>NC_033621.1:18814738-19015015 GCF_001540865.1 Ananas comosus
TAAAGGACATAGGTTATGGATTGAACCTAGAGTTAAGTAAACCTAGGTTATGTGAAAGAGACGTTGAACCTAGAGTCAATTGGACCTAGGGTGAAAAGGACATTGGACCTAGATAGGTCAATACTATAGGGTTTGAAACCTACCCTTGAGCGATATGAAGTGGATTCCGGAATCCCTAGTGATGTGGCCGCACATGGAGCGGTGGAAATTGTGGTAAAAGAGATGGCAAGCGAATCCTAACTACAGGTATGTGTGGTTCTCCTCGCCTGGCAGTGATTCAATGGGTATGTGTGGTTCTCCTCGCCCGGGATGCCATGAGAATAAACTGGAATTGGGTATGTGTGGTTCTCCTCGCCCATTAGCTTATCATATGATGCCGCCTAGATTGACTTGAACCTTGCTGGGTAAGAGCGATGTGGTCGCTGCAAGATGACTAAGTCACGTCTTGAACCATTGTTGGGTAAGGTGCGATTAGTTCGCCCCCAGATGGCTAAGTCATTACTTGAGTTGTTGTTGGGTTCGATGCGATGAGTTTGCCACCAGATAGTTAAGTCAGATTTGCGGTAGGCTGTGACGGCAGCCAGGCTGATGTGCAGCCAGTGCGCGGACTATCTGCGGATGATTGACTCGAGGCCGAGTCGGGTGGTTAGCTTGATTAGGTTAATAGAAACCTTATAAGCCAGTGATAAAGGTAAGAGCTAAAGTTAGCAAAGTAAATGTAGAATTAACATATCTACTAGTTGTTTATATAGATGCATAGTTGCATAATATTCCTGTTGCATATTGTGAGGCAAAGCATGATATATGTTAGTTGCATTTAAATTATGATTTCATATCTATCTATTGAACTAACATGTTGTTGCCTCCCTTGGACCTATCGGTCGAGCTCTTCCCTTGGGTGGCTGTACCCACTGGGAACCATGGAGTTGGTTCTCACCCCACGTTGTTTTGGGGTGTTTCAGGTTCGCACGTGAGCGGCGCGGCGGCGCGAGGAAAGGGCGTAGCTCCATAGATAGCGCCCTACCCAGAGACCAGAGATAGCAATACCCCGTCGACATAGCCTAGAGGTTTGGAAAATGAAAAGAATACAATGTATCAATTTGTAATAAGCAAATGATGTAATAACTTAATTGCATTTAGGAGTTGGATGTAAAGTAAATGTATTATTGTGAATGCATGTAATAACATAGGATGTGTTATGTTGTGATACTTTCCTTATGCAATCATGATTGATATCTGTTCCTGGTTGGAACCCTTGTAATGTTCATTGTATTGATTGCGACGCCTAGGACGTATAGGGGAAACTCTGTCCGTTCGGCGGTCTGTCGACGCGCCCGAACTCGGCCAAATAGGTGGGGCTCGGGGCGTGACAAAAATAGTCTCTATTAATTCTCCAAGCATTAGATCGCATGCAGCCTTTATTGTGTGTGACCACATAGGTTCAATTCTACCTAGTAGTGAGATGTGACACTAAACTTTTTTAATGTGACCATGGGAACTCTTCTCGATGGACCAAAACATTTTTGGCTTTCCCAACTGAGTGTAATTAACTATTTTAATTACTCTCATGGGTCCCACAATCCACGAGTGACGCCTAGCAGTATATTGCGGCAATCCAAATAGAATTAACAATAGACAGAACCTCTAGGTGTAGTTCCTGTGTGATAAAATCCTTCTATCACTAGTCCCGATTGAGCCGAGGTTATGGATTACTCGTCAAACCCCATTACTCAATCATATGTCTCATCTGATTAACAATTAATATGGAAACTCTTTTCCATAAAATCATACTGCCTTGGCCAAGGACTTTTATATCTTGTAAAACAGATAGTATAGGACAATTACCTCTCTACCGAGGGTGATAGATTCCATCTTGACACACACCTACCTCCATGTATGACCCACTGCAGCCAACATGTGTTGACTTAACCCATGATTAGGGTATAAGTATTTACACAGTCAAACTACAATAACCCACACGCAAGATAACCGTGGTGCCTCAGGTCAAAGGATCACTCACACTACTACAGTATGGAACAATTCACTGACGAGTGAGTAGACATCCATGTGATTGTTTATAGTTGGTCACGCTCAGTGAAATTGTTCTCCAACATTCACCTGTATGCTTACTCTAGTGTCACCACACTAATGACTTGAGACTCGTCATCCCATAAAGGAAGTACAGCATACACTTATCTATCCGGATTTACCACCGCCCTCGTGATAATCCTATGATTATGAGCATTTAAGAATTAATTACAGAAGAATATATGTCTCAAATTTTTAACTTCTTAGAAAGTTAATTCTTCTACTATTACTTCTATGGATGATTCATAAATATGCATTTGGCAATAATATAAATGAAGAATGCCAGATTTAATCATAAAAGAAAAGTACACTAATATTAACCCTTTAAGTTATGACAGGATTGGCTTATAGGGTATATAACTAACAGTAGCAGTTGCGGGCGCAAGTGACTGCGCTAGCTGGTCAGTTCGGGCTGCTCCGAGAGTTAATGGAGCGGCAACTGGCAGTGACGGCTGCAACGGCGACGGACGGCCGTGATCTACTCCCGCCCTCGGCTCGTGTACCTGAAGCGGCGGAGGGTGAGGGTATAGCGGCGGTTCTGGTGGCGGCACATCCCCCGCCGGCAATTGTTCCTCCGGCGGCGTCGGGTTCGGCGACACCTGATGCGGCGGCCGAGGAAGTGGTGTAGCACACTGGACCTTTGCAAATTGCGAGGTTTGAGTATTTGATATGTATTCCGAACTCTTCCACACTTGGTGGAAGGTCGTTGATGGTACTCCGACCTAAAAGTTCGATCTCTAGAGTTTTGGCAAGTTCTGAGAGTTTTCACTCTCGGAGACCGGTCCCTGATATGAGAGACCGGTCCCCTCAGAACAGTGTTGCGGCAGGACTTGAGGCAAACGGTCCCTGGCGAGTGAGATCGGTCCCCGAGCGTGATTACGCGAGGAGAGATCGATCCCATGCGGGGAGAGACCGGTTCCCGAACGTTGGATTTTCGAGGCAGGCTGAGAGACCGGTCCCAGGTCGAGGAGACCGGTCCCTCAGTCCAAAAACTGCCCAGACCCGGACAGTGCACAGGTTCGATCTTTGAGGGGCTTATGTGGATTTTGTTACTTCAAAGGGCCTTAAGGCCATTTCCTCTCCCTCTCACCCTCATTTCTCTCCCTCACATTCTCTCAACACTCTCTAGAGAGAGAAGAAGAAGGAGAAGAAGAAGGAGTTAGAGGAGAGCTAGCTTGGAGGCCTTGGAGCATCTTCCTCAACCTCATTTCTCACCTTGGAGGCTTGGGGCTTGCTTTTGGGGCTTTGTGGAGGATAAATCTTCAACCCTAGAAGATTTGGAGCTTGATTTGGAGCATCTAGAGAGGTTAGTACCTTGATTCTAGCCTTTGATCCATGCATTGGTAGGTTTTACCATATGAAATCCTAGAAATAAGATTTAGGGTTTATTTTGGGAATTTTTGATTTGAGGGCTTGGAGACCCAATTAATGAGTTTAGAACCTTTATTTATGTTGGATTTGAAGAACTCTAACTCCCATTTGAAGCTTGAGAGAGGATTTCTTCACTTGATGTGAGTTTTTCCCACCTTAGCCTATGTTGCTTATTGATTGAGCTTAGGGTTAATCGTAAGGTTCGTTTAACCCTTGTTCCTACATCTTTAGGGTGCTAGGAGACTAGTGGACACCTTCGTTGGGGCAAACAAAGGAGCACAAGAGTTGTGGTGGGTTTGGCTTTATGAAAACGGGGCGAAATGGCCCCCATGCTTTCTATACTCGTCGTAACGTCATTTTAAATGCAAATCTATGCTAAATAGAATTTTTGTGAATTTTAGAACACTTAATATGCATGTGTTATGTATAAAAAAATTTTACTCTATATAGTAGAGCATTCTGGGTATTGTTACATGCATTTGGGTAGTATTCACACTAGTCGTTTGGAAACATGCTTCATATGTTTAGAGTGGCTCAATTATGCATTTTTTAACATTCGGGTTAAGCTCGGACTTAGTAAATGAAAGTGTCATAAAGGGGCACTTAGACTAGCACACTATGAGACTATTGTATTGACTTAGTGATAGGCCATGGACATCTACTACTTTCCATGTTTTAGACATGATGACATAGAGATAGGCCTATGAGAGAGTTGTGATATATTCCATGTTGTTAGACATGAGGACTTAGCACTTGAGACGGATCTTTTGTTACTTAATTGCCATTGTGCTCATTCGCACATGCTTGTGAGGGTCGCTCCCTACAAGCCGGCACTCCGGAGATGGCCATCGCGATACATATTCGCCGTGCGGGATTGGGCGCCGAAGTGAATTGCCGTGGGAAAGGCTCATTCCTAGAGTGGGGATGTTGACTATCACGGGGCCATTAGGCTCGGCACCGGCCAGATAGCCTACGGGTGGGTCTCAGGGCCAAACAGCCTTCGGGCGGGTCTCTTCAGATTTGATTTGAGCGTTCATCATGCCATGTGGACATTGATTAGAATAGTAAACAATGACATCTTTACTATTTGATTTATGGACATCATGCTAGCGATGCTTGGGTACATTCTTATGAGAATAGCTTTTCTTACTTATGCTAAATCCTGCTAAGTAGAGATATCATGTGATAGCAAATATTCATGCTTATTTACTTGTCGTACATATCGTTTTGTTTATATCTGCTTACTGACCTCTTTTTAGTTTGGGTCTAGTGGTGCATTTCACTGAAGCCAATAATTGCCCACTGGGAACTATTATTCAATAGTTCTCACGCCCCCTGTTTTATGGTTTTATTTTAGAGCCTTCGGCACCGGCGGAGGCACGGGATCGTGGTAAGGGAGTCGCGTAGCTAGTTAGCGGGGAGCTACTTTTGAGCTTAGGTGGTTTACTCCTTTTATTGTATTAGAGAGAGAGAGAGATTTTTGTACCATGTATAGAGAGACCACCTATATACTTGTTTAGCTTTTGTATTGGGATTCCTATTGTTCACACTTTATGTTTTTACTTAGTGGACTTACTTTTATGTTCTTTTCCTCTATCCTAGCATCTAGATATACTTGCTCTGATACTCCTAGATGTTCTCTTTTTTCTACTTCATTTATCATTTTGTTTTAGACGCCTTGTATGTTTTAGACATATGGCGGGTCTGGGCACGTGCCGGGCGGGCTTCCGCTGGGTCCCGGGGCGTGACAAGTGGAAAAGGAGCGTGCGTTGGCGGCTCTTATCAAGTTCAAGAAGTTCGACCCGCCCATCTTCGAAAGGGAGAAAGTAGAGCCGACAATGGTGGAGTCGTGGATCGACTCAATGGAAACACTCTTTGAGGACTTGTCCACCTCGGAAAGGGACAAAGTGTATCTCGCCACACACTGCTTGGAGAAAGTGGTGAAAGTGTGGTGGAAGGGAGTAAAGCGGGATCGGCTCTCTGACCTTCTGCCGATGTTGTGGGAGGAGTTCAAGAGGGCGATGTTCGCCAACTATTTCCCCGATACAGTGAAACGGAAACTCCAGGAGAAGTTTTGTAAATTGAAGCAAGGGGATCGCTCAGTGGCGGATTATGAGCAGGAGTTTTCCCACATCATAGACTGTGTCCCGGATGTGGTGAGAGATCACCGGAATCGGGCCGACTGGTTCTTACAAGGGCTTCGGCCGGGGATCTGCAAGGCCATGCAAATACTCAAGCTCACTACCTTTGCGGAGGTTTTCGATCGAGCGCTATGGGCCGAGCACGGTGATGCCCATGTGCGTGAGGAGCGTGAGCTGTTGGCCGAGTCGAAGGACAAAGGCAAGAAACGTCAAGGCGGCGGTTTGGGGGGACAAGCAAGTTCCAAAAAGCCCCCAAAGTATCCGCAGACTCAGTACAAGGGCCATGGAGCGCGACGGTGTGTCATATGCCGCGGAGACCATCAAACGTCGCGATGTGAGCAGTGCCAAGGCAAGTGCTTCAAGTGCGGGCAACCGAAGCACTTCATACAGGACTGCCCGGGAGGAGGAGCTTCGCCTGCTCCATCTATTGCATCGGCACCAGCAGCTCTAGCTCATTATAGAGGAGCTCCATCAGCAGCGGTGTCAGCGGGACGCGTAATAGCGCCGCGACAGCCCGAGATGACGCGATCGGCCCTGAGCGGTCGAGTGTTTGCCGCTTAAGTGCAAGCTGAGGAACCTGCCGAAGTTGAGGAACACCACCTTGTGGCAGGTATGGTTTTGATTAACAGAGTTCACTCCAGGGCTATGTTTGATACAGGTGCCACGCAATTTTTTATTAGTAGGTCATTTGCACGCATGCATGACATAGACATACAGGCGATTGAGAGTAGGTGGCGTGTAGAGGGCCCTGGGCCGGCACTTCATATCTATACTGAGTGCCGAGCTTGTCCAGTACAAATGGGTGACTCGATAATGCATATCCGGACGTTGGTGCTCAAGAAATTAAAGGATTTCGATGTTATATTGGGCATGGACTGGCTCTTGAAGTATTATGTGACGGTTGATTGTAAGAGCAAAGTGATCACGTTTCGTGAGTTAGGACAGGAGGAGTTCACGTACAAGGCGTGTGAAAGCTCGTGCTTCCATGCCAAAGTGAAGTATGAATATTGTTGATGTGGGTTGTGCTCTCGAAATGTTTAGCTCACTTCCATGCCAAAGTGAAGTGTGAATATTGTTGATGCATGGGTAGTTGGTAAGTTGTATGTGATAATATGAAGTGCATAAACCATATTATGCTTGATGTTATTACCTACCATGAGATGTTACATAAGTGCATGAAGTAGAGGCTAAAGAATGCATGTGATAGGTGCAAATGAATGCATGAGACATGTTAGCAAAATGCATGAGCTGGATGTTAAATAACATGAATGACATAGATGTTATATAAATGCATGATTAAGATACTGTTAATAAATGCATGCGAAAAGTGTAAATGAATGCATAGAGTATATGCTAAGTTAGTGCATGAATTAAATGCTACATGAATGCAAGTATTGTTGTGTATGGACCATGTTTGGAGAATGAGAACTTAGATCGAGGAACTCTAAGTAGAGTAAAGAACTCGACAAGTATAGTTTGTAAACTAAGAATCCTAAGTATAAATAACAAAGACAAGAGTGGCAATAAAACCTAGTGTCATTGAACATAGGTGATTCATGAGTGGCATGTCAAGTATAATTCCTAGGTGTGGACAACTAGGAAAACAATAACACAAGTGGCATTAAACCTAATGTATTAAACATAGGTTGAGAATTGAACCTAGAGTCAAGTAAACCTAGGTTATGAATATAGTGATATTGGACCTAGAGTTAAATGAATCTAGGTAACAAAGAATATAGAACCTAGTGTTGTAGAACCTAGGCTATGAACATAGTGACATTGGATCTAAGGTACTAAACTTAGGTTGAGTGATGGCTTGGACCTAGATAGGTCGACATCATAGGGTGAGACCAACCCTTGAGTTAAGTAAAGTGGATTCCGGAATCCCGGCTGCAAGTGCAGCGGCTGCTAGAGCAGCAAATGAGCTCGACAGTTCTGGTCCGCGGGTGCGTGTGGCATATTCCCCTCCCACCGGAAGAACTTCGAGGATCGTGGATATGGAAGATTCTTCGCCGCGGGTGCGTGTGGCATATTCCCCTCCCACCGGAAGAATCTTGGATCGCTAGGGTGCGTGTGACATATTCCCCTCTCTATCGAGGGTCTTGGGACGCGGGTGCGTGTGGCATATTCCCCTCCTACCGGGAAGATCCTTGACCAAGAGTGTTCGCAGTTCTGGGCGACCCGTTGGGCGATATAGTTTGTGGATTTAGGGCTGAGGTGCATGTGAGACGTCCTTCGCCTCGAGCCCGACAGAGCGCGGAGTATCCGCAGTTGATTGACTCAAGACCGAGTCGAGTGGCATAGTGGCTAAGGTAAAGTAACCTTAGGAAAGAATGGCAATTGTGTATAACACGGCTAAGGTGTGAGTACCCTTAGTAAAAAGTAAAGAATAAAGAATATAGAGCGGCTAATGTTAAAGAATAGCAAATGCTAAAGAATAGCTAATAATGAAATGAATGATTAGTGATAAAGAATGACTAAGAATAAAGAGTAGAATCAATTAATCTACTTGGGTAGTTGCATGATTTGCATGTTGCATATTGTGAGGCATGAACATGATAATGTTAGTTGCATAAATTATATCTATAAATATTTGTTGGACTAACATATTTGCAGTGCCTCCTTTGGACCTAATGGGTCGAGCTTTTTCCTTGGGTGGCCGTACCCACTGGGAACTATGGATAATAGTTCTCACCCCCGTGTTGTTTTTGGGGGTACAGGTTCACACGTGAGCGGTGCGGCGGCGCAAAGAAAAGGCGTAGTTCCATAGATAGCGCCCTACCACCGATACCAGAGATAGCAGTATCCTGAGTCGACTACTTAGGGATGTAAAAGAGAAAGAATAGAACAATGTTGTAATAAATTGTAGTAACTTGGATTGTATTCGGAAGCTAAAAAGAGAATATAAAATGTAATATGTGATGTAAAGTGTGAATTGAGACAAATGCTTGTAATAGTATAGTTGTATTATGTTTTTGATACCTTCCTTATGCAATCTTTGTTGTATGCTGTTCCTAGTTGGAACCTCGCGCATTGTATGGATTGTGACACCTTGGACGTACATGGGAGACTCTATCCGCGGTACAGAGAAAACCCTATCCGTTCGGCGGTCTGTTGGTGTCACGCTCCGGGCCCAGCGGAAGCCCGCTGGCGCATGTACAGACCCGCCGTGTACACCAACAAACACAGTGCACACAAGGCGTCTACTAAACCAGAAATGAACATAGAAGTCCTAAGAAGGCTATCAGAGCGAGTATAATAAAATCACTAAAGTTCTAGCATAAAGGGATCCACAAATAGAGATATAAAAGTATACAACTAAATCCAGAATCTAACATAAAGCTCTAAACAAATACATAATACATCTTTTCTCAAGGTTCAAAAAGAAAAGATGACATCGGGTCCAACTAAAATAACTCTGTAGGGCTCTAGCTAGCCGCTAATCCCTTGCCTCGATCCCTAGCCACTCCCGATGCGGATGGCTCTGAAAATAACAACAAAATGGAGGGTGTGAGAACTATCAAAAATAATTTCCAGTGGGCAATTACTGATCTCAGCGAAATGCTCCACTAGGCTAACATAAGCATGCTGTAAAGGTAAATTAATAAGCAGATATGAAAAGCAGGTATTTAAACATGTTCATCAAAGTCATGCTTCCACTAGACAAATACTATTATGCATATGAGGTTCTATTGCATTTGATCAACTAGATGTCAATATCGGTTGCAAGCTTAATCCATCGTATACTAATTTCATGCATGTCAACTATGTTCATAATATTACAATGGAGGATGATACTTTTCATTACTACTCTAACCATACAATATGCCAATCCACAAAGGTGTAATCTACTACCACTAGGATGTCAATGCCAAGAATGACTAACATAAGCTCATATTATGCACTATCATGCATATCTACAAATCCAACTAGGATGCACTTTCTAGTTGTAGTCTTCTCATTACACTTTTGGTATCATAGTTCAATTCTCGTCGTAGATCTACACGTGTGTAGTCCGGCTTATGCCGTGCCATAAATGGCCTCGTGGTAGTCAACATCCCCACTCTAGGAATGAGCCTCCCCCACGGCATACCATTTTGGCGCCCAATCCCGCACGAGCGAGCTTGTGTCGCGTAGGCTATCTTCGGAGTGCCGGCTTGTGGGGAGCGACCCTCACAAGCATGTACGAATGAGCACAATGGCAAGCAAGCATGATCAATAGTATCTAGCTCTCGGTCATCATGTCTAAAATATGGAATATGGAGCATGACCCCAAAGGTCCAAGTATAGTATCAAGTGTCAAGGTTATCATTTACTAACCCGAATGTCACTACATGACGTTTATATTTACTATGTCAAGTAAAAGTCTCTAGTTCATATTTCACATAACACATATCATTATCCTATCTAGAATAGTTCACTATTGCTCAAGTCTCAATGAAAGTTCACCCTTAGTCTATTCCACTATAGCTAAGATAGTCACTTTCTTATGTCATATGCATTGATACTACAATGTCCATGATGCATGTCATGCATTTACATTACCAACAAGACCTCCACTATATGGAGCAATAAGCTATCATGCAATAATTCCATTCAATTAATGCCACATGCAATTATTCAACTAGAATGAATGTCCCAACTTGGTTTCTTATAGATCTTACATATACTATGTCACCATGTCACAACTACTTGTCTACAACAAGTGTGGTATATCATGCAAATATTTGCTAAGTCTCATTCATGCACAAGTCCAAGTCATATAGATATGCTATTAAACTCAAGATCAACACCTTGTTAATTACTCGGTCACAACGCCCTATTTCTTGTCTACACAAGTATCTTGTTTAACATGTAAGATGATCACTTTACTAAACCCATAAGTCGAGATCCCCCAAGGGTCACACCGTCAATCATGCTCTAATATGATTTTTAAGGTTGCATAAAAGAGAATTCACCCACTAGAGCTAATTCATGCACAAGTTCACATAAAAGCCTCTACTACATAGAGCATCAATTAACTTAACATAGCATATATGTAATGTGTTCTCATGAATTCTAGCATGTCATTTTGAGCATGAAAAAGCATTTAATTGGGTCTTAAAACCAAATAAGGGGTTTAGAGGGGAGTTCACCCATTTCGGTGAGATCAAACCCACCGGAAACACTTCGAACTCTTTCTTTTTGCCGAACGAAGTTGCCCACTATTCTCCTAGCACCCTAAAGGTAGTAAAAGGAGAGTTAAACGAACGTTACGAACAAAGGGCCAAAACTTACCTATAGTGTAAAAAGCCCTTATAAAACCCAAATGAGAGCTAAGTCCCTTCCAATGCAACCTAAACCAAGGTTCCAAACTCATCAATTGAGCTCTAAAAGTCCTAGATCAAAAATCCCCATTTCAAACCCTAAATTCCCATTCTCGGGTTTCATCTCAAGAAATCTACTAAGTCATGGATTAAAAGGAGAAAACAAGTTTCTGACCTCTTAAGAAGCTCCAAACCAGGCTCCAAACCAACTAGGGTTGAAGATTTCCTCTCAAATAAGCTCCTTTTCAAGCTCCAAGCCTTCAATAATGATGGAATTGGCACCAAGAAGAAAAGAGAGGAGTTAAACCACAAAAATCCAAGAGAAATGGAGATAAAATCCATAGAGGGGAAGTGAGAAGCTCTCTTACCTCAATCTCCTGTGTTCCCAGCTCAAGGAAAGCCCTAGGGGGCGTGGGGACTAATATAGAGAAGGAACAATGCAAATACACCCCCGCAGATCTGCCAATTTGTAGTCTGGCAAAGTGTACCGGTACACGGGAAAGTGTACCGGTACAAATCCCCTGAACACACAAACCCGAGGCTCGGGTTGGCTGAAAATCACATTTGTACCGGTACAACAATCAAGGTGTACCAGTACAAAATCTGTTCCGGTACAACCATCAAGGCTGTACCGGTACACAGCCTGCTGAGGCAAACCCGAGAGCTAACCAAAAATCCATCCTTTTGGGTTTTGATACAAGGTTTTAAACCACAATTCTCGGGATGCAAGCCATAGGTCGGAACACTGTTTACGACCCTCCAGAAAATGTGGAAAAGCTCGAAACACAAATCAAACACTCGAACCTTACAATTTGCAATAGTCCAGTGTGTTACAGTTGGTGTGCCCGAAACCGACCAAAGAGGTGGGCTCGGGGCGTGACAGAATAGATGAATATATCCTTTGGGAGATTGTATAACCACTCCGGCTCCCGCAGATTCAGCTGTTTTTGAACCATCAAAGTAAAGTGTCCAAGGCTGACACCCAACTAGACTTTGCTTCGCTTTTCGATCTTGACACAAGGATGATCAGCCACAAAATCGGCTATAGCTTGTCCCTTGACAGCTTTTGCTGGGACATAGCTAAGAGAAAGTTCAGACAATGCTAACATCCATCATCCGATTCGTCCTCTTTGTACAGGCTTTGATAACATATATTTCATCAAGTCAGTCTTACAGATTACTAACACTTCTGTTGGTAAAATATAATATCTTAATTTTGTACATGTATAATACAATGCCAGGCATAATTTTTCAATTACCGAATAACATTTTTCGGCATCTAACAAGCGACAGCTGAGATAATAAATAGCTTGTTCTTATTTTTCGTGGCTTTCCTGTGCCAATAAGCACCCTAAATTTTCTTCTGCAGCCGATATATACAACTTCATCGGATGGCCTTGTCGAGGAGTCATGAGGACTGGAGGATTTGGTATGTATCTTTCTATGTTTTCAAATGATTCTTGCTATTCCTCTGTCCAACTAAAGTCTTTCTGATTTTTCAGCCGAAGCAATGGAGTGAAAACTCCTATTCTACCGGCTATTTTTGATATAAAACGCCGCAAATAATTAATTTTTCCTAATAAACTTTGTAATTCCTTTTTATTTTTTGGCGGCGGTAATTCTTGTATAGCTTTAGCCTTATTTCTATCAATTTCAATCTCCTTTTGTGTACTAAGAATCCGAGGAAATTTTTTGCCGAAACTCCAAAAGCATACTTTAAAGGATTCATTTTCAAATTATATTTTCTCATTCTTTCAAAAGCAAGTTCTAAATCTGCGCAATGATCAACTTGTGATTTTGATTTTACAACGATAACATCGATGTAGATTTCCAACATTTTGCCGATCAAATCATGAAAAATAAAATTCATTGGTCTTTGATAGGTAGCTCGAGCATTCTTTAAGCCGAACGACATTACTACTCATTCGAAAGTCTCAATAGCCCTTGGGCATCTAAAAACCGTTTTAGCTACATCTTCTTTGGCAATAAAAATTTGATTATAACCTGCATGTCCATCATAAAAGATAAGATTTCATGCCCGGCTGTCGAATCCACTAGCATATCAGCTATGGGCATATCAGCTATGGGCATTGGGTATTCATCTTTAGACATGGCCATGTTTAAGTTCTTAAAATTAATGCAAACTCTAAGTTTTTCATTCTTTTTTCGTACTGGAACTATATTAGACACCCAATCCACGTAACGGGCCGCTCTAATAAAGCTGGCCTTTAACAGATTTTTAATTTATTCTTAATTTGGAGTACAATACTCGGATCAAATCTACAAGCCGGTTGTTTGTAAGGCCTATACCCTTTTCTAATAGGAAGCATATGCTCTACAATTTCTCGGCTCAAACCCAACATCTCTTCATAATTCTAGACAAAGCAATCTTTATATTTTACCAGCAACTCCTTTAGCTTCTCCTGCTGTTGAGCTGAAAGTTTAACACTGTTGTAAGTCGGCCGCTTATCTTCATCAGACCCTAAATTTACTTCTACCAATGGATCTTGGGTCTCCAGCTTCTTATCGCCGACTTTGATAGGTGATTCCTCCATAGGTTCATTCATAATTTCATGAATCTTTGAGCCATTTTCATTATTAGACTCGGCTGTTTTACGAGTTCGATCATTTTCATTCAACTCGGCTATTATACTTGATGATTCATTGGATATTCTCTTATTGGCCGCCATGGCCAAATTTTTAAACACGTTATTTTCAACCAACTTGGCCGTTTTGATGCATGATATTTTATTGGCCTGGTCAGCCGATTTGCTACAATACCCGACTTCTCCGGTCGACTCATTCTGCTGAAGCTTTTCTAAAGCTCCGGTTCTTGACTCTTGGCATCCATTTCAACCAGTTTAGTAGCTCTTCGGCTGCCACCATTGCTTCTTCGTCCTTCACAAGTATTATTTGAACTCCTTCCTGTGTCACCCGTACAAAGGAGATTTGATCTGGGTTAGTATCGGACTAATTGATATGGCTGATTCTTTCCGAGTTAATATCCACCATCTGAGGCCGCCCCTCGGCCCTGATTACCTCCACTTTATCTCCTATCCATTGAAATAATTTCCCGTGGAGTGTCGAAGGTACACATTCGTTTGTGTGAATCCAGTCACGTCCAAGCAATAAGTTGTAGTGGCTATCTGCATCCACCACAAAAAAGGCTGTTCGGAAGGCTTTAGATCCTACCGTGAGCTCGGTTGTAAGCACACCCTTGGCTTGTTGACTGCTACCAGTGAAGTCGGTCATAATGGTGTCGGTAGCCTTCAATTCGTCTTCACATTTGCCCAACTTCTTAAAGAAAGAAGTGGGCATGACATTGACCATTGCTCCTCCATCTATCATTACTCGGTATATCGATTGACTTTCTATCAAAGCCCTTATAAATAGGGGCCTCACGAATCTTGTCTGTATAATCGATGGTTTTTCAAAAACCACCTAATCAGCTGGCTTAGCATCCTCTAACTGAAGTTGAGCCACTGTGAGCTCATTTCCATCATATGTTGTTTCTTCATATTCGATAGACTCCACCTTAAATGATTGAGGTAGAGTATACACCACATTCACATCTGCTGGGCCTTCATTAGCCGATTTTTCTTGTATCTTTTGTTTCTTTTCTTCAGATTTCTCTGTCGTCTCGGCTGAAGAATCACTTTCCATGCGTGCCTCTCTCTCCTTAGGAGGCCATCTGTCTCCTTTGATTATGGTCTCCAAAGAGGCTGCTTTTTCTTCCAACTTCTTCCAAGTTGCTTTCTTTTTCGGCTCGGCCGGGAGTGGCCGTTCTATTTTGGATTTCAACCAGGGACAGGTTCCGAACCATCTGCCTCATGGTCATTCTTTATAAGCCTAAAGGGAGGTTGTTGCTCATGAGGTCGCCTCCATACATTAAGTTTCATCCCTTTAGCCTCTTCATAGTGTTGTCTCGTTTCAGCTTGCAACCTTTGCTACCGACGCTTCTGAGTTTTTGCCAATATCGGCCCATGCCATTTGGACGATACTTTTGCTTTGTGTCATTGATTGACTGGCACATTTGAAGGTACTTTTACCGTCCTAAGATGGTCTCTAGTATCTCTCTTCTCTTCCAGGGTCTTGGCCAAGGCTGATGCCAAGTTCATTGACTAATCTCCGACCGAGGAACTCTATGTCTCTCTCGATCATCCCTTCGAATTTAGGTTCAAGTCTCGGTCTTGCCTGGTGTTGCTACTTTTGCCGATATTCTGGGAATCTTTGTTGAGAGCCGAATGGTTTCTCAGGATAACTCCATCGGCTATTGCGCTCTTCCTTTCGACTATTGTAGTAATCTTTTAAGACCTTTTGCATTAATAGGTCTCTCTTGTCTCTTACTGAATCAACTTCCTATTCGGAATCGTTGGAGGCTTCTTCCGAACCTTCCTCTTATTTGTTCTCTGCCTCGGGAATGTCTTCCCATTCTTCGGGGAAGGCCATGAACTCTCTCTATTCCCTATATAGTTTCTTCTCATGAATAATCGCTTCCTAATCTTTTCTAGTCATTTCGGCCTTACACTGTATGCATAGTCGTAACGTCCTCTTGGTGTAAGCAATACCATCATCGGTCTTCCTGTCCGCAGAAGCCTTTCCTTTAATGTCCACCATATTGACTTGCGAAGGAAAAGAATTTTTATCAACTTTCATATTTTTGTTTTCCTGCTCGGCAAATATGAGCCGACCTTCATTTATTTTCTTTTGAATCTATCTTTTAAAGCCAATGAACTTGTTTCTATGGCTCCATGAATGGTGCCATTTACAATGTTTTCTCCTTTTCAATTCTTTTCCAGAGGGTATCATTTGACCCTCTTGGAGTTGAATTCGTCCATCCTTTAGTAACCGATCAAAAATCAAATTGGTCTTCGATACATCGAAAAAATAAGTATATTCTGCTACTTGTGCTTTCGCTTCACTAGATTTGGCGGGCTTAAGTAAAGCACATTTATATGGCTGACGGTATTTTACCATTTCAGCAGAATATATTTCGACTTTATCAGCCGAATCCTCTGTTTCATTAGACATGTTCGACTCATCCTGAGCCGAGGACTTTTCAAGAAAGGAAGTATTTTTCTCATTCCCCTTACCGCAATCTTTATTTCGGCTCCATCTAGGCCAATCTTCGTTATTCCCTTTTCTAAATTGCTCATATTGACCAACCCGAACTCCCAATTCGAATAGATTTGGAAAGTACTTGTCTTCAAAATGGTCTTTGATTTTGAAATGCAGACCATCGAATTCCATTTTAGCGAACTCTGATTCTGGCATTCTTACAAAACAACGGCTTCTTGCCGTTTTGAATCGGTTCAAATATTCTTCAACCCATTCTCCCATTCTCTATCTAAACTGAGCCAGATCAGCAACCGAAAGTGCTGGTCTGATCTATAAAACTGCTCATAAAATTTTTTTTCCAATTCGTCCCAATCTCGGACAGAATTGGCTAGCAGACTTGTATACCAAGTAAATGTAGTCTTGATCAATGAGGTAATAAATAACCTGAGTTTCAAGAATTAAAGGATCTGCAGCGGCTTCTCGACACTAAGCTCTAAATAGTGCGACATGTTCGACTGCGTTCTCGGTCTCGTCGCCTGAAAGCTTGTCGAATTTCGGTATTTTTTAATTTTTCGGATAAGGATGTTCTGCATCTATATTTGCAGGATAAGGGGATCTAAATACAAAACGCATTGCCGGCCTTGCCCCAACTCCGAAGGTATTTCGGATAGCTTCCTCAATTTGAGCGTAAATTTTATTATTATTCTGTTGTATGGGAACAGGAGCCTGTGCTTGAACCGGGTTTGGTCCAGGTGGAAGTCCAAAATTCTGTACTGCAGGGTTTACTCCCTGCATAGCAGCATTAGGGGCTTGCCCCCCAACTCTTGGCCCCACATTTGGGGTTGATATCTCGCCAGTGGCGGCGGAGGAGGTAATCCCCACGCTATTTCCGGTTGTTGACCGGCATTTAAAATAGCCAGTCTATAAGCCGCTTGAAATGGTGCCCCATGGTGCTGAGGCTGATTATTTACCGACGTTACAGGATTTTGTAATACCGGTGTGGCTACAGGTCCTTGTAGACTCACTGTAGGTTGCTCGCTTCATATCAACAATTGCCTTATTCGGGCAATATTCTTATTAGAGGCCGTAATTTCGGCCAACACTGCATCCAAACGAGCAGTACTTTTGTGACTATTTTGGTCCAACACTTGTAGGACCTACGTCACTGTCCGAGCGCTTGAACCAAACTTGGCTCTTGCTGGTCTGATTGACCACTAGCCTCACCTTCGACTAGCAAGACTGCTTGACACTCTATTGCATTATCGGAATTACTGGCTTGATCATTCCTAGAATTTCGAGGAACGACCCTGTTAAGAAAATTCATGGCATTATTATCAGCCATTGTTCTTGTAAGAAAATAAATTTACCTAAATGAAGAGTCCCACCGGGCGTGCCAAAAATTGCTATGAGCCGAATTTCTCAACCCTTGACCTGGTCAAAGGTCTCCTTAGAGAAATGTGCAGGGATTAAATACGGCTTCAAGTAGTGACCCTCGAAGTTTGCGCCCTTCGACGGATCAAGTGATTCAGCTAATGAGGGATCAGATCAGCTGAGTTCGAAGACCTTCACTGTAGACTAGGTTCGGCTCAATGAGCCGAGTGAATGAACTACAAAGAGGTTGTGTCGGTTGATGAGCCGAATGCCTTTATATATATTGAAATTAAATCTAAGGACTTGTACAAAAGAGAGTGTACCTTTGGAGCATACAAACTCTGGAAATCTAACTCTAAATCTACTCCTAGGAAAAGCAATAATTGCGAGAATGGAAAAGATTACATGTAGACTACTCCTAGAAATGCGAGGAAAATGTAGAGAAAATAAAAAGTGGTCTCCATTCGCGGGGAAAAGACCTCCCCTTTAGGCGATATTTGCCTATTTATATTCCACTATTATTGTTCAGTTATTGCTCACGATCGGCCACTTCTCTATTTTTGCAGGCCACTACTAGGCGATCCTAACTACTTATAACCGTTTGCAGTTACACCCTGCAGTTATGCTACTAATTCCTTTATTACTCCCGGTGCACCAAAAAAATAAAAACCATTTAATTCCAACTTTTGAGAGTCCCGGTTGATTCGTGCACCAACTTGCCATGTGGCATTTTATTATTGGCCCTAACAGACGTATAGAAAGAAGTTCATAACCAACAAGAAATCTGCTGAAGCATGACTTGATGAAATAGGGACGTAGCCAAATAAACCTCCATGATGGGATTAACTCAATAACGGCAGGCAGAATTATAAATAAGAAAAAAGTACGCTTGTAACGGTAGGTCCTTCACACAAGTAGGAGACCACTGTAAATTTCAATTCCTTTCTTTTCGGCATTTATAGCTTTCCTAGGAGTTAGTTTTAGTAGATTTTCTTATTAGTAGCAGTAGATTTTCTTGTTAATTTTCTATAGTTAAGAGTGTGGTAGAGTAGGGTTAGGAATAAAGTTTATCTTTGTAACAACTCTTGTACACCTAGTTTATCCTTTTTCGATAAATATAGGTCGCTCGGCTTATTCAGCCGAGTTGTGAATAGTTTCGGAAGAACCGGACTGAGCTGATACCTTCTCAGCTGAGGGCATGTTTGTTTGGGTGGAAGTGGGGTGGAAGTGGAGAGAAGAGAAGCCATTTTCTCCATAAATGGCCACTTCCGTTCTTTGGTTCGCCGTAAAAAAGTTACGGTTGAAACTTAGGTTAACCTCAAAAGCGGTAATTGACTTCGACCCATTGTGAGCCGAAGTCAATTAAGGTGAAGAGAGTTAAAGAAAAGATAATAAAATAATATAATAGGTAAAGATAGTTATATCTAAATATATTTAATTATATTACTGATTACACCTTTATTCATTTGGTATATTTAAAATATGATAAAAATTGATTAGTTAAGTTTTAATATTTTCTTTATTTAGTTCGTACAATTAAAATATAATAAAAAATAATTAATTAAGTATTAATATTTTTTTACTTTATAATTTTATTATTGTATTACTATAATTTATGTATAAAAAAAATAATTTAGTTGTTTTAAATTAAATTTTAATTATATAAAAATAAAATTATATTATTTTTATTTATCAAAATATTTATTATTTATTTATAAATTATAGTTTTATTGTTAGAAACTTTATAAAAATTCGGATCGTACCTTCTGCCATGATTTCGATTTCTGTATCCGATTTGTAAGCGGCGATCCTTGTTCGTGGTTCGTCCTTGTTCGTGATCTGCAAGAAGACGGGACGTTTCGAATCTAATTCCCTTATCCCCGGAGATGGAGCCGTCACAGACAATTGGATTAGGGTTAGACCGGGACTCCCGTATGTTACATATTTATATATAACTTAACGCAAGGATGTTAAATCACGTCCGTCCATCAAGGACGTGTCCAGATACATCCTAACTATAAGATCTAAAATATCTTTATAGATCGACTTAAATAGATTGACCGTATCTTTATGGATCGCCTTGAATATATCACGTGGGCCACATCCAACATTTATATCATACACTTCCTACCAAACAAATAGTAGAACTAATGAAACTTCACATCCATAACTACGAAACAAATAGCGGGAAAGAAGTATTTTTCACCGAGCTCCACTTCAGCCCAAAGTCCACTTCAACCCAAAGTCCAATTTCAGTGAAACAAACATGCCCTGAATCGCTCGACTTGTCAATGCGCGCTCGAGGGTCATATCAGGAGCTGACTCACATCCCGAGGAGGAACTTGACTTGGTCAATGCCTTGATCTGTTCTGTCTTGCCCCGTATTCGGTTCCTAACATAGAAATTTTTGGCACGACTGGTGGGACACGTTTAGATACATCTCAATCTTTCTCTCATGGATGATGATAACACAATGAACCTCCGAAACAAAGTTATTATCAGGCCTTCAGGGAATGACCAGGCCAATAGTGTCAACAATCCGAATGAGCATCAGGTGGTGCTACAAGCTAGGGGTGAAAATAGTAGGCACTCGGCTCAACAAGAGTCGTGTCTGACTCAGGCATTAGGGCAAATGGCTCGAGTCCTGCAGACATTGGATCAAAATAGCCATCCGAGTATCACTCGATTAGATGCGATATTGGTCGCCATCATAGCCTCTAATAAAAATACAGCTTGTATCGGATAGCTGTTGGCTCAGAAAGAGCAATTTTACAGGGGTTCACAAGGGCCCCTAACCGTGTCGGTGCAACAAAACCCAATCGCACTAACGGTCCTGCAGACACAACCCTAAATAGCACCCTTCCAGGTTGCCTATAGGCTAATGAATGTAAACGCCGGCCCTCAGCTAGAAATTGTATGGGGTTTACCTCCTCCACCTCCTTTACCAGCTTATCAGCCCCAAAACGTAGGCATAAGGGCTGGGCGGCAAGGTCCCAATGTAGTGCAAAGACTCAACCCTGCGGTACAGAACTACATGGCGCCTCTAGGGCAGAACGGAATTCCGGCCCCGACCCCCGCCCTGGTAGCGAGGAACAATAAGTTTTATGCTCAAATAGAAGAGGCAATCCGAAATACGTTCAGTGTAGGACAAGGCTGGTGATGCGGCGTGTATTTATGTCCACGTATCCAATTAATATTGATGAAGATGCCGAAGTTCAACTAGTTCTCGGGCGAAGAGACCGAGAATACTATAGAGCATGTTGCTTGGTACGCGACCCAGTGTGGAGAAGCGGTTGCCAACTTATTCTTGAAACTTTGCTTATTTAACACATCGTTAACCAATGTGATGTTTACATGGTACCCAAGCTTACCCACCAATTCCATCCGAGAATAGGATGAGTTGGAGTGAAAGTTTCACGAACAATTTGCAAATTGGAACCTGAATTATTAGTGGTTGATTTGGCCTTATACAAACAGAAGTCGAGTGAAACAATTGAAAAGTACTTGAGCTGTTTCAAAATGGCCAGAAACTGGTGTTTTATAAGGATGTTGGAATCTGAGTTTGCCAAAATGACATTCAATGGTCTGTATTTTAAAATAAAAGATCATTTCGAAGATAAGTATTTTCTTTACCTATTTAATTTGGGCGTTTGGGTCACCCACTATGAGCAATTCTAGAAAAGAAATGAGGATGATCAGCTGTGATGGAGCCAAAACATAGAATGAAATAAGGCGAACGAGAACAACGTCTTTTTCCTTAAAGAGGGATCGGCTCATGAGGAGCTGAACACCTCCAGCGGGACCAAGGACTCAGTTGATTAAGCCAAGGTGCATACGGTGGAGATAGTAAAGAAACGCTAGCCTTATAAGTGCACGCTACTTAAGCCAGCTAAGGCTAGCGAATCTAAAGTAAAAATTGCGGCGTACACTTATTCATTTGATATTCCCAAAACCAACTAGCTATTCGATTAGTTTTATAAAGATGGAAGGATCAAGATCCAAGAGGAAAAAAATGTTGTTCTCTCGAGAGGAGTTAAAGAGAAGAAAGTATTGCAAGTGGTGCTATTTATGGAAATATAGGACTAATAATTACAAGACCTTTAAGAGGCAGATACAACAAAAAATAAATAAAGGTCGGTTGATTTTTGCTGATAAAAAAAATAAGAATAAAATGAAAGTTGACTAAAATCCCTTTCTTATGGAGGTTAACATAGTGGACATCAAGGGAAAGAAGCCACGTGAGGAGAATAAATTTCAGAAGGACGTGGCTAAGACGAGAAGAATGCTTCGGCTCTACATCAGGTATAAGGCCGAAATGACATGCCAAGATTAGGAAGCAATTGTACGCGAGATGATGGCGTACGAAGAATGGAAGGAGTTCATGGCCTTTCCTCGGGAATGGGAGGACATACCCGAGGCCATCTGTCACGCCGGGACCGTCGATTTGGTCGGTTCAGGCTGGTCAATAGACGCCAGACGGACAGCAACTCCCCTGCCCGCTCAAGGCTCAACACAAGTATCTACATGTATATAATTTGCGCAAGCGAAAAATAGATATATATGGCTTGCACAAAGGCAAGCAACAAACAAAAGTGAAAGTTCGACAACTATTAAATCCATACAAGTACTATGATTACATTTAATCACATACATGCATATTACAACTTACATTCTTTCATTCTTTCATATATATATCACATGATCCTCCAAAACACATGGCATTTATATTTATACATCATTTATACATTTGCTCATCGAAAACAAAAGATGATATTGGCAAGGTATGAACTATACTCGGGTAGTCGCTATCTAGGGTGCGATACCCTTGCCATGGTCCTCGACCGCCTCGCTCGGACCTGGATCTGTAAAAATAATGGGGTGAGAACAACAAAATAGTTCCTAGTGGGTTCGGCTGTCGACCCCACCGACTTTCTCACTAGGTCTAAACAAGTAGAAGAAAAACAGATAAATAGGTAGTCATTCTAAACAAATGCAGCTACTATGCCTGAACAAGAATAGTAACAAATATATGATGCTCATGATGCATGCCAGTTGCCATTCTCAATACCCAATCCTCTTGGCTAACCCGTAGGTTTGGCCCCAAAACTTACCAACTCAAATCCCTACTATTGGGGAGAAACTCCTACAACCCGACGGGACCGTCCTCTAGGAAAACTACAACTCAGTGATGACTACTCTGGAGCTCATCGCTCGAGGGAGAGCGACCGCCCTCAAGCCAAGACTTACAAGCAAGTATGATCTAATCCTCAACTATGAGGATGCCATGTTCAATCCAATCCTCAACTATGAGGTAGCCATGTTTACAATTGCCACAACACAAAGTGTCTCATTCTCTAGCATTCATTATGCTCACTAATGCCACAAGGTGCTATTTCACTCACTTGTCACAATGTCACCATGTTCTTTACCTCAACTAGGTTCATATCTCAATTCATACATATATAGGATTCACAAATGCTCAATATCCCATTCTCAACTCATATGCATCTTTACTCTAAAAATATACAAGGGATATACACATATAGATTCTCATTAACCCTTGTTGCGTGCCGAATGTCTCGACCCTTGACCCGGTCAATAATTCTCCTCGGGAAGAACGTCGGAGAGCGAGACGGCTGCGGATTATGACCCTCAAAGTATGCGCCCACAAAGGATCAAACGATTAGGCCGATGAAGGATCGAATCAGCCGGGTTCGAAAACCTCCACAGTAAATTTGCTTCGGCAAGATGAGCCGAATGGAAAGGGGAAGCCCAGAATTCGACTGAGAAATGAGCCGAATGGCTAAACAACTTGTGATCTGATCGGCAGGAAGAGTCGAAGATGGCTTTCTATTGAATAGCAAATGGAAAAAAGTACACGAGCAGTGGAGTGATGCCCGTAGGGCAGACAGACTCCAAGTATGGGAACAGGGGAGTGATGCTCGTAGGGCGACAGACTCTGAGTATGTTAAATTACAGGAACTACTCCTAAGGAAAAGCGGTAAATGCGAGAATAGAAAGATGCAGGAAAATAAAGGTGGTCTTTTGTGCGCAGGGGCGAAGACCCTTTTTAAGGGTATCGTATGCCTATTTATAGAACCGCCTTTGCGCCAGTTATTGCTCTTGCACGATCAGCCACTATCTCCTGATTCGTAGGACCACCTTCGGCCGATCGGAACCGCTCGTAACTGCTTGCGGTTGTTATAACTCCTCGGTCCAGTGTGGCTCGCATGCGTCCGGTGTACTCTAGTTCTACCGTTTTAGCCGTCTTACGGATATGGACTCGGCGTGCCAGCTGTTCGCGCCTAACTGGCTCAATAATTGCCCCCTCGCCAGTTTTCGAAGCGATGCTTCGGTAACTGGCGTTACCTTTTTCATCTTAAACAATTTTCTGTTGCCGAAAGTGAGCTTGATCCGAGGCGTATTTCTCGGTTCAATCAAATTCAAATTCTCTGACGTATTCTGCACTACGATCTTCTGTACGGTTTAATCTAAGCCGTTTATTCTCTTCTTTATGGCTCTGATCGCATTCTCTACTTTTGTCTCATGTGCGGCATTAAATCATCTTAATTGCCGCTGTCTATTCATCATTACAGCTGACCTTGGGACTCGTAATCGAAGCGACAGTTCGATACGACGGCCTTTTCTTCTTCCTCAAGCTTCCCATTCTTTTTGTCTCTTCCCATTCTTATTTCTTTTCCTCATATCCTTCACGAAAACCCCTTCTTTGTCTCTTTCATCATTCTTCGCTTTTCGTAACCGATTCTCTCGGTTCTTCTCTTCTTTTGAACAACGTCTTTGGTTCCTCCTCTTCCTTCTCATCCATCTCTTGACTATACTATACTCAAACCTTTCGTTGACTTAGATCCATCTAGATTCATATTAGGTCCTTCTTTTGTAGATGCACCATCTCCTACTAACTCCCCTTTCTTTGATGAGGGACTTCTTTTAAAAAAGATTATTCATCTTCATTCTTGGTACTCATCAGCTTCAACAAGAAAGAGTCTCAAAACCTGGCCAAGTGTTTTCGAAGCATATTTGGCCTGGTTAGATAGAGTAGAATCCGTTTTTGGCGCCTTTCGGCGGGAAATCGGCATTTATGAAGCAATTCAATTATCTCGGCACCCTCCTATAGCCGATAATCTTCTTCTAGCCGCTGCTCTTTGTTTCTGGTCCCCTGTTTCTAATGTTTTTCTTTTCAAAAGGGGGCCTCTTACCCCCACTCTTTTTGATGTGGCCGCCATTGTTTGCTTACGCTCTCATGGCATTACTCTCTCTATGGCCTACAATCCGGACGGTGTGTTTGATTTTGAGGCATATCTTGATCTAAATGATTTGGCTTATTCCAAATTTCTTCAAAAATTTGCAGGTTAATCCCCTGCCCCGGTCACCAGGAAGGAACACACGGCGTTCCTTCTATACTGGTTATGCCACAATCTTTTCTGCACTCGTTCGCAGAAAATTAACCGAGATTTTGTTCCGATCGCCGTTGGTTTATCTAACGGCGATAAATTGGCCTTGGGGCCATATTTCCTTGATTTTGTTTACACGGAAGTTTTTGATTCTATTAAGCCACTACCTTCTGGTGATGGCATTACCATCAGCTCTGGGTATGGCGTTTTTTGGTTTTTGCAAATATTTTTTCAATTCTATATTCCTGCTTTATGCCAATCCCCTTTCAATCCGATTTTAGCTGCCCAATTTGATTCTTATGGGCTAGCTCTCGACTGTCCACAGCCGATGACCTCTGGTCAGCCCTCTGATTTTCTTACTTATTTCAAGACTTTTTATGAGCTAGCCTCTGATTCAGCTATTTCTTGGGCTCCATTTGTTGATCGTCTCACCGGCCCCTCTTGGTTCCTGGCTCGGTTTGAAGCTATTCAGGGCGAGCTTTCTTCTTCTCGCGCCGGTGAACATTCAGATGTATGGTATTCGTATCTAGCCCCCCGGGACCTTCATGTGGGGCTTAAATCACGTTCGAAACTACTGCCGAGTACTGAGGTTTATTCCCTTCAATATGTGGCACGGCAATTTGGGTTTGTTCAGCCGATCCTGGCCTCTTCTAAATTTTTTACGGCCAACACGGTCGATCATCGTCCTCCCACTAAGAGCATATTTGAAGCTGACAAGCTTTCGGCTATGGGGAATCATCTCAGACGCTTCTTCCAGCTAGCAAGCTTCCGTCCAAACTATACAGGGATAGCCCTTGCCGGCTATGCTACCACGTGGGATCAGTTTACCGACCACTTCTTCGATCTTTCTCTGCCTCGGGCATTCCGCAAAACCATCCATCAACTTGGTTAGTCATATAATATTTGTTTATAATATTCTTCTAATATGGCTGTAACTTATCTTTTATTTTATACACAGCCACCACTCCGAGCAGAGATTCTCCAACCGAGATTGAGTCTCCATCAGACACTATTTCTGATGCCCCGCCTTCTTCCTCGGTAAAATATCATTTCTCTACTCATCTTAATCATAATTTTTTTCCTTTGCTGATCATTTTTGTTTATTTCTATTTTCAGTCGATTCCTGCTTCTCCATCGGTCTCAGCTTCAGACAAAAGACCGATCGAAGTTGTTCAAGTCACTCCCCCGCCGTCTTCTAAACGGCGTAAGTCAGTTGTTAAAAGAAAATTTCAAAATGCCGAAAGTATGCCTTCGGCTGATACCACTAAAGACAAAGCCAAGGATATTCCTTCGGCTGACATTCCATCCAAAGAAGCTACTACACCCTCTTTGGCTACCTCTGTTCCAACCGAAACGATTGATGTCGGGGTAAGCCAAATTAATTAATTGTACGAAAAGAACATTTCTTAATTATTTATTACTCTCTTTTAAACTGCAGTCTTCTCCTGAACGAGCCCCTTTTGCTCATTATTCGAAGATGCAGATGGAACGGCAGCTTCGCAGGGAAGCCCGTCTAGATAAAAAAAGAGGGATGGAAAAGAAGAAGAAATCTGTTGAAACGGCGAGCACGACGCCGTTACCCAGTGAGGTTGCATCACCTCTTTCTGCTCCTGCCCCAACATCAACTACAGGGGATGAACAGATAAACATACCTCTCGGGCGAACTTCCGAAGACACAAGCACTATTCCTCCCCGCTCGCCCCAGGGAGCTTCTTCCCCTATTGCTGATGATCCTTTATCTGCGATTCTTTATTCTTTTTTGATTTCAAGCCCCAGCTCCAATGAAGGGGATGATTCATCAGACACCCAGAATAAGTTCAATGAACGCCTTAAAATGTATAGCATTGGTATTCCTGGTCTAGCTCAAAATCCAGAACAATTTGACCGGCTATATGCCCTTTTACTTGATTTGGCCGATCAATCAGATATTACTCCCGGCATAAAATATTTTGTAGCAACCTTATCACTTCAACTTTCATCTTTTTTGGCTCGGCAGTGATCTTTGGGCGCCGAACTTGTAGCTTTAGATCAATATTTTCATCGTATTGATCATTTTAAGAAGAATATCCCTGATATAGTAGCTCCGCCTACTGAAGTGCATCAAAAGGATAAGGAATTGGCTGATCGAGAATCGGCTCTACAACAACGGATTTCTACTCTTAAAGAAGAGTTAGCCACAGCCGAATCTACTCTCGCATAAACCTCTGAGCGCCGACTTCAACTAAAAGATCTTTTGAAGTCCAAAAAGGAAGAAGGGATAAGGCTTAAAGAGGAGCTTTCTCAACTTTACAAAGTTCATCCTCTGATGAAGCGCCGAAGGAAAGCTGCTGAAACCGCCCAAGCCAATCTTATAGTCGAATGGAATCAACTCAAAGACTTATTATCCTGATTCGGCTTGTAATATTCTAACTCTGATTTTAATTATTTTTCCACATGGATGGGTAATATCTCTTTAAATATTTTCCGTTGATTGGTTTTTCATTTTCTGACCCATCTCTGCTTTGTAAATAATATGCGTTTCCTCTTGTGATTCGGCTAATCTGAAATGGTCCTTCCCAATTTGGGGACCATTTTCCATACATTCGATCTTTTTGACCGATTGGAAAAATCAGCCGAAGTACTAAATCACCGACGACAAATGTCTTTGATCGAACTTTCTTATTATATGCGCTACCCACTCGGCTTTGGTACGCTTGCATATTGTCTAAAGCTATCAGCCGAGTATCACATACTTCTTTTGTTTTGTCCATCATTAAACTACTATATTCACCAGCCGACAAATCTTTTTGTTTTTTGATCCTCAAAGAATGAACTGTTATTTTGGCTGGAATTACGGCCTCATGACCGTAAACTAACTGAAACGGTGTCATCCCTGTTGCCGTTTTCACTGAAGTCCGGCATGCCCACAATACTTCGGAAAGTTTTTCATTCCACTTTCTTGGGTATTTTCCAATATGTCGCTTCATAAGGTTGATAATTATTTTATTGGCTGCTTCTACTTGTCCGTTTGCCTGGGCATAATAAGGCGAAGAATGCAGCAACTTTATCTTTCGAGACTCAATGAACCGAACGAACTGTCCTCCTGTGAACATTGTCCCTTGATCGGTTGTGACTGTCTCGGGAATTCCAAAGCGATGAATTATATGGTCTTCTACAAAATCGACAATTTCTTTCTGAGTAACCAACCGAGTAGGTTTGGCTTCCACCCACTTAGTAAAATAATCGATGGCTACTATTAAAAATTTGTGACCAACCGAAGAATTCGGCTGAATTTCTCCAATTAAATCTATGGCCCAACCCCGAAAAGGCCATGGTTTAACTACGATGTACATCTCAGAGGCAAGAACCCTCTGTATCGAGCCATGAAATTGACATTCTTGGCAACCCTTAGCATATTCTATGCAATCTTGATGCATAGTCGGCCAATAATATCCTAGATGCCGAATTGTCCATCTTAATTATTTTCCTGCTAGATGGGTTCCACATATTCCTTCATGTGTTTCTCCCATTACTAATAGAGCTTCTTCAGGCCCTAAACATTTTAATAGAACTTTTTCGGCTGTTCTTTTGTAAAGTTGACCATCCAACAAACAATAGCCGAGAGCTCTTCTTCGAATATTATAATCGACCCTTATATTAGGATCCTCCAAATATTTGATCAATGACTTTCTCCAATCTTCTTTCACTTCTATAGGAGCTATAATCGGTTCTCATATATGAACCGAAGGTAGTAATCTCCTTTGTATTACTATTAACTCTGACCTCGGCTCTCTATATCCTGAAGCCGATTGGGCCAATTCATTTGCCTTCTCATTTTCTTGTCTGTTCAAATGTTCAAATTCGGCTTCTCCGAAATTGCATAACAATTCTATTGTCTTCCTCAAATAATTTTGCAAATTCGGATTCTCACATCGGTATTTCCCGTTGACCTGCTTGATTACTAACTGTGAATCACCGATGACTTTGATTGATTTTGCTTTCAATTCTTGCAATATTTCAAGGCCGATTATCAAGGCCTCATATTCGGCTTGGTTGTTAGAACAGCCGAAATCTAATTCAAACACGAATTGACAAATATGGCCTTCAGGAGATTGTATCACTATCCCTGCTCCTGCAGACTCGGTTGTTTTTGAACTATCAAAATACAACACCCAAGGCTGACAGCCGATTAAACTTTGTTTCGGCTCCTCAATCTCTACACATGGGTGATCAGCCAGAAAGTCGGCTATAGCTTGACCTTTAACAGCTTTGGCGGGAACATAGCTAAGAGAAAATTCGGATAAAGCCAATAACCACTTTCCGATCCGCCCCCTCAATACTAGTTTAGATAACATATATTTTACCAAGTCGGTTTTACATATTACCAATACTTCAGTTGGTAAAATATAATATCTTAATTTTGTACATGAATAATATAAAGCCAAATATAGCTTTTCAATAGCCGAATACCTTTTCTCAGTATCTAAAAGACGTCGGCTTAGATAATAAATGGCTTGTTCTTCCTTTTCTTCATTTTCTTGAGCTAACAAGCATCCCAAATTTTCTTCTGCAGTCGATATATATAATTTCATCGGCTGATTTATCTTCGGAGGTACTAGTACTGGAGGATTCGATAAGTACCTTTTTATATTTTCAAATGCCTCCTGCCGTTCCTCTGTCCAAACGAATTTTTCTTTATCTTTCAGCCGAAGTAATGGAGTAAAAACCCCGATCCTTCCGGCTAAATTAGATATAAAACCGCCGAAGATAATTAATCTTTCCCAGCAAACTTTGTAGCTCCTTTTTGTATTTGGGTGGCGGTAATTCTAGTATTGCTCTCGCCTTATTTTTATCAATTTCGATCCCTTTCTTATGCACTAAAAATTCCAAAAAGTTTCCTGCAGAAACTCCGAAAGCGCATTTCAAAGGGTTCATTTTTAAATTATATTTTCTCATTCTCTCAAAGGCGAATTTCAAATCACTCCAATGTTCGGCTTGTGATTGGGATTTTACAACTATATCATCGATATATACTTCCAACTTTTTGCCGATTAAATCATGGAAAATAAAATTCATTGCTCTCTGGTAAGTAGCTCCGGCATTTTTTAAGCCGAACGGCATAACAACCCATTCAAAGGTTCCAATTGAACCGGGGCATCTGAAAGCTGTTTTAGCCACGTCTCCCTCAACAATATAAATTTGGTTATAACCAGCATGTCCATCCATAAAGGATAGGATTTCATTACCTGCAGCCGAATCTACTAACATATCGGCTATTGGCATTGGATATTCATCTTTAGGTGTAGCTAAATTCAAATTCCTAAAATCAATACAAATTCTAAGTTTGCCATTCTTTTTACGTACTGGAACTATATTTGACACCCAATCAACATAACAGGCTGCTCTAATAAATCCGGCCTTTAAAAGATTTTCAATTTCATTTTTAATTTGAAGTACAATACTCGGCTCAAACCTACGAGCCGGTTGTCTAAAAGGCTTGAACCCTTTTTTGATCGGCAGCCGATATTCTACGATTTCTCGGCTTAGACCTGACATTTCTTCATAGCTCCAGACGAAGCAATCCTTGTACTCCTTCAACAGCTTCTTCAATTCTTCCTGTTGCTGAGCCGACAACTTGGAACTTATAAATGTCGGCCTGTTGTCTTCATGGGACCCCAGATTTACCTCTATCAACAAATCCTGGATCTCCAGCTTTTTCTTGTCGACTTTCATAGGCGATTCTTCTAGCTTCATTTTCGCTGTTTGCCTATTCATCTCATCAGTCTCTATGACCAATTTCATTTGACCTTCTTCTTCAGCTTTATGAGCCAAATCCTTTATGGCTTCCTCGGCCTTATTGGCCGAATTGTCAGGTGCTAACACATCGGCTATAGTAGCCGAATCATCTCCATAGCCGATCTTGTTGATCGGCTCGTCCTGTAGAGACTTATGCCCAGCCTCTATTCTCGGCTTTTGGGACTCTATTTAACCATTTAGGTGGCTCTTCATCAGCCACCATAGCATTGATATCTTTGGAGAGAATTAATTGAATCCCCTCCTCCGTCACTCTCACAAACAAAATCTGATCTGGATCAGCATCGGCCCAATTGGTGTGGCCGATGTCCTCCATATTGACATCTACCATTTGAGACCGTCCTTGGGCCCTGACTTCTTCTACCTTGTCTCCTATCCACTGGAACAATTTTTCGTGGAGTGTAGAGGTATACACTCACTTGAGTGTATCCAATCTCTTCCCAATAGCAAATTGTAGTGGCTATCTGCATCCACTATGAAAAACGCAGTTTTTAGAGTTTTTGAACCTATCGTGAGTTCGGTAGTGAGCACTCCTCGAGCTTGTTGACTGTTTCCTGTAAAATCGGTCATGATTGAATCGGTGGGCTTCAATTCGTCCTCATCTTTGCCTAACTTCTTGAAAAAAGAAGTAGGCATCACATTGACAATAGCGCCGCCGTCTACCATAACTCGGCCTACCGGCCGGCCTTCTATTAAAGCTTTTATAAAGAGAGGCCTAATGAATCTCTTCTGTATGGCCGATGGTTTCCCAAAAACCATCGCATCGGCCTGTCGAACATCCTCTAGTTGCAATTGCGCTACTGTAAGCCCATTTTCTTCCTCTTCTCTAAACTCCTGGTACTCAACAAACTCTGCTTTGAAGGATTGAGGCAAAGCGTACACCATATTCACCTCGGTCGGTGATTCGTCAGTCGATTTTCCTTTGACTCTCTGTTTCTTCTCTTCTGACTCCTTGGCTGTTTCGGCTGAAGAGTCGCTCTCCATACGGACCTCCCTCTCTTTGGGAGGCCATCTTTCTCTCTTGATCATCGTCTCGAGGGAAGCTATTTTATCTTCCAACTCCCTCCTGGTCATTTTCTCTTCTAACTCGGCCTCAGTTGGCCGTTCTATTCTTGACTTCAACTGTAAGGCAGGCGATGAGCCGCCTGCCTCATGGTCATTCTCATCGGACGAAAAGGGTGTGGCTGCTCATCCGGGCGTCTCCATACATTGAACATCATCCCTTTCGCCTCTTCATAATGTTGACGTGCCTCGGCCTGCATCCTCTGCTGCCGACGCTTTTCAATTTTTGTTAACATCGGCCCCTGCCATCTAGCTGATGGTTTAGCTTCGATTTCATGCCATTCATCTACTGGCACGTTTTTCGGTACTTTTACCGTTCTTAAATGATTTTTTAGAATTTCTCTTTTTTCCCATGGTCTCGGCCAAGGCTGAATACCGAGTTCATTGACTAGCCTTCGACCGAGGAATTCTATGTCTCCCTCGGTCATTCCTTCAAATTCCGATTCTGGTCTCGGCCTGGCTTGCTGTTGCCAGTGTGGCCGATATCCAGGGAACCTTTGCTTGGAGCCGAATGGTCTATCCTGGTAGTCCCATCGGCCATGACGTTCTCCACGCCTGTTGTTGTAGTAATCATGCAGAATCTTCTGCATGAGCATATCTTTCTTGCGTTGAACCGAATCTACTTCCGGTTCAGTATCATTAGAGGCTGCATCCGAGCCTTCTTCTTCTTGGTCTTCGCCATCAGGAATGTCATCCCAATCCTCAGGGAACGCCATCAACTCATTCCATTCGTTCTCCCTTTTCTTGGCATTCACGATGGCTTCCCAATCTTTCTTCGTCATTTCGGCCTTGCACCTGATGCATAGCCGAAGGTGTTTCTTGGCATGGGCTACGTTGTCAGCGATCTCCTTGTCCAAAACTTCTTTTTCTTTAATATTCACCATATTGACCTGAAATGGAAATGAACTTTTGTTAATTATTTTATTTTCGTTTTCTTGGTCTGCCAATATGAGCCGACCCTCCTCTATTTCTTCTTGGATCTGCCTTTTCGCAGTCGCTTTTCATTTCCCTTTCATGTTCACGGCGTTGACCTGTGATGGAAAAGGATTCTTATCAATTTCCACATCTCTATTTTCTTGGTCGGCAAAGATCAGCCGACCCTCATTTATCTCTTTTTGAATTTGCTTCTTAAAGGAAGTACATTCGCTAGTTTTATGGCTTCATGAATGGTGCCATTTGCAGTATCTCCTGCGTTTCAGTTCTTCTACAGGAGGTATAGTTTGACCTTCCTGTAATTTAATTCGTCCATCCTTTAACAACCGATCGAAAATAAGATCGGTCTTTGCTATGTCAAATGAATAACTAAATGCTGATATTTGTGCCTTTGCTTCTCTTGACTTTGCAGGTTTTAGCAAAGCACATTTGTACGGTTGACTGTTTCTTATTATCTCGGTAGCACAGATTTCGGCCTCATCAGCAGAATCTTCTACCTCTTCAGATGAATTTGGCTCTTCATGAGCCGAGGACTCTTCAACAAAAGAAATATTTTTCTCTTTCCCTTTACTCCAATCCTTGTTTCGACTCCATCTAGGCCGATCTTCATTATTTCCTTTTCGAAATTGCTCGTATTGAGCAACTCGAACTCCTAAATCAAAAAGATTTGGAAAGAACTTATCATCAGAATGATCTTTAATCTTAAAATGCATGCCATGAAATGCCATTTTGGCAAATTCTGATTCCGGCATCCTTACAAAACATCGGCTTCAAGCCGTCTTGAATCGGTTTAAATATTCATCAACTGATTCTCCTGTTTTTTATCTAAATTGAGCCAAATCTGCAACTGACAACTCCGGCTCGGTTCTATAGAATTGCTCATGAAATTTACCTTCTAATTCGTCCCAATCTCGGACGGAATTAGCAGGTAGACTTGTATACTAAGTGAAGGCAGTCTTGGTCAGTGAAGTATTGAATAACCTTAATTTTAGAAAAGGATCTGCCGCTGCTTCGCGGCATTGGGCTGTAAATCGAGCGACGTGTTCGACCATATTTTCGGTCTCATCGCCAGAAAATTTGTCAAATTTCGGCATCTTCCAATTTGCCGGATATGGGTGTTCTACATCTATATTTGCAGGATATGGAGATCTAAATACAGGCCGCATTGCCGGCCTTGTGCCTACTCCGAAAGTGTTTCGGATGGCCTCCTCTATTTGCGCATATATCTCATTGTTAATTCCTTGGAAAGGAACTTGCGCTGGTACCGGGTTCGGTGGTTGTTGTGCACCGAGATTTTGTGCTAAGGGATTAATCCCTTACCCATTCAAAACCTGCCCCCTAGCCCCTATATTTTGGGGCTGGTAGGCTGCAACTGGAGGGGGTGGAGGTAACCCCCAAGCTACTTCCGGCTGCTGACCGGCATTACCAACAACCGGTCTATAAGCCGCTTGATACTGTGTCCCCTGGTATTGGGGCTGACCAACCACCGGCATTACTGGATTCTGTAACACCGGTGTTATCGCAGGCGCTTATAGGCCTGCTATCGGCTGTTCATTTCGAGCTAACAATTGCCCTATTCGGGCTATGTTCTCGTTAGAGGCTGTGATTCCGGCCAAAACGGCATCCAGCCGTGCGGTACTTGCGTGACTATTTTGGTCCAAAGTTTGTAGGACCCGAGTCATTTGGCCAAGCGCTTGGGTCAAACTAGGCTCCTGTTGGCCAGATTGACCACTAGTCTCACCCTCAGTAGGTAAAATCGATTGGCGCTCTACGTTATTCTCCGAATTACTGGGCTGTTCACTCCCAGAATTTCTGCGAATAGCCCGCCCTATTACGGAGATTCATGGCATTATCATCACCCATGCCTTATATAAAATGCAAATTTACCTCAAAAAATGAGTCCCACCGGGCGTGCCAAAAAATTGTTGCGTGCCGAATGTCCCGACCCTTGGCCCGGTCAATAATTCTCCTCGGGAAGAACGTCGGAGAGTGAGACGGCTGCGAATTATGACCCTCGAAGTATGCGCCCACAAAGGATCAAACGATTAGGCCGATGAGGGATCGAATCAGCCGGGTTCGAAAACCTCCACAGTAAATTCACTTCGGCAGAATGAGCCGAATGGAGAGGGGAAGCCCAGAATTCGACTAAGAAATGAGCCGAATAGCTAAACAACTTGTGATCTGATCGGCAGGAAGAGCCGAAGATGGCTTTCTATTAAATAGCAAATGGGAAAAAGTACACGAGCAGGGAGTGATGCCCGTAGGGCAGACAGACTACAAGTATGGGAACAGAGGAGTGATTCCCGTAGGGTAGATAGACTCCAAGTATGCTAAATTACAGGAACTACTCCTAAGGAAAAGCGGTAAATGCGAGAATAGAAAGATGCAGCAAAATAAAGGTGGTCTTTTGTGCGCAGGGGCGAAGACCCTTTTTCAGGGTATCGTATGCCTATTTATAGAACCGCCTTTGCGTCAGTTATTGCTCTTGCACGATCAGCCACTATCTCCTGATTCGTAGGACCACCTTCGGCCGATCGGAATCGCTCGTAACTGCTTGCGGTTGTTATAACTCCTCGGTCCAGTACGGCTCGCATGCGTCCGATGTACTCTAGTTCTACCGTTTTAGCCGTCTTACGGATATGGACCCGGCGTGCCAGCTGTTCGCGCCTAACTGGCTCAACAACCCTACAATGCATGAATCCTAATATATACACACATACATGCTCAATGGGTGACATTTAAACATAAAATGAGATTTGATGATTTCGGATAGCACCACCCATCTGATAGGGATGCCGGAAGGCTACGATTCAAGTCTTGTGATTTATGCTCGCCTATTCCCCTCGACCACGGCAAACGAAGCCGAAATGGGATTTTTTCTCGATAACTTGGCGTAGACTCAACGGAATCTCGATCCGAGTATCCCAACGCGTCGATTTACTCTCCAATTGGGGCTACAAGAGATTAAACCCTAGTTAGATCTCATACTTAGCAAAACCCCAATGTGACCCCTAGGGTTTCCATTACCCACACAAACCTCATAATACATGGATAAACATGAGATAATCTATCTCAATAACTTCTAGACACCATAACTAGAAGAGATTACTTAAATCCCTAGCTTACAACTATAAGAACGCACCTTGAGTTCTAGCTTTTTCCTCAACCTCTTGCACAAGTGCTAACTCCACCCTCCAAGAAGTCTTCTTCTCCATCAATGTCACGCCCCGCCATCCGCCTATTTGGTCGGATCGGGCCCGCTAAAAGACCGCCGAACGGATAGAGTTTCCCCTGTACGTCCTAAGCGTCGCAATCAATACAATACAAGTGGTTTCAACCAGGGATAGTATTCAACATACAGATTGCATAAGGAAGTATCAAAAACATAAATGCTAAACTATGCTATTACAAGCATTCACATTACACGCATTTTTACATCACAATTACTCTTGTTTTCTTCCAAATACAATCCAAATTATTACAATTTATGACAAGTTTTGTTCTTTCATTTTCCACCCCTAAGCTAAACCTCTTCGGGGTACCGCTATCTCTGGTCTTGGTGGTAGGGCGCTAACTACGGAGCTACGCCCTTTCCTCACGCCGCCGCGCCGCTCGCGTGTGAACTTGTATCCCCCAAAAACAACACATGGGTGAAAACTATTGTCCATAGTTTCCAGTGGGTACGCCCACCCAAGGGAAGAGCTAGACCCACGAGGTCCAAGGAGGCACTGCAACATGTTAGTCCAATAGATATCCAACAGATACTTATGCAAGTATTAAAATACATGTTATGCCTCTCAACATGCAATATGAAAATCATGCAATTATGCAACTATGCAATCAACTAGTAGATCAATTGATACTATTTTCAATCCTGCTATCCATAGCTCATATCAACTAGCTCTAAGGTTTCTACTACCTTAGTTCCACAGCTCAAGTCCAACTAGCATCTAAAGTTTCTACTACCTTAGATCTTGCCATTTATCACTAGCCTTTAAGGTTTCCACTAGCTTAACCAAGCTATCTACCCGACTCGGCCTCGAGTCAATCATCCGCGGACTACCGCGCACTGGCTGCATCTCTACCATAGCCTGGCTGCTACAACAGCCCACCGCACTCCTTGACTTAGCCATCTGGCGGCGAACGCATCGCACACACCCAACAATGGCTCAAGTCAATCCTAGCGGCATCATCCAATAAGCTAAACGGGCGAGGAAAACCACACATACTCATTTCAAGCTTATACCGGACGAGGAGAACCACACATACCCGTTGAATCACTGTCGGGCGAGGAGAAGCACACATACCCACAGTTCTGATTCACTTGCATTCTGCCACAAGTTTCCACCGCTTCTTCTGCGGCCACATCACTAGGGATTCCGGAATCCATTTTCTCATCTCAAGGGTCATATGCAATCCTAAACTGTCCACCTATCTAGGCTCGACCCATGTACATCCTAGTGGCTAATACCACTATAATCCACAACCTAGGTTCAACCACGCTAAGTTCTATGTCATCTCTACCGAGATCTCGACTCTAGGTTCACTTGTTCAACCTATGTTCACGACACTAGGTTCAGTGCCACTCGATCTACTTGGCATTCTACTTGTCCACATCGAGTAATATTGCCCACATGCTCTTGTTTTCCAATGTCGAATTCTCTAATCAACCTAGAGTTATCGACCCAAGTTCACATCTACGTGAATCTAACATATTCTCAATTCGTCAACATGCAATGTCATCTAGTATATCCTCACAATGTTAACCATGCATTCATCTAGCATTTCTACTATATGTCAACATGCACTCATCTTGCATATTCTCACAATGTTAATCATGCATATCCCAATGACAGGTAACATAATCAAGCATAATATGATTCAAGCATTCATATTATCATATAAGCTTACCAATACACATATATGCATCAATATTAACCATAAATCATCATTATCCTCCAATGGTAGCTCAACATAGCATTCATCTCATGCATCAATATGTTTTACAATTAACTACCATTATGCATCAATGATGAATAACGCTCTACTTCGACATGGAAGTAAGCTAATAATTTCGGTGAGTACAACCCACCTTAAATCGCTTTCCGCTTGCTTGTCGACACTTGCAATCGGCTTCCCGCAGCACTTGTTGTCCGGTTCGGTCCGAACTCGCCAACGATCACCAACCGCACGTCGATCCGTGACCTAGGATTTTCAAGGGCCCTTCTCTAACCTCCAATTAGAGAACAAAAGGGTTTAATTAGATCAAAACCCACATTAGCCCCAAAACCCCATTTCTAGTCCTAGCATGTAGGAATCCCCAATTAAGCCCAAATCTCATGGAGAAAACATGCTAGAAACACTCTAAGGGCTATTAGATTAGTCTCCTTATACTTTTTGATACTCTAGACCTTATAAGTATGAAGCTTAAGCGGTTGGATCGTTCCAAATTTTTTTGTACGGACTCCTGCTGTAGAGTCATTGGCCCCACTACTTTAAGTAGTTGCTCAACGCGTAGAGCCAAGTTAAATCCATATAATCCAAAGTAAAGAAAATACTTTCTTTCCAATCATAATAGTTGTACTCAGTAAGCATATGGATACGAGATATATCATTAAGAAATGTAGTAAAGGAACAAACTATAAGAACAAAAAAAATATAGAATTTTATCACTTATTATAAGATAATAATTTTTAGATTAGATAAATTCTACCTTGCTGTGGGTAGAGGCACTACGTATATAGAATTTATCTACTTTAATACTACGTTTAGTAGAAAACTAATTTCTAAACAACGAGATTTCTGTACCTGTGGACATAAGAAAAAAAAACTATCTGAAAATTTAATCTACTATCCTATTCCAGTCAAAATTCAGAGAATTAATATTTTATTTGACTGTAATAAATAGTCAAATTTTAATTCAATGTCAGTATATTCTTACGTATTCTTCATTATCTATAGGATGTTGTGGCTACTCTTAAGTAAAATGAAAATACAAATAATTTTATTTGACATTGAATGACTATTGAAATCAAACTAGGAATTCATATGAATTTTCGGATTAATTTAATTTAATTCAATATCATCTTATAAAAAATGCTGTAAGTGATCATATATTATGACTGAGATGCTATGGCTATTCCTAGACATAGTTAATCTCACATAAATTTTTATACGATATTGAATGACCCAAAATTCTATATTATTTCAAAACATGGCGAAAATAAAATAAGAGTAGAGAATAACAATTTTATGTGACTCAAAATTTATAAACTATATAAAGTTTATATACTTTACTCTAAATTTTTTATGATCACGTTATGTGTGTTTTGAACAATAGCATAAAAATTATATCACAAAAATTAATCTAAACACACAATTTTATAATCATAAATTAATAAACAAACGGGTAGTATAAAAATCATATATAGCAAAAACCAAACGTAATACATGTTTTTTATATATATAGACTTTCTCAAAAACAAGTCACATTATAAAATAATTATAAGCCAAAATTACATATAAATGTAAATATATATATATATATATATATGAGTTTGACTGGGCTACTATCGGTAGTAAACTGCGCGCTCGGTTTACTACCAATTTATTTTTGATGATAGAACTTCCAAATCGACGATCGGCACCGTTGAACGTGATCTAGACTATTTAAATTATCTAGAAATCAAATTTCATGATTTTTTGGCATCACTAACTGAACGATCAAAGGGTCACAAAATCTATAATTTTAATGGCCGATATGGTGCGTTTGCTCGTTTAACGGTATAGAAGAGTTCAAATTAACTAAATTTTTGTTAAAAAACTCTTTAAACTATTTAAAATAAGATCTAGACTCTAGATCTCAAATATAAAAATTGTATCATCACTTTTTGAAGGATATTAATTTCCAGCCATTCATTTTTCTGTTCACTTGATGGATAAAAGAACAATATCGAAAATGTGTAAAATTTGATTTTCAGATAGTTTAAATAGTTTAGATCATGTTTAACGGTGCCGATCATCAATTTGAAAGCTCTATCATCGAAAACAAATCAGTAGTAAACCGAGCCGTTTACTACCGATAGTATTCTAGTAAAACTCTCTCTCTCTCTCTCTATATATATATATATATATATATCTTAAATAACAATAATAATAATTTACTTTTTCTTTAGCCATTGGCCTGACATGTGGCTGCCCAATGCAGCCTCCATGGGCGGCAAGAAGCAGCCTTTCTTCTCTTTTTTTTTTCTTATTTTTTTGGTTGCCTTCGGTCGCTTACCCCGCACGTGGGCGTGCTCTCCGTAGGGCACACCAATGGCAGCCCCATTGGGCTGGCACGTGTAGCACCCCGATGGTGCTGGCTGCATTATGCCACCTTGGGGCTGTGTCCCGTAGCACCCCAAAGGGCGCTAAATAATGCGGCTGCTTGTAGATCGCCTAGCGCGGCAACACGCCAAACACCAGCTCGGTGGGGTCCGTAGACATAGCCGCTAATCTCTATTATTATTATTATTATCATTATTTTTGTTAATAAAAAGGAAATACAATAAAATTCGAAAGAAATAAAAATTCAGCAAAAAATACGGCTCTGCTACCACATATTAAACTTTATAAGAAATTAAAATCGTACATCTTGTCACGATTTCAATTTCTATACTCGGATTGTAGACTAGGGATGACAATGGGTACAGATACCCGAAATTTTATCCGAATCCGAATCCGAACGGAGCGAATTTATCTGATACTAAATGGATATGGTTTTGAATATGGATATCAAAAATACAAACCCGATGGATATGGATACAGATATGGATTTTTACTGTACTCGACCCGAACCCGATCCGAACCGAATTTATTTTACATTATATATAATATATATATAAATTTGATATTATTTTTGAATTTATATTTTAAAAATTTAAATTTAATATAATATAGTTTGAAATATTGAAAAGAGAAATAATTGTTTCAAGTTTGGATTTTCAGGTTCGGGTTCGGGTTTGGGCTTGGATTTCGAATTTTTGGTCGGGTTCGGGTTTGGATATGGCTCTTTAAAATCTGCTGGGTTCGGGTTCGGGTTCAGGTTTGGGTTCGGGTTTGGTTTTCGGATTTGGAGTCGGGTTCGGGTTTGGATTTTTGAAAATCCGTCCCGAATCTGACCCGTTCACCTTCCTATTGTAGACGGTGATTCTTCCTCATGATTCGTCCTCGTTCATAATATGCAAAAGAGCGGAATGTTTCAAGTCTAATTCCCTTATCCCCTGAAATGAAGCCGACACAGCAATTAGGATTAGGATAAGACCGAGACTCGATCTAGTATGTTAAATATTTATATATAACTTGATGTAAGGATATTAAATCATATCTATCTAGCAAGAATATGTCCAGATATATTCTAACCGTTAGATCTACCGCATCTTTATGACTCAACTTGAATAGATCGACTGTATCTTTATAGATAGTTTTGAATAAATCATATATGCCATATCTAACAGTATAAACATAGTAATAAAAAGGTCTAAATACTATTCAAAGTATTCTAGTCCAATTATATATATATATATATAGTACGTCTTCTATACTTTTGAAAGTATGGAGGCCTCCGTGTTTGTTGATTTCGATGATGGAGCATCCGATTCGGCAATCAGCTCCGTTAACATGATCTACGCTATTATAACTATTTAGAAACTAAATTTCATAATTTTTCGACATTATTTACCAAGTGATCAAAGAGTCTCAAAAATGACTATTTTAACGGCCGATGTGGCACACTCGAAAGTTTAATGGTGTAGAGAATCCAAATTACGTTAAACTTTAATATAAAATTCTACTTAACATCAAAAGCAAGAATAATACTTTCAATTTGAAATTTGAATCTTTTATTATTATTTTTTGTGAGATTTTTATTTTGAGCTGTTCATTTTGAGCCTACTCGTTCACTAGGCGAATAGTAGACTGTCTCTATCTATATAAATATATATATATAATTATATATAGAGAAGAGCAGCTGGCGGTCGAGTCTGAGAGGAGAGTGAGATGAGAGACGGGAGATGAGAGTCGGCACTCTACCATCAGGGTGCAATGATGCGAGCGCTGCAGCTCGCTGAGTGTTCGGCTCGTAATATTCGACCGTCGAGTGGCCGATCTTAATTTCAAGCAGAGCTTGAGCACTAATATTGAGGTCGAAATTCATTCAGCGAGCTTGAACATATTAACTTGGCGTACACTCGATTAGCTCGGAAGCTGAATATAATATTATATATTATATAATATCTAACTAATATAATATCTTATGATCTAACGGCACAAAATTCGATAGTACCAAGCATTTAGTATTATCAATAATATATATATAGTCCGGCTGCTATACTATCTATACTATCTATAGTGCTAAGCGCTTTGTACTATTGAGTTTTTTGCCGTTAGATCTGGCTATATATATATATAGAGAGAGTCCGGCTATTATACTATCGATATTACCAAGTATTTGATACTATCGAGTTTTCTGCTGTTAGATCTATCCCTTTAGCCATTTTCATCCGTTAGATTATAATATTCAACTAGCCACCCACTCAACCCTAGGGGGCTACTATCATCCTAACCGCACATCCTTTCATCCAAGGGCCGAAAACCTAATAGCAAGCGGTTTGTGCTATTACTAGTAGAGTAGCCTAATTCTATATATATATGTTCGGGCTACTATACTCTTATAAGTATAAACCCCTTTATACTTATAAATTTTCAGCCGTTGGATGTGTGATTAGATTGATAGTGGTCCCCTAAGATTGAGTGGGTGGTTCGTTTAATAGTATGATTTAACGGATGAAAATGGTTAAAAGAATAGATCTAACGGTCGAAAACTTATGAGTATAAATGAGTTTATACTAATAAAAGTATATATAGTAGCCAAACTCTATATATGTATATAATTATATATAATATATATTTTAATTATATAAAATAATATATATTATGTATTTTAATTATATGTATATAGAATTTAGGTTATTGGGCCCACAAAACCAAACCAGCAAAATCCTACTCTAATTGCTCTCTTTATCTCTTTTTCACTTCATCGCAGAGTCGCTTTTCCTAATTTTTTTAGTATTATAATATCGTATTTTATGCATTTATTTTATATGTTAAACTATTAGATATATTTTATATTAAATTTTAGATAATATTTTATAAAAATTAAAGTATAGATTGCATGATGTTAAGAATTTCAAGCAGCTCGTTTTGGGCTCGAGCTCGCTCGACTCGAAGTTAGGCTCGCTCGAGCTCAGCTCGAATTAATTTCAAGCCAAGCTTGAGTCTAAATTTAGGCTCGAAATTAATTTCAAGCCAAGCTTGAGCTGAGGTAAGCTCGCTCGAGCTCGGCTCGTTTCCACCCCTACACGAACAGACATTAAAGTCTTTCGGTATATTATGATCGCCCTTCCTGACCATTTAGCCCTCCTTTCGCAGTAGTTGATGGAGAATCATTGAGCAAGGCAAGGACCTGTTGGACGCCCGAATCAAGGAATCGGGCATCCAAAACATAGGATTTTGGCTGAAAATGACATTTTTTATAATTTTCTGGACTTTAAGGACTTGTAGCATATAAATAGGAGCTGAGAGGTTGGTTCCCTATCTAGCACACATAGGAAGAAAGAAGGAGAGAGTGTCATGCCCTGAACCTTTATGGAAAGTATTTTCAAAACATCCATTCGTTTTGAAAATAGAGTCTTGCAGAGAAGTGTATAATTTTTCTTAAACCTTGCCTGAGAAGTGCGTAGACCCGCCACATACACAAAGTTTCCTCTGTCCACGTGGACAGTCTTTTCTGTACATGCATGGTGTAGGAGCACAGATACACAAAAAAGGAATCAACAATAGATACAATTATTACAAACTACAATCAGGAATTCACTAAACCACTACAATAAGAAAACCCAACATCACAACTAAACTGAAACCACAATACTGGAACACAAAAATATCCACATGATATCAATATAACGAATAAGAGTAAATCTAGGACTAACAACAAGGTCCACAATGCAAGATATCTAGGTGCTAACTAACACATCCTCACACCGCACCGTGACCCACACTATCAGCGGTATCTATAAAAACAGTGGGGTAAGAAACATATAAATATGTTTTCCAGTTGGGGAAACTAGCCGACGAGGGCAAAGTGCACTCACTGGCCAACGAAGGAGTACGATAAGCGAATAACTATGGATATGAAGTAATCAACTACAGTAGCAAAACACGTAGATAGATAACTATCATGAAGTAAGAAACATTGTAATAACACTATGATAAACACAAATCAAGATACTAAACATGATGGAATCAATCAACTGTAGTAGCAAGATAATAAATGAATACTATCAAGAATAAACAATCCAAGAGATACCGCTACTTTAATGAAAGTCATATATATATGAAAGAGGAACACCAACTACAGTAGCAAGATAATACATATGGAATATCATACGTAGCTATACAAAGGATGCCGCTATTGTAAACCAAATACCTACCAGAATTCCATGCACGACTCAAATAAAGATACTATACATCAACCGAACATATGAACAATCCAAGGTATACCCAATCACCATGACATGTCATAAAGACTCGGCCTAAGCTCGCCCACTAGGTCGCAAGACCAATCAATAAATACTACTCTGGAGGGACACAACTACCTGCACCCAAAGTCATTAACCTTGTCTAAGCGAGGTTTACATCAAATCTAGGAGTGAAGCACTCAGGGTGGCGAACCCTGTCTAAGAGACAACACCTCCCTCCCACTAGGCTGGCAACTGAAGAATCCCAGTGTTGTGAACCCTGACTAAGATCTATAGTACCGTCACAAACTATAGTCATGTGTANCTAAAATTACCGACACTTTTAAAAAGTGTTGCTATATGTGGGGTCGCTAGGTATATAGTGACAGTTAAAGCGTGTCGCTATAACCTAAAAGAGTGCTGCTAATTTACCAACAATTTATTTAAGCATTTAGCAATCGCCGAAACTCTATCTCGTGGGCTGCGGTGGCGGAGGAGAACGACAGGAATGGCTCTTCGTCTAGAATTTCAGTGGATTGAGTGAAGAGAGAAGAAAATATGGTAATTGATTTTTTTTTTTTTTCTTTTCTGTTTGTAATCGGGCCAAATGGACTGGGTGTAGTGGGTTGAATAGAGTAATCTTTTATTTTTGATTGGATTGGGCTTTATATTTAGGCATTAGTAGATATTTTTTAAATTTTAGCATAAATGGGACACTTACTCAAAAGTGTCCCAAACATGTATCCCTATAACCTAATTCTGTTGTAGTGTATATATATAATTTTAATACAAAAACGCTTACACATAAGCTCCAGTAAAAGGTAAATATACTTCTTATTAGTAATCAAATGGTTGTGACAATCAAAAATGGATCAGAAAAGTTACCAGTTCAAAGTTTGCTGGTAGACAGGTGGTTCTACTTGCTGATTGGATTCCTAATGCATGTCTTCATGCGTCATAATATATACGAAGGATCTATTTCTTTTTGAATTAACGTCCAATTGAAGATCAAGAGTGAAAACAAAAGAAAAAAAAAATACAGAAGAAAACAAAATGAAAAAGAAAGAAAGAATGAAAAACGGCGTCTCTGATCAAAGCAAGCTAGAATGATAATAATTTACTGGTCCATCATTGAACCACCTGCTCGATCGATTTAACATGATTTTTATCCCTTTTGTGGATATCAATTCTACGATTTTATCAATTAATTGACCTGCACCTTATTCGGCACTGATTCACGATTCAACCGGTTCGATCGATCAGTTCAAAGTTCAAACCAGTTATAAGACACTGGTGGTAGTTTGGCCATTCCGTCCATGCATGGCATTGGCCAATTAAAAGCGCAACGCCGTTCCTATCAAATGATGCACTGCTGAGAACATTCAAAAATCCCAGCACAGCTACCATCCACAAGGCAATCTGAGTGTTTCGCAGAGCCAAATCTGGTTGGGCACTTAGGGGTGGGGGCCCATGGGCGCTTGGAATGGCAAGGGCTGCGACGCGCAAAAGGACGGGCCGATTCACGTGGGCTTGGCACGAAGTGGACCCAAGAAGGTGGGGGCATCAACGTGCACCCATAAATAGGACAACTTAAATGGCCCTTTAGGAAGAAGGTGAAGGAAGAGAATGGGAGGGAGAGGAGAGTATGGGTGATGGAGCTCATTGGCCACATCATATATATGCATTGCCCCGATGATGTTTGCACTCTTGTTGTTTTCCTCCCTGTGTTCAAATTAGTAGGGTTAGAGATAGACATGACAAAAGGACTAGTTGGACGCGGATCATTATACCCACGGATTATGCAGATGCGGGTAAACTTTACCTATAAATTTTTGAGTATTCATCATTCTTATCCATACCTGTTAGCGGTTGGGTGGACAGGTACACGGGTTACTCACAAGGTAATCTTTTTTATTTATCCTTATATTTGTATATTTTCCTAACACAAATAATATATATAAATATATAGAATTGGGCTGGAATATTATTGATAGCAAAAACTCTTTTTATTATCAATGTTTTTAACCCTTTGATGAGAAATTCTTGAGTTAGGATGATATTAGCCTCTTAGGGTTGAGTGGTCTCCACTGGGTTATAATATTTAATCAAATGATTAGAAATGATGAAATGAGTTGATTCAAAGGATAAAAAAACTTGAGAGCAAAAATGACCATTTGCTATCAATAGTATTCTAGCTCAACTCTCTCTCTCTCTCTCTCTCTCTATGTATATACAGTCAGGCTATGGTGGTTGTAAAAGCACCAAGCACTTGGTGCATTTAACTTTTCCACCGTTAGATTACCCTTTTGATTATTTTCACTCGTTAGATTATACTATTCAACCAACCACTCACTTAACCCGAGGGGACCACTATTATCCTAACCGCACATCTCTTAATCCAAGGGCTACAAACCTACAAGTACCAATGACTTTATAGTTTTAAAAGCATAGGAGCTCAATGATATATATATATATATATATATATATATATATATATATATATATATAGAGAGAGAGAGAGAGAAGAGGAGAAAGAGTGAGAAGAGAGGAGAGAGCGAGCTAGTCTTCTATACTATCTATAGTACCGGCGGCTCCGGTACTATAGTCTCGTTTTCGATCTTCGTATGTTCAAATTCAAGATCCACACATCGTTAAACTGATTAGGTATTTAAAGTTTTTATAAATAAATTTTATATTTTTTTACATAGTTTACTTTATGATCAAACATTTCAAATTGTCAATTTCAGTAGCTATATGCGATGTTGGAGTTAACGTTGTTAGAAGAATGTAAATTTCTTTCAAATTTTATAGAAATACTATTTAACTATCTAAATTAAGGTTAAATTCTTTGACTTTGAATTTAAAAGTCCTATGCTCAATTTTAAGATTATTCAATTTCACTGTCCATTTTGACATAATTTATTACTAAGTAAACGATGTCGAAAAAACTAAGTTTTATTCCTAACAACTTCAATATACCCTAGATCATATTTAACGGTGTGGATTGTTAATTTAATACCTAAGATCAAAAACAAGATATAATACCGGAGCTCCGGTATATAGATAGTATAGTAGCTAATTTCTATATATATATATATATATATATATATAGAGAGAGAGAGAGAGAGAGAGAGAGTCCGGCTATGGTGCTTGTAAAAGTACCAAGTATTTGGTGCTTGTAAATTTTTTACTGTTAGATCTACACCTTTGATCATTTTCACCCGTTAGATTATACTATTCAACCAACCACCGACTTTAGGAGAGGTACCGGTCACCAGTTACCTCAAAAAAGGGTATTTTTGTCTTTTAATACATGAGTAATTTAGTCATTTTATCTCTATTATATTATCAAAATTTTTATTCTCTCTTTATTTCTTTTTTCTCTCTCTATCTTTCCTCTCATATTTGGTATTTCATGTAAGAAAATTTTCAAATTATTTGACAACAAGAACGTGAGATTATTTTGTGAATCAACTATGGATTTTTTCTATATCCATCTTGAATCCAACTTGAATCATACATAAAGTTTAATATTACATTCAAATTTATATTTTAAAATTTTAAATTTAATATAAAATATTTTGAAATATGGTAAAAAGAAATAATTATTTCGGGTTCCAGTCTTCCGGTTTGGAATTGATTTTGGGTTTCGAAAAATTGGTTAGTTTCGGGTTAGATATGGATTTTTGAAATCCGTCGAGTTAGGAAATAGATTTTGCGATTGTTAGTCGGGTTCGAATTCAAATTTCTAACCTTTTTTTTTTCTGAATAGAAATCCTAATTTTTTTAATTTTTATGTTTAAAATTATGTTTAAAATATTTATTAGCTCTAACAGTTAAAATACTATTCTGTTTAAAACGTTTATTATCATTAACGATTCCGGATTGTTCTTAATCTTATTCAGTTTAAAGGGTTGAAATCAGATCTTTGATAGAATAGTTTAAAGTCTGATCAGTCGAATCAATCAGTTCAATATGGTTTTTAAATCATTGATACTAATTTAATTAAAATGAATAATAAAAGTTATGAAGCTAATTATAAACCAAAAGGTATATAACAACTAAAATTTAAAAAATCAACTAAAAATTAAAAAATTTTAAAGATAAGAGTCAAAATCAATTTAATAAATCAAATTAATTAGACTGATCAAATTGATAAAATATACAAATAGTCTAGATTTGATCAATATAAATTTATTTAATTTATCACCATTTCTAATTTTGTTTACTCTAGTAAAACTCTATGGTAGAGATTTATTATAAGTTTAAAATTTAAATTATACAGTTTAAATTTATTTATTGGTAAGTTTAAATTGCACTACACTATTTAAATTTATTGGAGGTTTCTATTTTCTTTTTAGGTTCTAAACTTCAAATTTTATTTGTTTTCAATTTATATTTTAAATTACAATACATTATCTGATTAGTTTAAAAGATTAATTTTTTACTATTAAAATTTGAATTAATTTTGTCCATACAATTCTATTCTAAGAATAAATTTGAATTATACCCTATATTTCTAATTAATTATCCACATTAAATTTTTTAAATAGTGATAATGTCATGCCCTGGACTTCAGCAGAAGCTCACCAGTCACGTGCACAGACCCGCCGTGTACACCACAACCTCAAGTATACACCAGGCGTCTATAATCCACATAGTAAAAGCATTCGATTCCAATCAGGTAATCAGAGCACAACTTAAAAATATAGTAAACTTATACAACCCAAAACCTTATTACAATTTAAAAGTAAAGAACATTTTACATAATTCCAGAATACATCACTGAGCTAAACCAAATTAAACCAATAGAGGTTCATCTATTTAACATCGAGAAGGATCTATTTAACCGTTGACCCCTTGCCAAGAATCCCTAGCCTTTCCCGTCATGGAAGGCTCTGTAAAAACAACAACAAAGAGTGCATGAGAACTATTAAACAATAGTTCCCAGTAGGTAAGCCGCCGAGAGTGGCGAAGTATACCACTAGGTCAACTGAGGCATAAGTATATAGCGATAAGTAAACAAAGTAGATGAAATAATAACAGAAATACTTAATTATACTATGCCTCCACAAGATATGTTTTCTAATATATCCCATACACTGATTATTATGCATGTAAATTATGCCAATTATTACTTTAATCTTATATATGTCATGCTGAACATTATCTTTACAGCTAAATTAGCTAATGACATTAGGTGGTTAATCTCCTACACTAACAGAAGTGTAAATACATATATAATGTCACTATGTCACTGTTGAACAGGAATGCTAATCTCCTAGTGTGTTCATTGCTAGGTACGCTCAACTAACGACATAAAGTATTCATACTACAATGTCTATCTGACGTTAAAACCACTTTTGTTAACCCAATTAATCATTGACTTACACATAGTAAAGTTGTAAGGACTGAGATTTTTGCAGTATAGCTAAACTCTCAGTTGATGATGTTTTTGTGTGTAATTTAATTACAAAAGCACTCGTCAAGTTTCGGGCGAAAACGAGTTAAAACGAAAATTCTACGCGATTTCCAAGTTTCACTTAAAGTGAATAGTAACTCGATTTTTCGGAGAAGCCGCGGTGAGAAGTTGGCTTCTGGCTCGTACCGGACTCTGTTCATAGCAGTCCAATAGCTCGTTTCGACCGGGTCAGCTATTCTGGAACTAATGACGCTGACGGATTTTGAGTTTGACGCACGGATTTTGAGAAAATCCAAAAATACATGTTTTATATGTATTTATGTGNAAAAAAAAAAAAAAAATGGCACGCTTTCCGCAACTCTGTTTTCAAAAGGCTTTTAAAATCGGCCCCGGGGCGTGACAAAAGTCTTAGCCGCGCCGTGCCTAATGGCCCTGTGGAAGTCAACATTACCCACAACAATCCACTTCAGCGCTCAAATTTGTACATAAGCGAGAATCTGTCGCTAAGCCACTCCGGAGCGCTGGCTTGGGGGGCGCGACCCCCACAAGCATGTGTGAAAGAGCACAATGGCATGCAAGCTGTAATCCATAGCACAAGTATCACGATTTCATCATGTCTCAAACATGAAATCTCAACTCGACACAAGGTCGACACTGTAGTACCAAATCATAAGTCACTATCAACTACTTGGTGTCCTATTACCATCAATAGCTAGGATGACTTAATAAGTTCAAGCTTTACATCATAATGGTGATTCTATCAGGCTGTACCTGGACACTCACCCATAGTTCTCTCACTATTCCTTATATATAAGGAAAGTGGTTTACTAAGGTCATATCTAATGACTCGTGGCACATATCCTACAGTTCAATATAAACCTTCACTAATTGGAGTAAACAATTACTATGCCATTATTTCTACTTGACTATACAAGTATGTTATTATATCCAAATCTAGTTATTTACCAGATCATTATCACTATGCCCAATTCTAGTTACTTAACTAGATTATTCACAAGAACATGGAGTTCAATTTAGCTTTATCATGTAAAAGCGAGGATTAACTAGTTAATATAAATAAGTCAAATCTCTTATAACATACTCTTCACATGATCTTTATACTATTCGTTCCACACTATGAATGTATACTTATGTAACCTCATCCTACCTGATATACTTGAAGTTCAGTCATCAAGTTACAACATGGGATTGCATGAATAACTCTGCGGCCAAAACCCATTATCTCACATTCACTTATATACATATCTCCAACTAAGTATCATGTTCATGGCTTTCTCAATGCACTAATAAGTGATGTTATCTCTTACTTGTCTACACAAGTATTTTAATATCATGTAATGCGTGCTAGCCTACCAGGAATCTCTAGACACAAAGCAATTTTCATAATTTATCCCTTCTATTCAGAGGTTGACAGTTATCCAATATGTGATGCAGATTTATACATGCTCAATTCATTCAAATATACATATATTCACATGAATATGTAATAAATTCATTTGACAATGTCAAGAAGACATAAAGGGAATTCACCCATTTCGGTGAGGTCAGACCCACCTACTAGTCGACGACTCTTAGTCACTTGCAACTACAGGAATTTGGAGTCTCCAAGTCCTCTAGGTTTAGATTAAAACTCAACCCTGCATCAATTCAAGAGAAAGTACTTTCAGATCCACTCAATTTAGCTTTAAAAGGTCTCAATATTCAGCTCAAGGTGGTCTCAAAATCTGGTGCGAACTCCTTGTAAAAACTGCATTGTAGCTAATACCAAAACATCTAAATTTAGAGAGATTCTCACCTTGTACAATGCTATAGCTTAAATCCCTGTTTCGGTTTAGGTTAAAGCACCAAGTTTAACCTTCGAAAGCTCCTAAAAATCAGCTGAGATTACTTCAACAATCTGTCGCAAACCTGCTGCGAACCTGCAGTGAACTAGCTTCAAAAACAGCATTATTACACTTACATAACCACTCCGTATAGGTTAAAACCTCACCCAGGTTTAGTCTAGAGCTCAATCTCCATTCCACGTAAGTTGGGGCATCCCAAATCAGCTCTCGATTGCCCCTATATTCAGCTCAAAGTGATAATTAAAGCTGCTGAAAACAGATCCCAGAAACAGCATCATTACTTCCTCGGACATCTAATATAGCTTCAATATAAGGCAATTAGTGAATTAATTACCTTCTTAAAATCCTAATCCAGCTTACTCCTGGATTAAAATCGATAGTCACAGCCCAAGATACTCATTCTACGGCCTTTGTAAACTTTCCTCAACTCAGCTGGCAATAAGAACAAGGAATAAGATCAAATCCTCTGTTACGGCTTTAAACTAGAGAGAGAACTTAACAAATCATCTTATATAGCTCCAACTCAAGTTGAAGCACATTAAATCCAATCCACAAAATTCCCAGAACTCAGCTAAAAGAGTTTCATAACCCTGCTGTGAGCTAGCTTTAAAAATATCACTAATTCCACTACTATTTCCTCAAACTAGAGAATAGTTAGTTTGCTCACCATTCGAAGCTTAACCCCAGCACATTCCTGAATTAGGGTTAAAGTTAAAGACCACCAAAAATTCCCTTTCACCTCATCCGCAGCTCCCTCCCAGCTCACCACCTCAGCCAACATGAAGAGGAGAAGAGAAAGGAGTTAATTCCATTAACTTCTACTCAAAAATGGAGAGAAGTTTTAGAGAGAGAAAGAGAGAGCTTACCCTATGTTCCCCAGAGCCAAAATGGATGAGGACCAGCTGAGGAAGTCGAGCTGGGCTTAAAAGGGATAAGCTCAAAGCCAAATTACCAAAAAAACCCCATATCCACGCAGCTGCTACATTGTGTACCGGTACACCATCAAGTTTGTACCGGTACACAATAGAAATTTCTGGAATTTGAATTTTCAAGGCACTTTTGATCTTTTGGCGGTTCAATCACTCCTTTAACTTGTCAAAAATCTTTCTACCACTCTTTAAAAGATGTAGGTTAACTCCAAATACCCATCCCACTCTCAAGCTTCGCACTTGACCAAGTTCAAAGTACTACATTTGAAAATTGCATTCACAATGTACTTTTCCACTTCCGGTTACTTGCTTACTTCAGTAATTTGTCGAAAACCTCTCAACACTCCTTCAAAGTTGTAGGATAGTTCCAATTACTATTCTAACACTCGAACATCGAATTTGCCAAAGTTCAGTGTACTACAGATAAAGAATTAATATCTAAATTAGAAAAATTCTTAAATATTTTTAAACATATTAAATATGTTGAAAATTTAAATATTTTGCCCACAATCAATTTTTTAAAATTAGTAATACAAAATTAATGTCTAAGATGAATTCATAATTTTGTTAAACATATAAAATATGTTAAATTTAAATATTTACCAACATTACAAATTTTTTTGAATAATGCTACAAAATTAATGTCTAAAGTAGAACAATTCTAAATTTTTTTTAACATATTAAATACATTTAATTTATAATTTTTTTACCTTTATTCAAATATTTTTAAAATAAGTGATACAAAATTAATGTCTAAACTTTAAGAATTTAAAAATTTTCTTAAACATATTAAGTATGTTGAATTAAAATATTTATCAACATTACAAATTTTTTAAATAGCAATACAAAATTCCACTAACTTAAATTTCAATTTTTTAATTTTAAATATATAATATTTAATATTTAAATTCAATGTACTTAGAAATAGAACTATTTCTAAAATTCTTATAATTTAAATTAATCGGTATATTCCCTAGCATTGTTACCCCTAATTGGTAGGGTATCCTCAAGTTAGAGGATTGGATCATACTCACATTATGTCTGTCAGCTTGGCGGTGGTTGCTCCACCCAAGCATTAGTTTCCGGAGTACTTCAGATAGGTTAACGTAGCTACCCAGCAGACGATCCCGAGTGAGCGTAGCGTGGAGTCTCCTCACCTGTGGGATTGGGTCGTGAGTCGAGGCTCAACCTTCGGGTTAACCAGAACGATTGGATATAAATCGTGGACAGTATGCATCATGAGCATAGTAGTTGCTAGTACATGTTTATTGTACCTGTTTATTGTATCATATTGCTAATTAAGGCATAGTAGCATGCTAAATGTTTGTTATATTGCTAACCCTTCTACTTATACCTGCTTAGACCTAGTGGAAAATCGGCGGGTCGGCGGCGGAACCCACTGGAAACTTTTGTTAGTTCTCATCCCACTTTGTTGTAAGGCCTAGCACGAGCGGAGCGGTCGAGGATTGCGGTAAGGGCATAGCGCTCTAGATAGTAACCTCCTTTGCATTAAAGTACGATGTATTATATTGACAGACATGATGTACTTTTAGGAGAGGTTACTTTGGGAAATGTATATGTATCATGAACAAGACATGTAAACCAAATGAATGTATTTTGGTGGTTGAATACAAATGTTCAAATGTGGAATGTAATAGCTAGTATTTCTCTCTTACTCTTGTTTATGTTATCCTCGCGCAATTCATGTATGTTGATTATGTTTTACCTAGGCAAACTAGATATACATGATTTTTGTTGAGCCTTGGGCGGATAGGGAAAACTTTGTCCGTTCGGCGGTCCGCCTACACACTCGAACCGACCAAATTAGCGGTCCCAAGGCGTGGGGCGTGACAAAGCGTGGTATCAGAGCATGTAAAAGAGAGAAGTCTAGGATGGACCTAGGTGGCCCTAGAATGGTAACTATAAGGACATAGGCGCGTGAGTGACGCGGATCTACGATTTGTGGTGGAGGTTAAGTCAATTGGGTATAATTGTTAGTAAGTCTCTAATGGTTGATAGAGACAGATTCAAGTAATATTTGTTCTCAACTCGAGAAAGTTATGTTGGTGGCCGACAACATAACGCTAAGGGTGGGAATGAGTATGCTTGTGTGCTTCCGCCTAATTTGATGTTGGATCGTTTGGTTTTCGAGTTACGTAGAACTTAGGGGTTAAGGTGATTAACCTAAATATTAGTGGATGTATGTGGATTATTGTTATTAGGTGATCATTAGATTATTTGTGTTATGTGGTTGTATGTGTGGTTGACTCTGTATCCGGTGCTACGCCGTGCATATACAGGGGAGATTCTGTCCGTTTGTATAGAGAATCTTTGTCCATGTGGTGGGTCTGTGTGCGTCCGTGTTCAAAAGTGTCTTTTTTTAAAAGAAATCTACACATTTTTCGCTAGTTTTTTTAAGAAGGATTTCCAAAAAGAACCTCGGGGCGTGACATCTAGTTGGTAATGTAGTAATACAAATTGTGCAAGATAACACCAAAAATACTACTGAGCAAGGGAGTGAGTATCTTGTATTACTAATGGTGAGTAACCCTTTGGGTGCGTTTGGTTCGCATTATGAAAGATTACTAGGAATAAAAGATATCCGAGAATCTTATTCCTATTCATCTTATTACTAAGAATGTGAAATTTCTGTGTTTGGTTCGCACGGTAATATTAATTAGCCATATTATTTAATATTACAAAAAATATACAATTTATTTATTTAATTAATTTTAGATAATGTTACCAAAAGTTTCAACATCTTTTTAGAAAAAAGGGAGAGAGAGTATAAGTTAGAGAGAGAGAGAGAGCATAATTAAAAAAATAGAAAGAAAAATATAGTCGAAATTAGAAGGAGCGAGAAAGTTGAAATTTTAGAAAGAGAGAGAGAGAGAAAGCTTAGTTTAGAGAGAGAAAAAAAAGTTGAATTTTAGGAAGAAAAATAAGTTTAGAGAGAGATATAAGGTTAGAATGTAAAGAAAAATAATATCAATTAGCCTGCAGGTAGGAAAAAAGAAAGAGATTAGACATATTGTGATTACCCCAATCCATTAATATGAGAATACCCACCCTCCCTCAAGGGAATGAGATTAGTACTTTGGGTGAATCTTATTCCCAAGTGAATCAAATATTACCAACTAGATTACTTAGTGCATTTACCCAAATACCGTCATATTTTTTTATTCCCATTGGATTAGTAGGAATCTTTAAAAGATAGCGCGAACCAAATGCACCCTTTATGTTATTTAAAGATTATAAGTTTGCCCCTGCAACCCCAACTCTTTGTATATGTAATTTTTTAAAATTTTATTTAAAAATTTGAATTGCCAAATTGTAAATTTAAATTTCAAATTTCAAATCCCAAATAACTAGTTATGCTGAAATATCCTATAATGCTATATAACACGAACCATACGCACCTAAGAGTCAAATGCAATATCAAATGATATTGCATTTAGGTGGTGTTTGGTTCACGTAATCTGCCAAGAATTATTGAAAATCCACAGTCCATTACTGCATTTGTGTAATGTAGTTAAATAATCCGATTCAGAATATTCCACTTTGAAAGGTAGAGAATTTTTCCCAAAAGGAGAATGTTATTAACGTTGAGGGAGGGGGGTAAATTTTATTCCAAAGTGCGAAAAATGTAAAAAAAAAGAATTCAGAATTTCCAAATTACCCTTGTAATCCTCCCAAACCTTCATCTCACTTTCATTCTTCCAGTTTTCTCATTCTATCTTCCTCTCTTTCTCTCCCCCCCCTTCGTATCCATAACAGGTATCTCTTCTTTCTCATTTTCTTTCTTCATTATTCTATCGATCCCTTTTATTATTATTATTTTTTATTTTTACCATTTGAGCTGGCCGCACAGTCATGGATCACGGTCGTGCAGCCAGATCCATGGCCGCAGGGTAAAAATGTTTTCTTTTTTTGGAGTGCGTACTCAATTTTTCCTTTTGTTATGTTAAAATTACATTTTTTTTTTTTTACATTTATCTTTTATTGCTTTAATTTTTTTATTTACATTCTAATGGTAAATATACACATAAATAAACTTTTACGTATAGGAATAATTCTGGAAAATTATGTATATTATTGTCCAGATTGCTGCAGTTTTAGTGTTAAACCAAACACACTAATTTTATATCCCTAATCCTTCTTGACGAAATAACTATATGAACCAAACACGAGAATCATATAATTTCCATTAATTTTATTGCTGTGTATATAATCATCCTCAATCTTTCATTACTTAGGAATCATACATAACACAAACCATACAACCCCTTAGAAAAAAATTAACTAGAGTTGACAAGAAAGACAATTTTATACTATATAAATTGATTTTTATAAGAAATTTCTTCATTAATTAGCCCCACATAATACCACAATCTATACCATTATATTAATCCCTAATAAAATTTGCTAAGTAGCATTCTTTCCTTCACTTGAGTTGTGGACTCCACCTACTAGTAATTCCGACCTTGAACCAGACCTTCTGATTCGCCCACCTCTTCGTCCTTTTCTTTTTGAATCAAATAAAGCTACTTTGTAATATACGCATAGATGTGTTCAACCCGGTTCTTCTCTTTGTTAGACCGATTCCTTGATCGATTCCTTTTTTTGGACCTGTTGCGAGCCGAACGTCCTAATCCTTGACCTGGTCAAAGACCTCCCTCGGGAATAGTGTAGGGATGCAGGACGGCTGTGATTAGTGACCCTCGAAGTTTGCGCCCATCGACTGGATTAAGCGATTCGGCTGATGAGGGATCGGATCAACCGAGCTCGAAAACCTTCACTATAAAAACGGTTCGGCTGAATAAGCCGAATGTACGGATTGCACAAAGACTAGGGTCGGCTGAAGAGCCGAATGGATGGAAAACACAGTAACTGGTCGGCTGAAAGAGCCGAATGCCTTTATATATTGAATATGACTTGCGAAAATAGCACAAAGGTCGAGTGTCCCTGAGGGCATACAGACTCGGTTGATCTAACTTAAAAACTACTCCTAAGGAAATGTAGGAAGTGCTGAAAAGTAAAGGATTACAAGTAGACTACTCCTAGGAAATGCGAAGAAATTGCAGAGAAAATAAATGTGGTCTTCTGTTCACGAGGAAAAGACCTCTTTTCAGGGTGTTATTGGCCTATTTATAGATTGCCCCTGTTAATCAGTTACTCTCCATCCATGATCGGCCACTATTCCTATTTTTTTGGGCCACTTTCAGCCGATCAGAACCGCTTATAACCGCTCGCGGTTACTGTAACTCCTCTCAATTCGTGCGGTAGTTGCTTAAAACTTCTTCCAATGCTCCCGGTGCATCGCAAAATCACTACCTTTAATAAATAAATCTGAGTGGAGTATCGGCGTGCCACATAGCTGCGCCTTATTGGAGCAGTAGCTCTCGTGCCCTAAGTAGGGATAGTGGCCTAGGCACCGGCAGTTAAGACACTCGCATAGGCCCAAATATTACTTGGCCTTTCAAGGCCCCACCAGACAGGAGTGGCTACACCTGGTGACCGTCACCCCGCCACTCGATGTCCGTATATGTGCACCACCACTACTCCCAACTGCGACACTAGCTTGTGCGAAAACCGTAGTACGTACAAAAAATAACCATGCACTTCGCGTTTACCAATCTCGAATGCACACCGGGACTCAAGCCCAAACCCCGCACTCACGTGCCTATATATACCGTAGGTCTTCTTATGGGTAAACCTAACCAATGATTCAGTTTATTTATTTTTCAAAACAACCCGTGAGTGGTGCCGTGGTTGTAACTTGGGCTCTGATACCATTTTAATCTGTCACGCCCCGGGGTCCTTTTTGGTTTTAAACCGATGGGAAAGTGCCCAATTTTTTTTTTTTTTTAAACCTTGACCCCAGAGGACGTCACTACGTCAGATCCGCCACAAATACAGTGTAACATATTGAAACCTGGAAGAAATTATCGAACTTTACCCAAATTGGTTAAAGTTGTCGAGAGAAACAGTTGGACAAGCTCCATTTAGCATTCCAATAATGTTGGAAGGGCTAAAAATGAGTTTAAGAGGTGTTAGAAAGGTTTTAGCATCGATCGACGTGAAATAGAATCGAAAATGGCGCAAAACCAACATCTGGGCAAAGTGTACCGGTACAACCATCGAGTTGTCACCGGTACAGCCCTGCAGACCGAGAAGAGTTTGCTCTCGGGTTTGATTTTTCACGAAAATGTACCGGTACACCCCTGGTGTGTACCGGTACACTTTGGTAAAATTTGAGAACCTTGCTTTCGGGTTGCCTCTGCGCAGAAAATATATCAGTACAAAATCCCGTGTACCAGTACATTTTGGTCTGGCAGCAAGGAATTGATCTGTTGCAAATACAAATGTTTGGGGGGCCTAGTTGCAATTGTTGCATATTATAATTGTAACATACCAGATTTTGGTATAAAAATAAAAATAAATAAAAATAGTGTGAGAAACTATTTTTATTGGATTTAGAGAAGTAAAACATAAGTCAGAAGTGATTTGTGCTGAAATCGGAATGAAAATAGCAATTTAGAATTTTCTGTTGGAAACGGGACTGATAAATTAGTAGAAAATGCACAGTGTCAGAAAATTATGAAAACTAGAGGATAAGTCAGAATTATTTTTATGAGGCTAGATTTAAAGTTTTATGTCATTCTGACACCCGGAACGTGAAAAATAAAATCCAACAGCTATCTGATAAAGATTACTGTTCGGTACAGTTTTCGGTGACCAAACGGGGTCGAAATTGAAATATTAAAATTTTTTTGAACTCGTTAAGTAAAACCGAACATGACTGTCGAGTTTGAGTTCAAACGGATATTCAGTAAGCTCCGGCGAAAGATATCAGATTTCGAGCTGCCTGGAGTGAATAGTGTTTTGGTGTTGACTAAAGAGGAGTGTTGACCTCTTCTTCTTCCTTAGCCGACCACACCACCCCACAACTCACGCACGCATGGGAATAGAGGGAGAGACTCTCCTTTCTCTCTCTAAAGATCTCTCATCTCTCTAAATCTCTCTCTAAAAATTGGAGGGTTGGTGGAGAAGATGCTTGCGAACGCGTTGGAGGCGACGGATCGAGCTTTCGTGCGCCCGTTGGAGCGGCGTGCTTTCGTCGCGGCGTTCACATTTTGGTAAGCTTTTGAGATTTTGTTTAAATCCTTCATGAATGATATTCTAGTAGTATATAGAGTATTTTAAACATGTTTGCTCCATTTAATTTGGATTATTTGGAGGTTAATTGAATGTTAGGGCTCCGAATGGGATTTTATAAAATAGTAAGGTTTGATCTGATTTGACCTTCCGTAAACCTAATTGTTAGGTAAACGAACGCGTTGGCGAAGTCGGTTTGGCGATTCGTCAAGCCTACGCGAAGTTATTAAAGAAACGGACGTTTAGGCTTTGTTTCCGCCTGGAGGGCCAAGGCGACATCGTAAAGTCATGAAAACGGATTTAGAGTACCGTGGCACATAACCGAAGAGCTATAATTTTCGATGTTGCAATTCGATGCACGGTTGGTGAGTATTAGCAAAATCGGGCCGAACCGGACACGGGTGCTGCGGGAGGCCAATTACAAGTGTCGACAAGTAATCGGAAAGCGATTTGAGGTGGGTTGTATTTATCGAAGCGACTAGATCACCTATATGTCTAAGATGAGTGTTTATCATTGATGCATATTATGGTAGCTAGTGGTAGAATGTATAAATGCATGAAATGAATGCTATGTTAGGCTACCAAATAATGCATATGGTCATAATGTGAGAATGCTAAGTAATGCATAATAAACATGTTATATAAATGCTAGATAATGCATGTTAATTATCTAAAGAAAGATGCTAAGAGATTGCACATGGGGTGACACAATGTTAATGCTAGATGATGCAAGCTAATATATAGAGGTTTATGTTAATGAAAATGTGCATATGTACAATCTATATACATTAGATCGAGTGGCATTAAATCTAGAGTCATGGACATAGGTTGAATATGGATGATATGAACCTAATGTCAAAGAACATAGGTTGGACATCAAGTGGCATTAAACCTAGTGTCTTGAACATAGGTTGAACTAGTATGGTGTGAACCTAGTGTCATGAACCTAGCAAACACTTATGCTATTTGAGCATATATATTTTGTATCATTCATGCATGATAGGGCTAAGTACATGTGAACCTTGGTTGCTTTCAATGACATGTTCTAACGTAGTTGAACATAGAGAATGGTAGAATCATAATGGACATGTATGTTAGGACCCTATAATTGTGTGAATGTGAGAGTTGGACTTGGACATAGTAAACAAAGGTGACCTTGACAATAGAGATATTGATTGGCATAGAGAACATAGTTGTTAAATATAGTTTAACCAAGAGTGGCATTGAGACAAGAATGGCCTAGAGAGCGGCATGAATAAATAGGTAGAAACCTATCATGACAATGGCATTGTGACAAGTGGCTATGAGTCCTCAAGTTGAGGATTGGAACTATAATCACGATATGTCTTGGCTTGAGGGAGGTAGCTCTCCCTCAAGCGGTGCGCTCCGGAGTAGGTCACCACGGGGATAGTGGCCCCGAAGGACGGTCCCTCGAGTGGAAGTGCTCGAAGCCTCCTCGATCAAAAGGGATTTTGGGTTGTAAGTCATTGGGGTTAACAAGGTTAACCGGTAAGATTGGGTCAAAGCCAAGTAAGAGTTACTTTTCAAAGAATAGACGCACTACAATATGATTGACTCGAGACCGAGTCGGGTAGTTAGCTTGGCTAGGGTAGAGAGAAAAACCTTAGGAGCAAATAACCAACGATATAAAGTGACAAGATGTATAAATTATGGAAAAGCTATGAATAGCATGATAGAAAGTTAAATCATTCATTCTACTTATATAGTTGCATGATTCGCATATAGCATGGCATTATTGCATTCGTGAGGCAAAGCATGGTTTTATTAGTTGCATAATTAAGATATATATCTATCTGTTCATTGAACTAACATGTTGTTGCCTCTTTTGGACCTATTGGTCGAGCTTTTCCCCTAGGTGGCCCTACCCACTGGGAACCATAGATTTGGTTCTCACCCCACGTTGTTTTGGGGTGTTACAGGTTCACACGTGAGCGCGCGGCGACGCGAGGCGAGGACGTAGCTTCATAGTTAGGGCCCCACCACCGAGACAAGAGATAGCGGTACCCTGAGTCGGCCTTACTTAGGGATGTAAGAAAATGAAAAGAATCAAGTTGTAATAATTTGTAATAAGCATGATTGTATTTGGAAATTAAATGTAATATGTAATTGTGATGTAAAATATATCTAGTGAATGTGAATGCTTGTAATAACAAGTAGATTATGTTTTTGATACTTCCTTATGCAATCTTTGATTGAAATGTGTTCCTAGTTGGAACTTCGTACATTGTATTGATTGCGACACCTTGGACGTACAGGGGAAACTCTGTCCGCGGTACAGAGGAAACCCTATCCGTTCGGCAGTCTGTCGGCGGCGCCGCGACCCGGCCAAATAGGCGGGTTGTCGCGGGTTGTGACAATAATAAACCCAACACTCCTCTCCTTAACAGAAAACAGCCCTCCACTGTCTCCCTCTCATTTCTCTCTTTCTCTCTCTAGAGACCTTGCCCTAGAGCTTGGATGAGAAGGAAAAAAAGGCATGGGGGAGATTTTTGGTGGCTTTGAAGGTGTAGAAGCTCTCCATCAAGGTGGACTTGGGGATAGCTTTTAGCTAAGGTGAGTTTTAGTGCAAAAGCTCATTTAGGGTTTGGATTTCCACTATGGAACTTAAGGTTTTGGGGCTTCTCTCATGTTTAGAAGCATTGTGAACCTTGAACACCATGAAAACCATGGTTTTCTCAAGGTGCTCATATGGTGAACATCCAAGGTTTAAAGTAGATGCCCTAGGAATGGTCCAAATGGCTTGGAAATAGTATTAGAGAGCTTCTTAGGTAATTCTAAGCTAGTATTTGCTTAGAGATAAGATCAATCTAGGAGAAATCCTATTATGGCATTGTTAGGGCATGGATTTTGGGGCTTTTGCCTCCGGTTGTTTCCGAGATAAATTGACCTTTTGAAAACCTAATTAGGGGTATTCCCGACGCGTGGGATAACTCCGTTTGACGTACGAAAAGCTTGTGTAAGAGTTCTATGTATTAAGCCTAATTTGATTTATTTTTGGGTTTAGGTCGCGGGATAGGCGTCCTAAAATCGCGAGAGTTGAACTACAATCCTACTACAATATTTAAGGTGGGGGGGTGCACACCGGAATCATCGAATTTCCCTTTATGTCTATTTCACTTTAGTTGAGCATATTTATGTATAGAACCATTCATGCATGATAGGGTGTTTGACATGTGGTTAGTAGTTAGAATTTCAATATTATGTCTCTAACGTAGATGAACATAGTGATTAAACAAGAACCATAATGGACATGTATGGTAAAACCTTAATGATTGTATGAATGTGAGACTTGGACCAAGACAATAGTAAACAAAGGTGACATTGACAATAGAGACAAGATTGGCATCGAGACATTGGTTGTTAAACAAAGTTTAACCATTAGTGGCATTGTGGCAAGAGTAGTCTAGAGAGTGGCAAGCATGAAACGGTAGAGACCTATCATTGGTAAAGTGGCATTGTGACAAGTGGCTATACATTCCCTCTGTGGGAATTAGATCGATACTCATGATAAGTCTTGGCTTGAGGGAGGTAGCTCCCCCTCGGGCGGTGCACTCCAGAGTTGGTCACCACTGGGCGTGGTAAAGTCCCCCCAGAGGACGGTCCCTAGGGTGGTTCGAGTCTCTCGTTATTAAGAAATTTTGGGTTGTGAGTTATTGGGGTTAACAAGGTTAACCGGCAAGATTGGGTAAAAGCCAAAGTAAAGTTATGGAATAAGCATGCATGCATGAGCATTCTATATTTGATTATATATCCACTGATATCTTTCTTGCAGGCATAGTATTAGCATTAGCATTGGTTACAGTTTTCCTTTCCTTTGAAATACTTATGCCTGAATAGACCTAGTGGCTAAGTCGGCTCGGTTGTTAAACCCACTGGGAACTTCGTTGTAGTTCTCACACCACTAATCCTACAGGTCCGAGCGCACGCGGGGCGGCGGAGGACTGAGGTAAGGGTATTGCACCATAGCTTGTGGCCACCGGAGTATTGCATTTAGTCATTCCTTTGTGTACATGTATCAACTTTTATTTTGCTGATCTATAGCTATTTAAGTTGAAAACAATCATGTATTTTTGGTGGAATGATTAAGATGTAAAGAACTATGACTGGAAGCAAATTGAATGTAATAGTTTTAGTTACAAGTATTTGGTTTAAATGTAATCAAATATTGTGTATGGTTGTATGTTTAGCTTAGAGCTTTCGCTTCCGTTGTTGCTTGCCCTCGTGCAAGCCTTGTATAATTGCAAATTACTTTGGTTGATTGCTTAATTATACTTGTTGTTAGAGCCTTAGGCGGACAGGGGAGATGCTATCCGTTCGGCGTCTATTGACGTGACTCGAACCCGACCAAATAGGCGGGGATTAGGGCGTGACATACAGGGATCCACTGTTTACACAGACAGAGTCTTCCCTTTAGTTGCAGGGCGTCGCACAAGTACAAGATACAACCACACAGTATAATATTCCACATACAATCACCACATCACATTCATTCCATCACAGTTTATCATAAATTCATATCTATTAGTTTAAAATATTTCCCACCCGGAAACATATTTTGAAATACTATGAATTATGAAAATCAGGAGAAACCCTTTTTAAAACCGTTTCCGGCACAGAAATCTTTTCTTTTAAAATATGCTACCACGAGGGGTAGAAAACTGTTTTCATCTCATAGAAAACCATAAGTTATTTATTACATTCACGAAATCACATTTATTCAAATAAATGAAAAACCAACTGAACTATATTAAATAAGTCAATTATTTTAAGAAAGCAAGTTAAGGAATTTAACCAAAACGACGGGTCGGTAGCTCTAACGATTGCTAAGATGCGCGCCTTACGAACTGTCCCAACTCGGACCAGCAATGTCATCTGTAATGGGGGTGGGGGGTGAGAACATGTACACATGTCTCCCTTCCCAGTGGGTACCGCAAGCCGACGAGGGCGAGGGGTACTCACCAGTCAAGGAGAATAAACAACGGTATGAGTAAATGTAATACAATAGCAACGATAATAAACAAACAAGATAAGTAAATGAACAACTACCGCTACTGTATGTATGCATCAGCCGAACGATAAGTCCAAAAATACCCAATCTGAAAGCTGTGCTCTGTTGGTCAGCACCGGAGACCTCAAGCTGTGCCCTGTTGGTCCATACCGCAGACCTCAAACTGTGCCCTGTTGGTCCGCACCGTAGACCTCAAGCTGTCACTCTACCTGCATATAACCCAAGGTAGCCTATGGGCTCACGGGTTGGCACCTCCAACCACTTTTTCGGAAAAGAACACCCTCTTGCGGTGGATCAGACCGCTTGTGTTCGTGAAATGCGTACGAGTATCGGGCGATCAATGCTAATATGCTCAATAGTCAACCGTCGGTGTCACGCCCCGGGACCGGCGGAGGCCCTCCCGGTAGCGTGCCCAGACCCGCCATATGTCTACACATATAAGGCGTCTACAATAAAAGCGGAAGTAAAAGCAAGTAATAGAACAAATAGAAGAAGTGAAACAACGAGCAACTAATGATATCAGAGCGAGTAAAGATCTATCATCTACACCAAAGTAAAGAAATAAAGCTAGACAATAAAAGAAACCATAAGTAGTACAATATCTGTCTCTAGTACAAAAATGGTGGTCTCTATACATATACGGGTACAACTCACAACCTCTCACCAAAAAGAAAACACGAGAGGTAGACCACCTATCGAACGATCCCTCGGTAAGCACGCTAGCCCGAGGCGATACCCTTTCCGCGATCCCTGGCCTCTCCCTGCGTGGAAGGCTCTGAAAAACATCGAGAAAAAGAGGGCGTGAGAACTATAATTTATAGTTCCCAGTGGGCAATTACTGACCTCAGCTCTATGCACCACTAGGCCCCAAAAGAAAAGGGGTAAGTACAATAATGATAGCAATAATAACAGCGATATGAAAGCTTAATTAAAATGCTAAATTACTAAACTCAAGTATACACGATGTCATGGTGACGTACATCTACGATATCAAAATAGTATGTCCAATGGCAATAATTAAATGTCATTAACCTTTATGAATACATTATGCATAAGTTCTGTCATGGCAACCAAGCATGCTTTAATGCAATAGGAGACTATCAAGTATACTACATGTCTCAACACTATGCTAAAAGCATATAAATGTAATTCAACTACTAAACCTATCAAGTAGTGATTATCCATTTCCGGTTCAATGTCATTAATCAAACATGTTTTAGGATCTATATATTGTAATCCAGCTTGTGCCGCCTAAAAGTCGGTGGTAGCCCCAACATTCCCACTTTAGGAATGAGTCTATCCCTCCCGACCCCGTAGGCTTCTCAATACCGCACGGCGAACATAGGTCGCGTAGGCTAACTCCGGAGTGCCGGCTTGTAGGGAGCGACCCTCACAAGCATGTGCGAATGAGCACAAATGGCAAGCAAGCATAGTCCAAGTCTCAAGTATCCAATCCTCATGTCTCTAACATGGTATAGTCACTAGCATCCCGAAGATCTAGTTTAAGTCACAATGTGAAGTTTCAACATTTGCTACGCCTAGTGCCCCTTGATGACACTTAGGCAATTTGATGTTCAACATGTATTCCAAATCCCTCAATGGCCCTATCCACTAGGTTCTCACATGTCCTGAGCTCAATGCCGCTTGATGACATTAGCTCTCTAATTCACATAACTTCTAAAAGGCAATATTGTCAACTTTCATGTCACAAGTAAACTTAGGTTTAAATGCATGAATCCGAACTCATTTATACTATAGAAGCATGATACCACGTCTCATATAGAATGCTAAATGCAACTATGGCCTAATAAGCTACTCTCTACTACATAGAGGTCCAAAATTTCATCATATATAACATAGGCCTTTTAAGCATTCTAAAATTCACAATAAATACATATAACAAGAATATGCATGCTTTTTCAATTAATGATACTTAATTCATCACAAATGAGAATTTCTCATTGTGTGGCTAGGTCAAACCCACCGAATCGTCGCGTAGTGCCTCGTTTCGCCAAACAAAGTTGTCCCCGAGTCTCAAAATACCCTAAAAGTATTGAGCGACAAGATACACGGGCATTACGATTAACTATAAGATCAAACTTTAACAAATTTAGCAAAATGGCTAAAACTCACCTAATGTGTGGAAAATCTCTCTCAAGCTCCAAAAGAGAGCTAAATCCCTTCCAAACCAAGCCCAAGGAAGGTTCTAATCCAACCAATTTAGCCCCAAAAGCCCTAGATCAAAAATGCCCAAAATAAGCCCTACGTATCAAATCTAGGGTTCCATCTTGAATCCATCAATAAAATTCATATTTAAAGGGAGGGAGGAAGTAGATTACCTCTTAGAAGCTTCAATCCAAGCACTAAACTCTCCAAGTCCAAGGATCTTCCATCAACTTTGCTCCAAACCCAAGCTCCAAACCTCAACCGAAGTGAGGAAGTCTCTAATCAAGCAAAAGGGAGCTTAATCTTGTAAAAATCCAAGCAAAATCAAGTAAAGGGAATGGAAGAGTGTGGAGGGCTCCCTTACCTTTCTCCTTGCTGGTGCCAAGCTCAGGGAGAGCCCTAGGGGCCTGGGGGTACTAATAGAGATGCCATAATTGCGAAAAACCCCCTGCAGTTCAAACTGCTCAGATTCTGCCAAAGTGTACCGGTACACGGGAAAGTGTACCGGTACATATCCTACGAAAATGCAAACCCGAGGCTCGGGTTTGAAATTTGCCACAAGTGTACCGGTACAACCATCAAAGGTGTACCGGTACAAAATGTGTACCGGTACAGCCATCGACCTGTCACCGGTTACACCTCGTGCAGAATGAAATCCGAGGGTAGCCTAAGTCCAACTCTTGGTGATCTTAGCGCTACATAAAAATACCACAATTCTCGGGATGCGAGCCATGGGTCGGGACACAGTCAACGACCCACCAGAAAGTCTGGAAAAACTCGGGATACAGTCCAAACACTCGAACCTCGCAATTTGCGAAGGTCCAGTGCGTCACAGTCGGCAACCTGCCAACAATCCTACCCCCCAGGGTATACCGACCGTATAGGTCATCGAACCGTAAGGAACACAAGTACCGACCACTCAGGTCAATTAGGATGGAACAACTCAACATCCTTCAGAAGATATACAAGTACCGACCACAAATGTCAACTAACATGTATGCACAAGGACCGACAATAGGTCATAAGGATGTCACGTCACGCATCGGTATACAAAACTAGCCACCGGCCACTAACCGGCAATCCTACCCCTCAGGGTACACCGACCGTATAGGTCATCAAATAGTCCAACCGACCAAGTAGGTCACGATAACAATGCAGTAAGCCGACCGAATAGGTCACAGATACGAGATACAAGAACTGACCAACTAGGTCAGGATACTAGATGCAACTCACTGACCGACTAGGTTATAAATCTCACAAATAATCACAGAACCGCTCTACTTCTAAAATATGATACTTGGTATGCAACTAACTAAGTAGAGCAATAAAGAGATAAGGTATAGGTGCTAAGCTCAACATATAACATGCAAGATAAACAAGAAGGAAAGGGTGAAAGGAATGTCACCGAGCATGCACCACTGTACTGACTTCGGGTCGAAGTACCCACCTGTCCGTATCTGGCACTGGTCTCTAGACTGCAGAGAAGAATCAAACGGACCTACGAAGGGTCCACCGGGTTAGCATCCAACCCACAAACACGAACCAACTCACAATACTCACCAATAAATCTACGGGAATCAATTTCCAAAAATCGATTGCCGTAATACGCCGGAAGTCTCGAAAATTACACCGGGACTCTGCCGGGACCCACGAACTGTCCCGAAACTCACCGACTCGCGCTACGAGTCACCCGCTGCCACTAAACACAAATATTCGTGTGTCTTGGCAGCAAACGAACCTCCTCACATCGAAACGATTATCACCACATAATCTTTCCGATCCGGGTTCCCGGAAGTATCAAATTCGACACCGGAACCCACCATCGCTCACTCGTCGTTTCCGAACCCTTGAAACAACGCGAGTGACCAGCCAACAAGGCTCAGCGACTACACAATATACTGTGAGGCACCATCGGAAGAATTCCGAACCGCAATCGCGTTCCATCGGCGGATTTCGCCGAAAAACGCACTGGAAAATCAATATCCGATCTCCGAAAAGGTCCAGGGCCTTGGACAACCTGTCCAAAGGTCACCCACTGTCCACACACGCTGCCAACAGCAACCACTAAACTTACAATTGCACAAAAACCCCCAAAACTACATAAAATCACATCATTTTATGTGATTTTCGGGGTTTTACGGCCCGACAGCGCAAACCGAGGGTATTCAAGCTAGGCCGAGACACCCTCTGACAGGTCTCGATGTGCCGGAGGCTGTGCTCACAATTCGGAGAATGGCCGTCCATTGTGGCAAGCGCAGGAGCGATGCGAAGTTCAGCGGAATAGCGCGCACAGTGCCTAAATCGCTCTTAGCACGAAAATCAGGGCTTTCCTGTCCCCAACGGAGGTGAGCACGATGTTCATCACGGATCAGGGATCATCGTGCTCACTTCCAGGAGTGTCGGGGTGTCCCCGGATTGCCGGAACAGCAATCTGAACCCGAGACTGTGCACAAAACAGTGAAATAGAACTCACCGGACCATGGGGAGCTCGGGCACGGCTGGCGGCGACCGGGAGGCGGGCACGCCGGTGGCAGGTAAGTGCGTGCGACGGAGGGAGGCTGGGGCGTGCGTCAGCCGGCGACGGAAGGCGACGGCTGCACCGGGCAATGATGCCCTAGCCACACCCAGCCGAGGAGAGCATGGCCCAGGTCCGGCCGACAAAGAGCTCCGGCGGCGGGGAACCGGCGGCGGACGAGTGCGGCAGGCCAGGCGGAGCCGGTGCTCACGCCGGCCGGCGGAGGTGCAGAGGCATCCCGAGCCCGCACGAGCTTGGCTCGGGCTCAGTGAGTTCCCTTCGACCATGGCGGTAGCCAGAGCAGCTAGGGAAGGGAGCGGGCCTCCTCTAGAACTGAGAGGAGGAGGCGGAGATGGCAGCTGGCGGCCGAGAAGACACCCTGGCAACGGCAGCGCTCGGGGGCAACTGTGGCCAGCCGGGGGAGGTCACCGGAGGTCCGTGTAGTCGCCGGAGGAGAGCCCAAGGGTGAGGGACCACCCTGTCGCGCTCTCGAGCACAGAGAAAGATGGGATGGTGGCGGTATGATGGAGAGGAAGGCAAAGCTGCATTTCCGGCGGTCGGAAGCGCGCGGCGGCGGCCGGGGCGCGCATAGTGAGGGCAGGGGAGGGTGGTGCGGCGGCTTGGAAGGTCTCAGCTGAGGTGGTTAGCTGTGTTAGGGTTTTCCTCAAAGAAACCCTAGCTAGCTCCTATAAAGACAAAGTGACAAATTGCAAGTAACTCCACCGATGATCAAAAATTTTCTATCGAGTCCTTCACAGTGCGAGTAAATCGCATGGATACACCTTCACGCCCGATTTCACGCAAAACGGTACATAAAATATTGGGTGTTTTGCAAAATTACCATTTCACTACTAATAACCCCTTCTAGATCAACACGCGATATCAGGAGATCCGTCCATCAAATTTGCGAACGAATCACATCAGTGCGATCAGCATGACAAGCACCTCCAATCCATGATTTGTTTCACCTAGTTTGGTCGCAGATTCGCGACGAAACTCGTTCTCTCTCCAAAAGGCAAAACTCGCTCAACAATACATAAAAAACATGTATCTCCAATTTCCTCGATAACCGTGCGTCAGATCTGAAATCCATCAATGCCAAAGGTTCCAGAATAGTCGGACCATTGAAAACGAGCTATTGGAGTACTATGAACAGAGTCCGATACGCACCAGAAGCCATCTCCACTGATCGACCTCTCCGAAAAACCGAAGTTACTATTCACTTTAAGTCATTACTAAAGTTCGCGTAACTTCTCCATCCTACCTCGTTTTCTCCTGAAACTTAACGAGTGTTTATGTAATTAAATTACACACAAAAATATCGTGAACAGAGAGTTTAGCTACACTGTCAAATTTTCAGTCCTCACACTTATGAGCAAGCTCGGTTACTTGAAAGGGCTGTCTCAGTACTAACCAAGAGGAATAGGCTTCAAGGTAGGGAATATCAGGACAGATCCCTTTAGGGTTTAGTCCCTGACCAACTTCTGGACATCCTACCACTAGACACATAAAGGCCTCAAAAATCAAATACCCAGCTAGCAAAGGTTGCCTAATAACTAGCACCAGGAGAGCCGGCAATTGATACAACAGAGAATATTGGTGGGACAATACTTTAAATGTGGAAATAAATATCATCCAAGCCACATCTGCCATGATAAAACCTTGAGTGCATTGCAAGCATGTGAGGAAGTGGTAGAAGTCTATGATGAAGATTGTTGACGTGATCTTGAGGTGGAGGGAAAGCATAAATCAGATAAAGAGTGCAAACTTCAGGAAGAAGAAGAATTGCAAGAGCAGGGAGTTTCAATTCATGCCCTTAATAGGGAAAAGCAACAAGATACCATTAAAATCCAAGGGGAAGCGACGGGTAAAACATTGGCGATATTAATCGATACATGTAGCACCTGTAGTTTCATCGATCTACAAGTAGCTCGAGAGGTAAAGGCTAATGTGAAAACTGTGGCGCCCTTATTGTAACAGTAGGTAACTGACAGAAGGTACTAAGCAAACTTAAGTGCCCTAAATTCACATGGGATACGCAGGGCCAACAGTTTATAAAAGATTTGAGGGTTATAAGGTTAGAAGGCTCCAGTATGGTTTTGGGAATAGATTGATTAAAATCTTATGTGAAAGTAACATTTGATTTCTAGCAGAACTCAGTAACTTTATATAAGGATGGAGCGAAACTGAGTTTAAAAGGAATTGAGGTAGGGCCTACGCTCAAGCTAATCATGACTGCACAATGTTACCAGGAAGAAATTAATGGTGCCTACTGCCTCATCAGTCAATTTGAGCCGATAAAGGAGATAAAGGAAACAGAAACTCCCTTACCTATATTACAAATCCTTGGACAATATCCAGAAGTATTTCAGGAACCCCAAGAGCTTTCTCCACCGAGAAAACAGGATCATAAAATACCCTTAATACCTGGTGCCACACCTGTTAATATCCGACCTTATCCGACATTCTTATGAACAAAAGGGAGGGGTCGAGAGACAAGTTAAAGAGATGCTGGAACATTCCCTCATTCAAACGAGTAATAGTCCATATGCCTCACCAGTGTTGCTAGTAAAGAAAAAAGACAGGAGCTGGAGAATGTGTGTGAATTATCGGCAACTAAACTAGCTCGCAATCAAAGATAAGTTTCCTATTCCCATAATAGTTGACCTCTTAGATGAACTTGGGAATTCCAAGTACTTTTCTAAGTTGGATCTGCGGTCTGGGTATCATAAGATAAGGGTGCACACTGAGGATATTCCAAAAACAACCTTTCGAACCCACCACGGCCACTACGAATTTAAGGTAATGCCTTTTGGGCTAACAAATGTCCCTGCTACTTTTTAGGCTATTATGAATGAGGTCTTCGGGCTTTACTTAAGGAAATTTGTGTTAGCATTTTTTGATGACATCTTAGTCTACAATAAAAGTTTGAAAGAACAAACAGAGTACTTATGCATTGTTCTGGACACTCTAAAGAACAATAAGCACCTTGTGAAAATGAACAAATGTTATTTTTGAGTAACCCGAGTGGAGTATTTAGGACACATAGTATCTAATCAAGGGGTGGCTACTGATCCTTCTAAGATTGAAGCAATGGTACAATGGCTAACTCCTAAGTCAGTGAGAAGTGTAAGAGTGTTCCTTGGGCCAACCGGATATTACAGGAAGTTCATCAAGGGGTACGGTCAATCAGTAAGCCACTAACCGAATTGCTTAAGAAAGATCGGTTTTGTTGGGCTGAAGAAGCACAAATAGCTTTTGAAGACTTGAAGCTTGCCATGACTAGGGCCCCCGTATTGGCCATGTCACGCCCTGGATTACTCGTTTTCCCGGGCACGCCGTCAAATCCACCGTATACAAAGAAATTTTTCCTATATACGAAGTGATAGTTGTACTTGTGTAAGGAAGTGAATTCTCGAAATCCGAGAGTTGTATTTCGTCCAGGATTTACTATTTGTCGAGAGAATACCCTTTGGGGAAGTTAGAGATGTCCAAAGCACAAAGAGTGCCTTGGAGTTGAGTCCATGAGAGCAAATGATGCAAATTGCATCATTGGGCTGATGTACTTTCAGGGACCGGTCTCTGGAGGTGAGAGACCGGTTCCATCGGTTGGGTGTAGTGGGGTTGCTAGATACAACCGGTCCCTGGCAGGGAGGGACCGGTCCCCGAACGTTGTCCCAGCGAGAAATACCGAAATTTGGCTAAGTCCCGAAAATTCAGCTCTCTGGAACCGGTTTCTCCGAGAGGAACCGGTTTTCCGAGGACCGGTCTCTCAGGGTGCGACCGGTTCCCGAACGCGTGCGCCCGAGGGAGGCTCTCAGGGATCGGTCCCAAGTCGGGGAGACCGGTCCCCCCGCGCGAATTCTGCCCAGTGAGGGCAGTGCAAGGATAGAAAAGTTGAGGGGTTTAAGTGCAAAATAACCATGAGAGGGGTTAAGGGAGAGGCCTCTCTCTCTCTTTCTCTCATTCCCCTCACTCCATCACTCTCATTTCCCTCTCCTTTTCTCTCTCTAGAAAGAGGAGAATAACAAGAAGGAGAGGAAAGAAAAGGAGAAGAAGAAAAGGAAGAAGAAGAAGAAGGAGATCAAGGAGAAGGCTTTAAACATCTCCCTCTTCCTCTCCTTTTCCCATTGGTGTAGCTCAAGAGGTAAGCTACAAACCCTAGTTTGTAGAACTTAGGGTTTTTGGATTTTGGGCTTTGGAAATAGGGTCAAATGGACCTCTAGCACCATTGTTGGTGGATCAAAGCTAGAGTTAGGATTCCAAATTGCAAATGGCAAGATGGGAACCCTACGGCACCCAAAATGGGATTTTTGGTAAAGTATGAGATTGATCTCATTTGAGGCCTTGTAAACCTAATTGGTAGGTCACAAAACGCGAGGGCGAAGTCGATTTCGCGATTCGTGGAGTGGGTTGGGAGCTATCGGCGAAATACGGCCGATTTAGCATTGTCTTGGACCAAGGAAGGCTAAAGCCTTTTCGTAAAGTTCGCCAGGGATCATTTCTAAAGCCTCTACATCGGTAAAAAGGTGGGGGGTGTCATCCGAAACTTTCGAACTCCTTTCTATGTCTTAGATTGCATTTAATCTCATCTCTTACATGTTGCATAGTAGCTTCATTCCTTATGCTTTCTAATTGATAACCTAGTGTACTTGGAACGCTTGGTAACTTAGATAGGTGAGGATTAGGCCGGAACGTGGATCCTATGATGTGAAAGAAAAGAGATGAACCCGATGGGCGTTGGTGACATAGAAAGTAATGTTTAATGTTAAAGAACAAACGAGTGACATCCAACTATTAAAGAATAACGAGTGGCATTAATGTAGTGTAAATGACACTAGAGGTTTGAGAACCTAGGGATAGATGGATCCCTTAGAAAATGCCTTGTGGATAAAGAACTTAGTAAACCTAAGTAACCTCACATGGAGAGGTTGTCAATCAGTTATTGAGACATTGACCCTAGTTGTAGGGCATCCTCACTTGGAGAGGATTTGATTGGGTTGTTGACCCTAGTTGTAGTGCATCCTCACTTGGAGAGGATAGATCTAGCTCACAGTCTGCTTTTGGGGTGGTATAGCCATCCCTATCCCAACATGGAGGGGATTGTCGTCGAGTACTCCGGAGTATCGGGCGATTAGGACCACTTGGGGGTCCGGACCACATGGAGGTCCGCAGATGGTCCCGGGCTTGGGGCACTTGGAGCTCCCTCCCCACTTTTGGATTGAAAGGTGAGTTATTGGCGAACCCAAGAGCTTCGCCACAGATTGGGTAAAAGAACAGTGAACAATGTCATTGAACATTATTATTCGAACATGGATCGAATTTGTTAGCATGATAGTAAACTCTTGCTATATGATGCATGCATTCATTACACATGATTATGGGTATAGTAGCATAGTTTTTCTACTATTGCATTTACAGCTTTCAGATATCTATCTATCTATCTATCTGTTGTTACTTGTGCCCACTTGGACCTAGTGGGGAGATCGACAGACTCGGCGGCTGAGCCCACGGGGAACTATGAAAGATAGTTCTCACCCCACTCTATTTCCAGTGGTAGGTACAGGGCTGCCGAGAGAGGACTGCGGCAAGGGCATCGCGCCCGACCAGTGAGACCGTGGTAGTATAGTAGCTTTCCTTTTTGCATTAGCACACCTATATATTGAGAGAGATTCATTGTAGGTGAGGATTTGGAGAGCTATGCATTTTGGATGAAAGATGTAATCATTTAAAAAAAATGATGTAAATGAAAAAGGATGAACTGTTGTAATAGTTAGCAAAATACCCTCTTTATTTCACATGTTATTCTTGTGGATTACATGCTCTCGTAGTTGCCGGCACTATTTGTGCCCCGTTGAATGTATATGTTTAGAATTTAAATTTATGGGAAATTCTTATACACATTCTTGTTGTGAGCCTTGGGCGGACAGGGGAGGCGCTGTCCGTTCGGCGGTCCGCTCGCCGCGCCCGAATCGTGCCAAATTGGTAGTGGTTTCGGGGCGGGACGTGACAACTTGTACCTGTAATCATACAAAACTACAATTAGTAGTATAGGGCTGCTAGTATAAACGAAACCATATATAAATAACAGCTGTTCACTATACATACATAGTCTCCATATTCAAAATCACTCGCTGTAGCGAGGATCTAATATCAGTATGTACAAGAATAAAAAACCAACACTACCTGCAGCTGATACTTCTCTAGATTAGCAGCAAAATAGGAAGGGATCTAACTCGCGACTCCCTTTCCACGACCAGGATCTGCAACAGCAGCAGCCGAAGAAGGAGGCTCTGCAAAAAAGGGTTAACAACTGGGTGTGAGAACTACTGCAAAGAGAAGTAGTCCTCAGTGGGTACCGCTACCGGCCTCAACGGCTCACCCACTAAGTCTACAGAAAGTATGCTTAAGGATAGTAAAGAAAGCTAGAAAACTCTACAGCTATATGCCACTATTCTATCACGATCCAACACTAACTATCTGTAGAAAAAAATACAATCTCTGACCCAATCTCATTAGGGATTGTGAGCACACCCGTCCCGCCTGTCGAAGCTACACTAACTACTACCACGCTGGGCCGTCAGAGGAGAGCGAGTCCAAACAGGACACAACGACAACAATGCAAAAGTACAAAGCTGGACTTCGGAGCGGCACTCGTGGGCGCTACCCAATCGAGTGTGCAAGCGTATCTCTGCCGAGCTCAATCAGGTTCTCACAGACTATAATCAAAGCAGAAGGGTCTAATTGGTCTAACAACCAAAACTCACGTGCCATCGGCACAATCCGATGCAAAAATAGCAAACTGGGTCCACCGTCAACCGTGACAGCACCTGACAGCCCAGAACAGTCTATACACTACTGTAAAAATAATTTCGGCATCCCAGCATGAGCGTANAAGTCAAGAAACAGGGTCCAACTGGTCTAACAACCAACAAGTCACGTGCCCTCTGCACAATCTGATGCCAACTCGGAAAACTGGGTCCACCGTCAATCGTGACGGCACCCGACAGTCCGGAACAGTCTATACAACACTGTAAAAATACCCTCGGCATCCCAGTACGAGCGTAAATTTATTCTACACTATTCTGGATATCCACCGCATACAAACTGTGATAATACAAACAAACTACAGCTCCTAAAACAAAATCTGGTAGTTTTCAGAAAACGACAGTGTAGAATCTACATGTTTTCTCCTAAATCAAATCTAAGTCCAACATGTATAATAAAACTAGCATCTAAAGCTCCAATTCAGATTTTATTTAAGAACAATGCAAATCTACGAATTGAGCTACTAACATGATATACGAAGCCAAAAATACATGCTGTCAACTCCGGCTTAGGAGGAAATCCGACGATTTCGGTAAACATTAACCCACCTCGAAAAGCTAATCCAACGACGGCGAGAAGTCGGAAGGAAAGGGAAACACGCGCTCGCCTGGCCTCCAACGGCACTACCACGACGCACGCACGCTCGAACAACCCTCCAAAACGACGACGAAAATCTCCCGAGCTCGAGCTCTCCACCATACACACGAGCTAAGTTAAAGAGAAAAGGAGAAGTGTCATTCCCTTAGCTAATTAAGTGGATACGCGGATTCATAAATTGAGTTGATAAGCACGGGGGTAGGTGGAATCCTTATCCACCAACAATTACAATACTACCCTTTTACCAACGCCACGCCAAATGGTCTCTCAACCCGCAAGCTCACACACAGGGTACCGGTACCAGTCCGATGCCGTACTGGTACTCGGCATCAAATTGGGGCAACCTGGGAGCAATCTATTTGGAAATACACTGGGATATCGATACTCCACACTGAAAACCTACACTTTGAATTTTTCAATGTTAAAACTCTGCTCTCGCGTCACACCGAGTCCGTTTTGTGTCTATTTTGCGCCAAAACGACTCCGACTTGTCCCGACACTTTCCATATGTGTCGACAAACCTCAGATGCTGAAATCCAGTAGCCTAAAAACCAAGGATACTACAGGCCATGCTTGATTGTTGAAAACATTTTACTTTGGAGGTGGACGCATCGGAAACGTGCATTGGGGCCGTACTATCACAGGATGGTAGACCCTTTGCCTATTTGAATAAAGTTATAAAAAGGAAAAGCTTGGGATTGTCCACCTACGAGAAAGAGTTCCTGGCTATTTTAAATGGCTGTACAGAAATGGCGACATTATATTAGCTCTAGTAAATTTGTTATCAAAACTGATTATAAGAGTCTTAAATACCTGCAAGAGCTAAAGGTTTCTACTCCTATGCAGTAGAAGGGCATGCTTAAGTTGATGGGAGTGGATTACTCAAAATTGTATAGAAGGGGAAGGGAGAATATAGCTGCAGATGTGCTATTTAGGAGAGATGTAGAAGAAGGAGAGTTAATAGCAATATCTGGGGTCATTCCTTCTTGGGTATCAGAAGTTGCGGAGAGCTATAGAGCTAATGAACTATTTGAACAGATTATCACTGACTTAACTCTGAAACCAAATTAACATGAACATTGCACGCTCCTATAGAGGGTTCTCAGGTACAAGAGGATGATGTGTATATGTAAAAATGTACTTTTGAGACGACAGATTCTCATTCAGTTCCACGATTTAGCCTTAGGGGGTCATTCGGGGATGGCTTCGAATTATCAGAGGCTCATATAATATTTCTATTTACTTGGGTTAAAGAGGTGTGTGGAGGCTTTTGTGAGGGATAGTGCAGTATGTGCCCAGAATAAAGCAGATACTCAACCATATGCAAGTATGTTACAACCTCTACCAATTCCTGCACATGTTTGGAAGGATATTAGTATGGATTTCATAGGGTCCCTTCCAAAATCTAAGGGAAAGGATATCATCTTAGCTATAGTAGATCGGCTTACTAAATATGCACATTTCATATCACTAAAGCATCCTTATACTGCAAAAAAAGTGGCTAAGGCTTTTATGGATATTGTATATAGATTGAATGGGTGTCCTTAGAGGATAGTCTCGAATCGAGACCGTGTATTTATTAGTCAATTCTGGGCTGAGCTCTTCAAGTTGTTGGGTGCTGAACTACACATAAGCACTGCCTACCACCCTCGGACAGATAGGCAGATCGAAAGGCTCAACCAACGTTTGGAAACCTATATCAGGTGTATGTGCTCACAGTGCCCTAGGAAATGGAGTCAATGGTTAACCCATGTAGAATGGTGGTACAATACTGCATATTATTCATCTATTCGCATGTCTCCGTATGAGGCTTTACATGGATACCCACCACCGACGCACTTGGTGAACACTGTGGAATCGGTTACTTCCCCAGAGGTATGAGAATGGGGTTAGGAGAGGACAAGGTTAATAGGTGTTTTGAGAGACACATTGCTAATGGCTTGGAATCATATGAAACAGATAGCGGACAAACATCGTAGGAAAAAGTGCTATAAGGTAGGAGATAAAGTGCAATAAGGTAGGAGATTGGGTCTATCTCAAGCTGCAACCGCACCGACAGGTGATAGTCGTTGGAAGAAGAGGTTCTAAACTTGCTGCTAAGTACTATAGGCCTTTTGAGATTAGTGCTCAGGTAGAGACAGTGGCCTATTGGTTAAAGTTACCTGAAGGAGCGAGGATTCATCCTGTGTTCAATGTGTCAATGCTTAAACCTAGTCTTGCACCTTCGAATCTTGTGTCATCAGCATAGTTAGTTAATTCGAATTCGGCAAAAATTCGGTACGGGTATAATTCGGATAAAATTTGTCTTTTAATTTTTAAATTTGTTGATAAATACGGCTAAAAAATGGATTCGGCAATTATTCAGATACGTGATTTATACGAATATTATACGTTCACCAATTAAAAATTAAGAATAAAAAATTCGGCTATATAATAAATATATAATAATTAATATACTATATATATTATTATTATAATTTTTATATATAGATTAAATATATTTAAAATTATAATAAATATATATTAATAATATATAAGATTTATATATTTAGAAATATTAATAAATAATTACAAATTTATAAATAAAATATTATATAATAATATTTCTATATAAAAATAAAATACTCATATTAAATAAATAAATAAATAAATAAATATATATATATATATAATTTATATATAAAATTATATATATATATTATATATATATTATATATATATAATATATTATATATATATTATATATATATATATATATAGATGGAGAGGGAGGTCCACCGTGGACCTCCCTCTCATGCGGTCCACGAGGCCAAAGTGGCCTCGTGGACCGCGCGTCTCAATGTGTTCCCAAGTCCCAACGCTGCGATTTTTCGCGAACGGCCTCGGGCTAGACGGCCGACGCGACCCGCGGCCCTCTTGCTCCCTGCGCCGGCTAGGGCGGCGGAAGAGGAGGAGGACGACGACACGGATGAGTTCGGCAACGACGCAACCCGCGGTCGCGAGTCCGCGATCGCTAGCGCTGTTTTTTGGCCGAATCATTCGCAAATCGTGAATAATTATTTTTGACGAAAATAATGCGTTTTTTTTTGAATTTTTTGAAAAAAATACGGAAACGACCTTTTAATTCATATCTTCAAAAATTCGCGAATAATTCGCGAATTATTCGTGAATTTACTAGCTAGGGTCATCAGAATTGCCCCCAGTAACTGAAGAAGGATAGGTTGTTGTTGAGGCTGAGGAGGTCTAAGACCGGCGCAAGGCACGACGGAACAGGAGCGTAGCTACAGAGGTGCTAGTGAAGTGGAAGAGCACCCCAACTGAGCAAGCCACGTAGAAGGATTACTAGGTTCTTAAGAAATAGTTTCCCTATTTCGACCCTTGAGGACAAAGCTCGGTATAAGGGGGAGATTGTTACAACTGCAGAAAAAAAAAAAGTTGGATCAGAGTCCTATATCGAAAGAAGTAGAAATAACAGTAGACAGAGCTTGAGAAGAAGGGCACTTAGTTTCGCTCACCATGCTGCTAGTTCAGTGGTCGAGAATGGAAGTTACGCCATTTCCTAAAAAACAAGTAATGACTTCTTTGGGAAGGAAACGAGGGCACCATTTTAAGAAGAGAAGGGCAGGGAGAGTTCTAAGGAGGTGGAAGGGTTTCTAAGGAGGCTCCAGGGAGTTCAAGAATATTCAGGCTAGCTATGGGTCCGAAAACGAAGCGGGTTGACCCTAAGAATATTTGATCCATTACGTCGCCCAATTGGAGCCCAAGTCCAAGCGGTCACTAGCCTCTAAGGCCTATCTCGAAGCTTCCATTCCATCCAACCTTTCTCTTTTACGTAATTTGCATTTTGGTCCATAGCTAAACCTATAAATAGCCACATTGTAACTAAATCTGTTAATGCATTTTTTTAATAAAGTCTCAAATCTCCCTCTCGATCTCTCATTTTCTCTCTCCATCTTCCTCCTCATACTTTCCACTCTCTCTCTCTCTCTCTCTCTCTCTTTTTCTCTCTCTCCAGCGATCACCTGAATAGATGGTTGCCGGAGTTGTAACCAAAGGAGCGCGATCTCGTAGCGTTGAAGGAGATGTAAGGATCCAGACGAGGATTTGACATAATCGATGCCATCTCGCTGGTGAGCTCAACTCAGCCATTGCACCTTAGTTGCTGGAAATTGTCGTGGATCTGATCATCACTAGCGCCATCACACACAATTGGCCTCATATCTGTGGTTGCGTTTTTAGATCGGGGCGTGACACCACCCCTCTTTCATCATTTGTATTATCTCAAATTTGAAGGTTTATATGATAAATTTATGTCATTTGGTGAATCTTTATAAGTCGTCTTCATTATCCATTACATCTTGATAGTTAGTAGATTTCTAAATTATTTTTTATGACTTGATTTTTAAATTATATAATAATTAAAAAAGTTTATAATATTTTATCTACATCGTATTAATTTTAGAGTAAATTTTTTAATTTTTATGAAATTGATATAGATTGGAAAATGTTTATGTGAAGTTTGATTGTTCTGTGAAGACTGAGAATTTGGCTATGTAGCTAAACTCTCTGTTGATGATATTTTTGTGTATTTTAATTACAAAAACACTCATCAAGTTTCGAAAAAAAACGAGTTGGGATGGAGATTTTACGCATTCTTTATTTTTCACTTAAAGTGAATAGTAAGTCGGGTTTTCTGGAGATGCCAATAAGTAGAGATGGCTTTTGGCGCGTATCGGACTCCGTTCATGGTGATCCAATAGCTCGTTTTCAACGGTCCAACTGTCCCGGACCTAGTGGACCCTCCGTATGTCTGATTAACAATCGTATACAGTTTGGAGACAAGCGCGACACTGATGCAGGTGGGTGCTTCGAGCTGGTAGTCGATGAGATCGTTTCACTTTCCTCTCCCTTGTTATTGCACTTGCATATCGGTACTTTAGTCTCTACATGTCGGTTGCATTTGTTTATCGTTCGTTCGTCTATATCTTGATAGTTGCATGGTGACAATTGTTATAGACTTGTAGAGCAGGCTTGCATATATTGTATATATGTGTTGAACGCGCTGGTGCAGTTCGTTTGTAAATCTGTTGGACGGATCTCCTGATATCGCGCGGGGATCGAGGACGGGTCATAAGTGGTGAAACGAAAATTTTGCGTAAAGCCCTACATTTTATGTACCGTTTCGCATGAAATCGAATATGGGGTTGTGTTCGCACGTTTTACTCGTGCTGTGAAGGACTCAGCTGAAAATACTGAGTTTCGGTGGACTTATACGTAATTATACATTAATGTATAAAAGGCCACCTAGGGTTTCCATGGTGCAAACCCTAACCCTAGCTCCAGCTGACCCCCGGCCACCTCTCTTCCCTCACCCTCGTGCGCTGCATGCCTCCTGACCGCCGCCGATCGAGCCCAGGCCGGCCAGCCGCCGCAACAACCACCGCCTCTCTCTCTCTCCCCCTCACATTTGATTTTCCTCCCTCCATCTTTGCTCGAGAACCTGGCTCTGATACTATCTTAATCTGTCACACCCTGGGGCCAATTTTAAAAGCCTTTCATAATAAATACTATTTTAGAAATCAGAGTTACGTAAAACGTGCTTTTTTGTTTTTGAATTCAACCTGGCCCATGTGACGTACAGACCCGCCACAAATACAAAGTTCCTCTACCACACGAACAGAGTTTCTTTTGTATTTGCACGGCGTACCCAACAATAACAACAACATGATCACATGTCACACCCCAAGGTCCCTTTTTGATTGGAAGTGCCCAATTTTCTTTTTTTTAAACCTTGACCCCAGAGGATGTTTGATCCGCCACAAATACAGAGAATTTCACTGTTCACATGGACAGAGTCTCTCCTGTATTTGCAGGGCGTCGCATAAGTACAAGATACAACCACGAATATATGAATATCTACGTACATTCACCATTCACATTCACATTCGTTTCATCATAGATATACATAACTTCACATCTATTAGTTTCAAATGTTTCCCACTAAGAAACTCATTTTGAAACATTAAGAATCATGGAAAACTAAGAAAAATCTTTTTAAAACCGTTTCCCACACGGAAACCTTTTTCTTTAAAAATACGCTACCATGAGGGGTAGAAAATTATTTTTATAATCTCATATGAAAACCATAATTACTTTATTAATTTCACAAAGCTATGTGAATCCAAATAAAGCAAAACCAACTGAACCATAACATGTTTAAATCATTTATTTCGAGAAAGTAAGGTTAGAAACTAAACCAAGCCAACCCAGTCGGAAGCTCTATCGACCGCTAAATACTCGCCTCACGTACCATCCCAACTCGGATCGGCAATGTCACTTGAAATGGAGGTTGGACGTTAGAACATGTACACATGTCTTCCCTCCCAGTGGGTACCACAAGCCGACGAGGGTGAGGAGTACTCACCGACAGAAAGAGATCATCATAGTCATAGGTAGATATCACAAATACAGTAGCTAATATGCTGGAAGGAAAGGTAACAGTAATAGAACCTGTAACTACCGCTACTGTAAAATAGAACAAAATGCATACATGGATATCATAACTACAGTAGCAATGATGCGTGGGTAAACAACAATAGATAGAAGTATAACTAGCCGCTACTGTAAAACAGAACAAAGTGCAAGTATACATCAACCGGACGATTAGTCCCCAAAATACCTAATCTGAAACCTGCCATATCGGTCCGCAGACCTTAAGCGTGTGCCACTGCGACTCTACCTGCATATAACCCAGCCTAGGCCGCTGGGTTCATGGGTTGGCACGCCGAACCACTTTTTCAAAAAAGAACACCCTCTTACGGTGGATCAGACTGCTGGTGTTCGTGAAATGCGAACGAGTCTCGGGCGATCAATGCTGATATGCTCAATAGCCAATCGTCGGCAACTAGCCGACAATCACCGGCCCTCGGGGCACACCGACCAATAGGCCATCGAACTATAAGGAATACAAGTACCGACCACTCAGGTCAACTAGGATAGAACAACTCAACATCCTTCCGAAGGTATGCAAGTATCGACCACTCAATGTCAACTAACATATATGCACAAGAATCGACCAATAGGTCACAAGAATGTCACGTTATGTATTGGTATAATCCAGAACTAGCCGTCAGCCACTAGGCAACAATCCTACACCTCAGGGTACACCGACCTTATAGGTCATCAAGTAGTCCAACCGACCAAGTAGGTCACAATAACAGATGCAGTAAACCGACTGAATAGGTCACAGTACGAGATACAAGAACCGACCAACTAGGTCATGATCTCACATGAAATCATACACTCCTACTCATGGTGCTAGACATGAAAACAACCAAATAGAGTGTAACAGGAATAACAGGGGTGCTAGGCTCAACCCTATATATATATATATGCAAAGTAATAACAAGAGAACAAGGGTAAGAAGATGTCATCAAGAGTGCACCACTGTACTAACTTCGGGTCGAAGTACCTACTTGTACAAATGCAGTGCTCATCTCCCGACTGTAGAAGAGTGTCAATCGGACCTACGAAGGGTCCACCGGGTTAGATTTTAACCCACAAACAAGGAACACTAAACTCACAATCCCACCTTTAAACCCACGGGAATCGGCTTCCCAAAATCGATTACCATAACACGCCGGGAATCCCGAAAATTGCACCGGGACTCCGCCGGGGCCAACAAAGTGTCCCGGGACTCACCGACTCGCGCCACGAGTCATCCGTTGCCACACAACACCATAATTTGTGTGACTCGGCAGCAAACACATCTCCTCACATCGAAACAATTATCGCCAGATAATCGCTCCGATCCGGGTTCCCGGAAGTGTCAATTTCGACACCGGAACCCCCTGTCGCTCACCCATCATTTTCGAACCCTCGAAACGATGCAGGTGACCAGCCAACAAGGCTCAGCGACAACATGATCTACCGTGAGGCACCGTTGGAAGAATTCTGAACTGAAATCGGGTTCCATCGGCGGATTTCACCAGAAAACGCACCGAAAAACAACATCCGATTTCCGAAAAGGTCTGGGGCCTTGGACAACTAGTCCAAAGGTCACTCGTTGCCCGCACACGCTGCCAACAGCAACAACAAAACCTAAAATTGCATAAAAGCCCCTGTGACTACATAAAATCGCATCATTTTATGTGATTTTCGGGATTTTACGCCCCGACAGCGCAAACCAAGGACTTTGGAGTCTATCCGAGACACCTGCTAATAGGTCTCGATGTGCCGGAGGCCGTGCTCACACATTGGAGCATGGCCGGCCACTGTGGCGAGCGCGGGAGCGACGCGAAGTTCAGCGAACCCTGCGCTGAACCTAAAACACTTCTAATTCACTTATCCGGGGCTTGTTGACCCTAAATAAGGTGAGAACTATGATCTGCACTGACCAACGATCACCATGCTCACCTTTGGTGGCATAGGAACAACCTCGGGTCACCGAAACAGTGACTTGAACAGGAAACAGTGCACAAACTAGCTTAATCAAGCTTACCGGGCCAACGGGAGCTAGGGCACGGTTGGCGGCAGCCCGGCGGCGGGCGCACCGGCATTGATGCCCTAGCCGTACTGCCATGGAGGAGTCTAGCTAGGGTCCGGTCAATAGGGGGCTCCGGCGGCAGGGAAATCGGCGGCAGCCGGGTGCGATCGACCTAGGGGAGCCGGTGCTCACACCAGCCGGCGGCGGGGTGCAGCGGTGGCGGCGCTGGAGCAACTTGAGCCTGCACGGGCCTGTCTCGGGCTCAACTGGTCACAATGGCCACAACGGAGGCCGGTGAGCTACGGGGTGACGACGAGGGGTTGCCGGAGGCTGGAGGAAGGCGGTGTTGCCGACCCTAGGCGGTGGTGGCGTGTGGGATAGAGATCGGCTCGACATCGGTCCGAGCTGGATCGAGACGGCCGCAAAGAGCTTTGGCAGCCGGCGAAGGGTTGCCGGAGGCCTAGGAGGGTGGCGCGGTCGGCCAAGGGTGGCGGCGGCGCGCGGCCCATAAGCAAGCTTGGGCTCGGCCCGAGTAGACCTCAACTGGCCGCGGGTCGCCCAGGCGGCGACGGTGGCGGGTGCGAATGGCGGGGGCCGGCGGGGACGCACGGGTGATGATGGGGGCCCGAGGTTGTGGATTATCCTGGGTGGTCCACGGCAGAGAGGAGGAGGTGGTTTGGTGGAGAGGATGGCAAGGCTAGCTTTTCCGGTGGCCGGGGACGCTCGCCGGCGGCCAGGGTGCGCGCGGTAAGGGGCAGGGAGAGGTGGTGGAGTCTGCAGGGGGCGCAGCTGAGGGAGTGGAGGAAGCTTAGGGTTAGGGTTTGCATGAAACCCTAACATTGGCTTTTATATAGGTTGTCAAAATACAATTTAGTCCTTTCTAGCTGCATATTTCCAACTAAGTCCTTCACAACGCATGTATTTCGCGCGTACGCACCTCGACGTTCGAAATCGTGCAAAACGGTACATAAAATATTAGACTTTTCGCGAATTTTTCATTTTGCCATTTTCGACCCCTCAGCGAACCTTATGCAAATCCCGAAGATCCGTCTGTCGAATTTTCGATCGGATTGTACCAGCGTGTTCAGCACGACCGGGGCAATGAACTCACAATTTCGTTTCATCCGATATGATCGCCGATTTGCGACGAAACCCATCCATTCTCCAATTTCTCCTAAAACCACACGTATATTTGTAAATCCATTAAACCCTCTTTTTCTCGAAAATCGTGCATCAAAACCCAATTTCGTCAGTTCCAGTGGGTCCAGGATAGTCGAACCGTCGAAAACGAGCTATTAGATCACTATAAACGGAGTCCAATATGAACCAGAAGCTATCTCCACTAATTAGACTCTCCGAAAAACCGGAGATACTATTCACTTTAAGTGATTAGTACAGGTCGCGTAACTTTTCCATCCTAACTCATTTTCTCCTGAAACTTGACGAGTGCTTATATAAGTAAATTACACACAAAAACATCATCAACAAGGAGTTTAGCTACACTGCCAAATTCTCAGTCCTTACATCACAACTCACAACCTACATTCACCAATCCACAAGCAATTAATACGATGCAATTCTTTACAGCTAGCGATCTTTAAAGATAATGTATGCCTCTAAACACTCCTTAGGCATTGGATCATACGATGCACATTAAAATAATCATCCTATTTAAAAGTGCTCCCCACTCGGAAGGTTTGTTTTTAAACTCTATTTGATCATCCATGAAAACCATTTGAAAACCTTTTAAAATTGTTTCCTACTCAGAAACTCCATTTTTGAAAACCGACTATCTTGAGTGGTACAAAACCACAATGCATGAATACATAAATCCAAATACCAAAAATTCATAAAACTCCAATTGCATGCATAATAGAAAGCATCAACTCATATAAGTTCACGATTATTCAAGCAAGAACAATGATCATCTAACTGAACCATTTTATTATTTAAACTACTAAATATGGAAAGGAAAATAACCGAGGTGACGACTGCTACTACAGCATAGCTATGACGTCCTCCCGTCGCGCCAAAAACCAACTCCTTGCCCGTGCTACCTGGGGAAATGGCGGGTGAGAAACCACAACAAAGCTTCTCACTGGGTACGATAGAGCCACGAAGGCAAATCGTATTCACTGAAAAACAAAGGAGATGGAACAACAGATATGTATATGATATGATACAAGAGCAACTATGGTAGTAGAAGAAACAGGATAGTAAATTAGCAAGAACCAAACTACTACTGTAACAAAAACTCAACTGAACAGATGCCTCAGGGGTAAATATTCTAAGTCAAACCCAATCTGGTGTCTGCCATATTGGTCAGTAGACCTCAAGTGTTGCTTGTCACAGTGCATACACTGACCTAATTCACGCAGCCACTGACGACCCATCCGGATAAGTAAACCCCTGGTCGGTGGCCAAACCGACCTGATGTCTAGGAATACACACAGTACTGTGACTAAATCATGCTGATATGCTCAATGTGAAAGCTGGCAGAAAATCGCTGCTTTGGCCAAAGACAGATACGAGGGTGTACAACGTCGAACCATGATCAACCAGATCGAAACACACGACAAAGGAGTTCATGTGTTGCCTGGATCCAAGGTCTACAGATATTCAATATATGCAAGCCTACTCTACATGTCTAATAACAACTATCATCATGCAATTATCAAGATATAGACGAACGAACGATAAAAAAAATGCAACCGACATGTAGAGACTAAAGTACTGATATGCAAGTGCAATAACAAGGGAGAGGAAAATGAAACGATCTCACCGACTAGCTACCAGCTCGAAGCGCTCACCTGTATCAGTGTCGTGCCTGTCTCTAAACTGTATACAATCGTCAACTGGACCTACGGAGGATCCACTGGGTCCAAGACAGTCGGACCGTTGAAAACGAGCTATTGGATCACCATAAACGGAGTCCGATACGCGCCAGAAGCCATCTCTACTCATTGGCCTCTCCGAAAAATCTGACTTATTATTCACTTTAAGTGAAAAGTAAAGATCGCGTAAAATCTCTATCCTAACTCATTTTTTCCCACAACTTGACGAGTGTTTTTGTAATTAAAATACACAAAAAAATATCGTTAACAGAGAGTTTAGCTACACAGGCAAATTCTCAGTCCTCACATTATTCCCCCTTAAGGAATGTTTAGTCCACGAAACTTGCTCACAGGTAAGGGTGATATGATGCTCAACGAGCCAAAACAACACATGCATCTCAAAGGCAAGAACATGCGACGCAAGAAATGATGCATTGGTAACGAAAAGCGTCCTATTTACGACCTCAAACAAAAGTTATACTTGCAACGACGTCAGCCGATTGATCTTCCTCCTATCGCGTCATCATGTAGATGCGTCCGCCAGTGACCTAGTGTGCCCCCTCCTCCTGCCGGGATGTCGAGGGGCGTCCAGATAAAGAATACATCGTGTTGCCACGATGCTGTCATGGAGCTGCTGGAGTAGACGCTACAGTAGATGGTGTTCCTAGCCTGTTGGCACAGTCTGTCCGAAGGTTTCCATGTTGGCCACACTTGTAACAGTGATTGTGGCGCTTTGGGCACTCATAAACCTTGTGAGCCTTGCCGCAAATGACACAAGTTTTGGTACTCTGCCTCTGAGATGTAGCGGGGACGCTGCTCAATCCCGACTGCGTTTTCCTATGTTTAGGTAGCCGCCCGTCGGTCGATTGGCCACCACCAAAACTCTCTTGTGCACGCTTCTTATCCTCGTTCTTCTCAGATGCATCCCATTCGATTCGTGCCTCTTCCATGTCATTCTATACCATCAGGGCTCGCTCCAGGCTCTCGTCGAACATTAACACGCCATGGGACGCGATCAAAACCTGAATATTGGGCCTTAGTTCCCTCGCAAACATTCGGGCCTTGCGGTACTAGTCACGGACCACGAACGGAATTAGCCCAACAATGCGAGAAAAGTCTCGCTCATATTCTGCCACGGTACGGTTGCCCTGTTTGAGACGCTCTAGCACGCACTCCAGACCTTGTTTGGTGCTATCCTTGAAGTACTTGCTAGAGAGGAGTTCCCGAAACTCCTTCCAGGGTGGGTAGGTCTCAGCAAGCTTCTTCTTGAAGTAACGCAACCACCAACCGTACGCCTCATCCTCCAGGCAATGGGCAGCCAGAGGAACTTTATCCTGCTCCTCCATATACAGATTACAGAAAAACTTCTCTATGTGGGCAACCCAGCGCTCGACTGCCCAACTATCATCGTTCCTTTTTGTAAACTTGGCGGATCAAACTTCCGGAACTACGCCAACCTCGCCCTAATGCCGGCGCCCTCCGTTGCAGGGGCGTCAGTACCCCCAGCGGAAACCGTCGTGGTGGCCATCGTCGTCGTTGTGATAGCTGGAGCTGCAACTGGTGCAGACATCACAGGAGGGTTTGCGATTACCAGAGTGCCTTGTGCCGGAGGTGGAACTGGGGCAGTAGCAGCTGCTGCAGCCTGCTTCTGTAAGAACTGCTGGAACATGCCAGAGAGGGCCGTCAGCTGACCCCTCAAATCAGCCACCTGGGCCTCGAGCTGCTGGGTGCAACTATCACTCAGCGGCTCAATGCCCACCTGTACCCTACCACTTCTACTCATAGGAGCACGATCTCTTGTACCACCGGATGTCTTCGTACCCGCGTGTCCATCACCGCAGCCTAGACGAGGGGGTCTACCACGAGCCATCTGCAACAAAAAACACCGTCAAGCGAACGAAAGTCAACACAAGCATCGAAGAATACGCGAGGGCGTACTAAGGTGCTCAAATTGTTTAAAAGGATCAAACCTATGAAGATCAAATTCAATGAATATGGACAATCTATTGGAAAATCAGCAGCCACCATTAGCAATTTTTTAGGGCTCATAGCCAAAAATGGACAAATAACTTCTCTTAGTCATAGAGATTGGAGACTAGTTCCAAAAACAAATAAAAACCTTATGTAGAACATCGTACATGTAGAATTACTAATATTTATATTCCCTTTGTATTATTTGATATTTGTCAATATATATCTAATCTTTGATGCAAAGAAAGTTCAAAATTCCAGAAGAAGGTAAAAAGATGGGTTATGATGTCCATTGGAAAAAAATGGAGAGTTCAAATGTATGTTGAAGATCGAAATTGCACTACGACCCTCATACCACTTATGCAGAAAGAATAGCAGACCGTGATTCACGGGTCTTACCAAATGAATGGGAATTTCTTGTCAAGTATTGGAATTCTGACTCGGCATTGGTATAAGAATTAATTCTTAGAAACTTTGTGGTGCCTTTTATATATATGTTTTCATTGAATTCACTACAACAAAATTAGGTTATAGGGACACATGTTTGGAACACTTTTGAGTAAGTGTCCTATTTATGCTAAAACTTAAAAAAATATCTACTAATGTCTAAATATAAAGCCCAATCTAACCAAAACTAAAACATTACTCTACTCAACCCACCACACCCAGTCCATTTGGCCCGATTACAAACAGAAAAGAAAAAAAAAAAGAAAAATCAATTACCATCTTTTCTTCTCTCTTCACTCAATCTACTGAAATTCTAGACGAAGAGCCTTTCCTGTCATCCTCCTCCGCCACCGCAGCCAACGAGATAAAGTTTTGGCGGTTGCTAAATGCTTAAGTAAGTGTTAGTAAATTAGCAGCACTCTTTTAGGTTATAGCGACACTCTTTAACTGTCACTATACCTAGCGACCCCACATATAGCAACACTTTTTAAAAGTGTCGGTAATTTTAGCTAGCAGCACTTTTTTGACATGTACCTATATTTAAAAGTGTCGTTATAGACCGTTTTTGTTGTAGTGATTTTATCTATACAAGTGAAAGCTGTAGTTTAGGATATACATTTTCATATATTTTATATTGATAACTTGCTAGCTTGACTGTATTGGATTTAAGTTTTATATGTCTTTGACTCATTATAGGACCGTAGTGCAAAAAATAAAGCTACTCGTAAGAAGCAAGATATCACGCATACCGCAGGCACAAAGTGCTTTGCAAGGGTTCGTGCAGAGGTATGAGAATTTTCATTCTCTTTCAAATTTTGCATATAAATTTGCTATTATATTTTTCTAAACAAGCTAACTTTTCTACGTGTTACTAAATGACAAAGGAGAGTAAAGTTGCACCTAAAAGACATGAGTTATATATAAGAACACATACTAAAAAGAATGGCGAAGCTCTAGAAAGCTGCGAAAGTAACATTGTATGTTTTTAACATATTAAAATTTTATCTATTATCTCATAATAGTATTCTCTCATTTAATGTCTTTTTGTAGTTTGCAATCCAAAAATTTTCATCTCATCATCCAAAAATTGCACAAAAAAATATATCTCGAGATGATCTTTTAGTGATGGCTCTAGGAGAGAAAAAATGCGGAAATTATGTTCGTTGCTGCAGGTTGGGTGCTGCTCCCTCAGAAGTCTTTGGCCCAAATCCAACTCGAGCTGAATGCTTAAGAATGCTTTCCGAAACTAAAAGGATAGCCGAAGAAGAGAAACATGTAACGCAAAAAGAGATTGTTGAAATGAGGCAAGAAATATTGATGATGAGGGCAAGGTTGGAAACAATGGAAAAAAGATCACAAGACTTGAATACGATTGAAGATAGAGACATTCCATCTAATCCAATAGGCACATCTAATCCAATAGGCAGTGCGCAAGTAAACTCGAGTTGCAAAAATAATATTCCCTCTGAAGAACCGCCAAGTAATGAAATACAATCTTCTGAATCGAGCTTTGAGGTTCCACGAAATCAGGTAGTTCTATTTTTATTAATTTATCTTAATATTCTTGTATAAAATATTATATGCAGTTAAGATCAATATGGTTGTCCAACATATACAATATTTGAATGTAGGGTTATTGAGTAAAAGTTGTTGGAAAGGAAGTCCATACTATGTTAGATAATGGGGTTATCTTCTATTACTTATTCTAATTCTTTTTGTTACTTATTTCTTATTCATACAAATCTCAATTTTTATTTTTTTAGTTATATTTCAATATTATTCCAATATACTTTTTATGTCATTAATTACGTATATTATTGTGATATGATATTTGCTAACTAATGCAAATTAGTCTTAACTTTTTAAAAAATTAACTATATTTCTTTATTTTTACTGAATATTAGGGTGGAGTTGAAGTATATTTAAAGAGTTTAAGAAAGCCTCACAAGTATATTGCACAAGGTTCTTTGTTTAGCACAAATCCAAATACTAAAATAGATGGTGCCGAGTTAAGATCACAATGCTGGGAGGTTCAAATAAATGTTCCAATAGAGCCTAACGAGCCGTTATTAAGATCATATGGGAGTTTTCAAACAATTAGAAACGCTGTATCATGCCCCGGGGTCTCTTTTTGATTTAAAGACTTATGCAGAAGTGCCGATTTTTTTTTTTTTTTTGAAAACCTTGACCCCAGGGGATGTTAGATCCGCCACAAATACAAGGTATTCACTGTTTACACGGACAGAGTCTCCCCTGTATTTGCATGGTGTCGCACAAGTACAAGATACAACCACAAGCATTAACATCCACATACAAACACCATTCACATACATCATTCATTTCATCACAGATATTCGTAAACTCACATCTATTAGTTTAAAACGTTTCCTACCCGAAAACTCATTTTGAAACACTAAGAGTCATGAAACCAAGAAAAACCTTTTTAAAACCGTTTCCCACACGGAAACCTTTTCCTTTAAAACACGCTACCACGAGGGGTAGAAAACTATTTTTATCTCATAAAGAAACCATAAGTATTTATTCATTTCACAAACCACATGTAGTTGAATAAAGTAAACCAACTGAACCATAATATCTACGTCATTTATTTTGAGAATATAAATTTAGGAATTTAAACCAAGTTCACCGGGTCAAGAGCTCTAATCAATCACTAGATATGCGCCTCACGCACTGTCCCAACTCGGACCTGCAACATCACCTCAAAGGGGGGTGGGGGGTGCGAACATGTACACATGTCTCCCCTCCCAGTGGGTACCGCAAGCCGACGAGGGCAAGGGGTACTCACTAGTACAAGAAGAGGTAATGAAAGTCATGAGCATATATCACAAGTACAGTAGCAATAAAACCGAAAGGAAGGAGAACAATAATAGAACATTTAACTATCGCTACTGTAAAACAAAATAGAATACATACATGGATATCAAAACTACAGTAGCAAGACAAACGTGAAGAAAGGACTGCAAGTATGCATGCAACAATCGCTATTATAGCCATATGCGTCAACCGAACGAATAGTCCAAATATACCCAATTTAAACCGATGTGTCGGTCCAAGGACCTCAGGCAAAAGCTACTACCTACTCGCTCCTGGCATATAACCCTAGCACAAAGAGAACACCGCTGGGCTCACGGGTCGGATGTGCGATCACTTTTTCAGAAAAGAACACCTACCTGCGGGGGATCAACCCGTTGGTGTACGGGAAATGCTCTCGAGCTGTGGCGATCGCTGCGGATATGATCAATAGCCAACTGTCGGCTAATAGCCGACAATCACCACCTCTCGGGGCATACCGACTAATAGGTCATCAAACCGTAAGAAAACACAAGTACCGACCACTCAGGTCAACTATGATGGAACAACTCAACATCCTCCCAAAAGTATGCAAGTACTGATCACTCAATGTCAACTAACATGTATGCGCAAGAACCGACCAATAGGTCACAAGAATGCCACATCATGTATCAATCCAGAACTAGCCGTCAGCGACTAGCCGACAATCCTACCTCTCAGGGTACACCGACCTCCCGGGTTATCAAACGACAAGAGTCCCGAAAACCAACCGACTAGGTCACATAAATGTCAAATCATGGATCAGTGTAATCTATAGTCACCCATCGGTAACTAGCCGACAATCCTACCCCTCAGGGTATACCGACCTCATAGGTCATCGAACGACAGGAGTCATGGAATCAACCGACTTGGTCGCAAGAGTGTCACAACAGACAAGATGCAAACAATGTCCGTTGTACTTCTAAATCATGATAACGAGTATAGAAAAGAACTAAGTAGAGCAATACATAAAGGTTCACATAGTGTCAGGCTCAACAATGGTAAACAACTATAATAAGAGAGAAAAGGTAGAGAAAATATCACCGAGCGTGCACCACTAGACCAACTCCGGGTCGAAGTACCCACCTGTAAGAATAACGTGCCTGTCTCCTGACTGTGAAAGATCGTAAACCGGACCTACGAAGGGTCCACCGGATTAGAAACCAACCCACATATATAAAATTCTAAACTCACAATTAAATCCACGGGAATCGGTTTCCCAAAACTGATTACCGTAACTTGCCGGAACTCCCGAAAATTGCACCGAGACTCCGCCGGTACCCACGAAGTGTCCTGGGACTCACTGACTCGCGCCACGAGTCACCCGCTGCCACAAAACACAGCGTTTTGGATGTCTTGGTAGTAAACACAAGAATACACAACCAAACAATTATCGTCGGATAATTGTTCGGATCCGGGTTCCTGGAAGTGTCAATTTCGACACCGAAACCCACTGTCGCTCACTCGTCATCTCCAAACTCACGATATGACGATGGGGACTAGCTGACAAGGCTCAGCGACACAACGCAGGGCAAACACACACTGTCAGATGAAATCCGAACCGAAATCGCGTTCCGCCTTCGAATTTCATCGAAAAACGTACTGAAATCAATATTCCATTTTCTAAGGCCTCGGACCTTGGATAACCAGTCTAAAGGTCACCCGTTGCCCACACACACTGCCCACAGTAGCCACGAAGCGTAAATTTGTATATAAGTCCCCGCGATCACCTAAAATCACATTATTTTATGTAACTTTTGTGGTTTTACGACCCGAAAGTGCAAACCGAGGACTTTCAAGATCAACCAAGACCCGTGCTGATAGGTATCGACATGCCGGAGGTTGTGCTCATGATTCAGAGCACAACCGTCCACTTTGGGAGGCGCGAGAGTGACTCGAAGTTCAGCAAACATTGCATGCTGAAATTAAAACGCGTCTAATTTCCTAATCCGGGGCTCGTTGACCCGAAATAAGGTGAGCACTGTGATCAGCACTGACTGACGATTACTGTGCTCACCTCCGGAGGCATCAAACAGCCCCGGGTCGCCGACATTGCAATCTGAGCCGTAAATAATGGACAAACTAGCTTATTAAAGCTTACCAGGCCAAGGGGAGCTAGGGAATGGCCGGCGGCGGCCGGGCAGCGGGCGTGCCGGCAGCAGGCGAGTGCAGGCGACGGAGGGAGGCCGGGGCACGTGTCGGCCGGCGACAGAAAGCAGCAGCGGCGGCGACGGCAGGCAATGATGCCCAAGCCGCATGAGGTGGTGGGGAGATCAGCTCCAGCCCGGCTGGCAGGGGCCTCCGGCGGTGGGAGCGCTGGTGGCAGTCTGGTCCGGCCGACCAGGGAAAGCTAGTGCTCACACCGGCCGGCAGCGGGAGGCGCGGGAAGACGCCAAGCCCGCAAGGGTTCAAATCAAGCTCCCCTTCGATCTCCGGCGACGGCAATGGTCGGACCGACCAGGGGAGGGGTGCGGGCCTCCTCTGTGACCGAGGGGAAGAGATGGGGACCACAACCCGCGGCTGGGGGCACGGCGCTGTAGAGCTCGGTTGTACCAGCCAGGGCCCGCAGCCACTGTGCGGCGACGCTCGAGGCGGCTGCGACCGGCGGGGACGGTCGTCGGGGCTCCGGTGGAGGCGGCAAGGGCGGCCTTAGGTAGCTGCGGCACGAGGGGAGGAAGCTGAAGCTCCCTCGGCCCATACTGGCCATAGATGGCCGCAGGGCGGCTGCAGCGCGGCGGTGGCGTTCGAGGGCGGCAGCACTCCACGGGGTCGATCGCCGGGGATCCGGGGGAGGCACCGGAGAGGGGCCTAAGGGAGGGGAGTGCCCTGCACCACCCTTGGCCAAAGAGACAAGGATGGAGATGGTGGAGAAGATGAAGAAGAAGTAGAAGGTGGCTATGGCTGCGGCTGCGTCTGGCTGACCGGGGCTCAGTTGGCGGTGGCCAGGGGCACGCGGCGCACGAGGTGAAGGGGGAGAAGGGTGGCTAGGTCAGCTGAGCTGATGTAGGGTTAAGGTTTGCATGGTGCAAACCCTAAGAGACTATATATACAAGAGCTCGTTTAGGCAAAAGTCCTCCAAAACCCCAAATTTCAAGCTGAGTCCCTCACAGCGCGAGTAAAATGAGTTTGCGTAACCCCACGTTCGATTTCATGCAAAACGGTACATAAAATTTAGGACTTTTCGCAAAACTATTGTTTCGCCACTAATGACCCCTCGTCGATATCAGGAGATCTGTCCGTCAGATTTGCGAACGGATTGCTCCAATACGATCAGCACGACAGGGACCTCAAACTCACGAATTTATTTCGCCTGGTTTGGTCGCAGATTCGCGACGAAACCTATCCTCTCATCAATAGGCAAAACCCGCACACAAATACATAGAAAACATGTATCTCCAGTTTTCTCAAAAACCATGTGTCAGATCTAAAATCCGTCAACGCCAATGGTTCCAAAATAGTCGAACCATTGAAAACGAGCTATTGGATTGCTATGAATGGAGTCCGATACGTGCTAGAAGCCATCTCTACTCATTGGCCTCTCTGGAAACCCAAGTTACTATTCACTTTAAGTGAAAAGTAAAGATCGTGTAAAATCTCCATTCTAATTCATTTTCTCCCGAAACTTGACGAATGCTTTTGTAATTCAAATACACACAAAAATATTGTCAACAGAGAGAATAGCTACATAGTTAAATTCTCAATCCTCACATGTTGTGGGAGCAACTGTGGCTTGGCCATTTACATTCGTGTAAGACTTTTTTTTATCTTTTAATTTGATTTTATCATCTAATATAGACTATTGACTCGTTAAAACTAACTCTTAATGCGTTTTTTTTACACAGGTTCAGCGCAAGTGAGGATACATTTGGAATTCAAGAAAATATAAATCATCTTATGCTATTTTGTTATATTCGCAAACTACTTTATGTCATGTGATCATTTTGTATTTGGATGCGTTATTTGTGTATGCATTACTACTTTTGTGTTTAGAAAAATATGGTGGTCTTGTGTTACTTTTGTGTATGCATTATGTACAATATAGCTTTATTTTTGTTAAGTTGGTTTTATTCCAGCTCTTATATATCTAATAGTTCTATCCTCTAGGACTATTTTTATAGGTTCTTGACGCTTTATGTGCACAGGACTTATCGTGCATAGCCATAGGTGGATCAGTTGGTGAGCTCGAGTTCCCGCCGTAATCTGGGACCTGACACAAAATCAACCACTGAAAATAAAAATGTCACAAAAAGTGATAACATGACATTAAAATATTACATCAAAAATATTGATCTTGTTTTATAAAATACAAAGAATTTTCTATTTAAACTTTATGTGATTTAGATATTTATTCACTGTTAAGCTTGGAAATAGCCCAACACGACCATTAAATTTATTGATTTTGAATCCTTATCACTTTATAAATGATATCGAAAAACTACGAAATTTATTTTATATGTACTTCAAATACTTTAGATCAACTTTAATAGAGCTGATCATATATCGATTCGAAAGTCCCAGTATCGAAAATGACTTGATAACATGGAGGCCACTGTATTCTAAAAGCACAGAAGCCCCATTTCCATGATAGTTCATGTACTAAAACATCTAAATAAAAGTGTTGGGGCCTATAATATTAGGATAGTGAAAGAATTATGTACATATTTTAGTTGTAGAATTGAAAGGTCTAACAATCTATTAGATGATGGAAAAAAAGGAAAAAAAAAAAAAAAGGTGTATATCTTAGACTCCATCTATCCAATGAGTGAGATATCACTCACTAGTCACTTGATGTGACTAATGAAAGTATCCCACGTGACTAGTGAGTGACATCCCACCCATTGGATGGGGAGGGTGTATATCATATACTCCTTTTGCAGTGTATGTATAGCAATGCTCAAAAAAAATCTCTACTTTATGTTTAAAAACTTCGTGTTAAAAAGTATACTTTATAATATATAAAATTTATAAAAATCATAAAATATATCTTATGAATTAAATTCTAATTTAAACCATAGTTAGTAATTTGCGAATTATTCGTGAATTATTCACGAATTATTGAAAATCTAAATAAAACGGTCCGTATACGATTTATCCCAAAAAATCGGAATAATAGGCGAATTTTTGGGTTAGATTTATTATTCGCGAATAATTCGCATATGGTGAACTATTTGGCCAAAAAGACACGCAAATTTTTTGGATAAAATTCCTTTCCAAATTATTCACGAATTACTAAAAATTTTTATGAACTTTCAAAATATGTGGATCACGAAAAAGATGAAGATGAAGACAACAATAAAAGATGAAGATGAAGACAAAAACAAAATTTGCAATTGCTTTTTTACTTAATCTATTTTATTTTGTACCTCTTTTTTTATATTTTTAAGAATTAATAACTATGTATCCTAGTAGCATAAATCTAGAGAAAAAGCTTAGTTTAATTGCCGGATTTTTTTATCTCGCATTATTAATTGGTGAACGTATAATATCTGTATAAATCACATATCCGAATAACTGGCAAATTCATGTTTTAAGCCTTATTTTTCGACAAATTTAAAAATTGAGATACGAATTTTATTCGATTTATACCCGTATCAAATTTTTGCCGAATTCGAATTAACTAACTATAATTTAAAAACTCTTATTATAGAGTTTGAAAATAGTATGAAATATATATATATATATATATATATATATATTATATATATTATATAATATATATATATATATCTTATATATATATCTATATATATATTATATATTATTTATTTATTTATTATTTCTATTTATATTATAAAGTTAGAGGATTCCGGTGCTCCGATTTTTGGCCTTAGGGATCAAACTCCTTTAATTCCATATTCTACCTTTGGATTAATACTATTAACCTATTGGGGCCACTTCTAACCCATAGGGGATACTACACAATCCTGCCAGGAGGACTGCAATCCATCCGAACCGTGATACTGTAATTTTGATCCAATTGTCAAAAAAGTTGAAAGTACCAGCTTTCTCTATTCCTCTCTTGAATAGATAATAGCTTACATAATATATATATATATATATATATATATTGTTAATGAGCTAGATACTATCAAAAGCACCAATAGGGGTGCTTTGAGTTTTTAACCTATTGGATGGAGATGTAAGGTTGCTGTGATGGTGGTAGGTGGTCGGCTAGATGGAATAGATGTTTGAGTCAAATGGCTATTAGTAAATCAGAGTAGTAGATCCAAGGGTTAGAAACCTAAAAGCACCAAAGGGGTGGTGATATTTTAAAAGTATTCTAGCTCAAATTATATAATATATATATAGAATATTGGCTGGAATACCTATTATAGTAAAACGCTCTTTTTTGCTATTCAAAATTTTTAACCTTGTATGAAACTTGTTTAGGCTTCAGGATGATATTAGTCGACTGTTAGAGTATGAGTGGTCCCCAGGTGAGTGGTACCCACTGGGTTATGTTATTTAATCAATGGTTAGAAATAATGAAAGCAGTTTAGATCAAGGCTAAAATACTAGTAGCACAACTGAGATTTTGGCTAACTAATAGCTTAGCCAGTCCAACTCTTAATATACTATATATATATAATATATATATATTATATTATATATATAATATATATATATATATAGTTTATATATATATATATATAGGATATGTATATACATACATATGTATATATGTATATATGTATATATACACATATACATATGTATGTATGTATATATACATACTTGGTTCAGGCAATAATTTTAATTTGCAACTCTCCTATTTCTTTTCTTTCTTAAAAACAAAATACTCTAACTTTTATACGTAAGAAATCTCGGAAGTAATCATTCCACAACTCTACACAAAAGCATGAACGCGCGCAATCTTTTGAATTTCGGGCACCTGGAACAACTTTCGGTTGTCAAAAACTACCAAGTTAATGATTCTACACTTCTGAATAGAGAGCGCAACACACAAAACCTTTTGAAATCAAATTTAAATTCATGACTCTCAGGCACCCGATACATCTTTCGGGTGCCCAAAACTATTTTCGGATGCATTGGACGCAATCCGGACGCCTACAAAGAGCCCAGACATGCATCAAATCTTTTTAAGACTCTAAATATATTTTCGAGCGCTCGAACATGCATCCAAAATTTTGTCTTGGACATACATCTGAAATACTATCTTTTGCTGAAATTTGATCTTAGAATTTTGATGCCTTTAGGATTTTTTAAATAGATTTTTGGTATGTATCTTCTTTCAGCATATATTTATGTCATATACCATTTTATAATTTGGTCCATATGTGTTTTTAGATAGTTAATTTTTGCAAATTAGCTCAATTTTTTCAATTCCAAACATCATATTACAAATTCAATCATTTAAATAGATCAATTATTGGTCCTTTTGATTTTAGAATTATAAATAGCTTCTACAAACTTGAATCTTTTCTTTTTGCACTTGGTCTCCTTGAGTTCTTCCAATTGAGATAATACAAACTAAAGGTAACTGGTTAGTTCCAAAGTCATAATTATTTGTAATCATAAAAATTTAATTGTAAATTATGGCTACTAAGCCAACATGAACTACTTCTTGGACCTGAGACACAATAATTGCTCCATATGTAAGTCACTATCGTTTGATAGTCACACACTAATTATATGCGGAAGGATTTATTCTTCAACATTATTTTGGATTGTTGTAATATATTGCTAAATGTCATCTACGGATGATGAGAGAATGTAAATGAGTTAAGTTATTTTCATTTATCAATTAGAAGAGCTTTGATCCAATATCAAAGAGTTTGACGCCTGACTCCATTGCCAAAAAAGGTGATGAACCTCCGTACGTGGTTACATGCAACACGAATTTTGCGCATCCGCATCACGTAGATGTGTACGTGTATTCATTACAAAGATTGGCATGAGCCACGAAAATAAAAATAAGCTGATTTAATTATTCGAGTTATTAGCTAGTGATTATCTGTAAGACCTTAGATAGTTCTATATATAGATATAATAGGGCTAAAAGCTTTTAGTTTGATTATAGCATTTTAGGGGGCAACTAAGCACAACAGGCTAAAAGAGTTCAGCGTGCCAGGACTAGAGCCAGGACTAGAGTAGTTCTAGAATGGGTGATCCTCTGGGAAGTTACAGTATTACAATTGGTATTAGAGCCAATTACCAGTCAGAAATGTAAAATTAGTCTCGGCTGAGTTAGGATTATACAGCGAGTAGAGCGAGGTGCTCATGCTGATGACTGTACAATAACCCACTCTCTATAGGGACTCACTACAATAGTTACACTGTCCCAAAACGCATCACTGTAGGTGTTGGGACGGTCACACTTTAAGTGCTCGACAAACTGAACAACAGCCGTCAAATAAGGCCACGACATAATCAATAAGCACAATTACGCTAATCCGAACACCACTTTGGTGTCAGACCACACACCACACTAAAAAAAAAAAATTATACGCTTATCCACAAACTGTCTTCAAATTAAAAGAATTTCTCAAAATTAGCTTCCCAAAAAAGACTCGGGGCATGACATTATCCAAGTGAGGTTCGAATCCCATAATTAAGTTGAGAAGCATATATATGCGAGATTTCGATTTAACCCGAATTGAATTAGTAGATAATACTTAATTATGAGAGATATTTAATGACTTTTAAATTTTTATAAATTACTTTTATTAAATATCTAATTATATATGTAGAGATTAATATTTATCTATATTTGAATTAAAAAATAATTATTAAATATATTCATAATATTTTATGAGATAAAATTTTAATTGAATTTGATTAAATAGAATAAGCATGAATATGTAACCATGAGTTTTTAAATGAGGAATGAAAATTTTATTAGATAAAATAGAATCTAATAAAGAAAATAGATTAGAAAGATAAGGTCAAGCTGTACGGCACAATTTGCCGTACGGAAAGGACACTCCAACTATAAAAAGGTGGGTTGGTCGTTCGTTAAACAGAGAAAGAAACCGACAAATATTAGGGTTGGTCTTCAACATGTAATAGCCTCTCTCTGCATATGATCCTCCCGTTCGCCTATTTCTCTTTGCCATTTTTCTTTTAGGTGAATTTACTAGTGATCTCTCATTTGGCTTCTCTAGGTTTCATGATCGCAACATATACTTCAGAGTGACTGCCAGCACCGTCCTAAAAGGTGTACGGAGGACGGACGGATATGCAGCTACGCCAGAACGCCCGCTCCTTGGGTTTAGCTTCAATCAAACAATAAATCAAGAGACCTAACTGATTCAAGGTGATAATATTCTAAATTTAATTTTTTTATTTAAATTAAGTTTTTTTGGCATAGGAATATGAGATTGACTCGACAGCATTGGGTTGATTTTTGGATTTTTAACTTTTTTTTTCTATTTGATATGCAATTAGTTTCCAAAAATATTAAAATGTATAGTATTTTTTTGCTATGGTTTTTTTATGTGTCTGCTATGCTATTTTTTTACTAATTTTTTACGGGGACATCCAAATTGACAATAGATATCACTAAATATAATTTACGATATAATTTAGTAATAAACCAGTCTCAAATATATTTTATATTGAGTATAGGAATCATGTGTAAGAGTACAGATAGTCAATTCAAATGTCATATCATTAGAAATGAACCGAAGTAAAAGTTCACTTTTACTGCACATTTGGTGCGAATTATGTGATATTACAGATTATTTCGATATATCCAGATATCTTGAATTTCTAAATGGGGTTACTACTAATGCTACAATAGCGCGTTTGGCTTAATGCGGAAATGTAATGCTGGATTGCGGTGCTTATATTATTAATATATTTGGTTCAGTTTATAAATTCAGTAATATTTATAATATATAAAGGATTAATTGCATACAAGTCTCCGCAAACATGATGAATTGCAGATATATTTCTATAAAGTTCAACATTCATAAGTTATCCCTGCAAAAAGTTCTAATGTATTCAGATATGTTTCTACCGTTAGAATCTGTTAAAGAAATTTAGTTAATCACAGTTAAAATACTTAACCATGATTAATTAATAAAGTGAATTGACAATTTTGTCTTTCTTCTTTTCCCTCTTCTTCTTCATCTTTATCTTTATCTTCATCATTTTCTTCTTCCTTTTCCTCTTCCTCTTCTGCTTCTTCTTCTTTCTCTTCTTCTTCGTACCATCCTTTTCCTCCTCCTTTTCTCCTCCTTCTTTTTCTTCATCGTCGTTGTCGATGATCCGATCGTTGTGCACGCGTGGGCCGTCGTCACGAGCACTTCCGAATCGGCCGCACCTTCGCTTTGGGCCTCGTCGCTGCGGGCCTCAGCCTCATCCTCGTCGGCTGCATCTCCGACAAGCTCCGCGATGTCACCGCCGCTGCCGCCGTCCACTCCCGCAGCCCAAAAAGAAAGAGAAACAGGAAAATGGACATTTGTGAGGACATTTCTGCAAATGTATACCAACTGAAATTCAGCTCATGTTCATCTCATTTATTAACGAGTCAAATACGAATTGGCTCACGAATAATAAGTTAAAAAATTAAAAACGATATATATATATATATATATATATAAAGTGAGACTACTATGCTATCGGAAGCACGGAGCCTTCCGTGCTTCCAGCTCGTTTTCGATGTTGCGATTTTCGAATCGTCGATCGGCTCCGTTAAACTTGATCTAGAGTATTTGGAGTACCTAGAAAATAAATTTTATTATTTTTCGATATCATTTGCCTAGTGATCGAATGGGCTCAAAATCAACAAATTTCAATGGCCGTAGTGAGCCGTTTGCAAGTTTAACGGTGTAGAAATATCCAAATCACGTGAAATTTTGATAGAAAATTCTTTATACTATATAAAACAAGATCAATATCTTTGATTTAAAATTTTAATGTCATATTATTACATTTTGTAAGATTTTTATTTTCAGCCGTTGATTTTGAGCCCCTTCGTTCACTAGGCAAATGATATCGTAAAATCATAAAATTTATTTTCTAGGTACTTCAAATACTCTAGATCAAGTTTAACGGAGCCGATCGACGATTCGAAAGTCGCAACATCGAAAACGAGTTAGAAGCACGGAAGGCTCCGTGCTTCCGATAGCATAGTAGCCTCACTCTATATATATATATATATATATATATATATATAATTAGGCAACTGTACTATCTATAGTACCGGAGCTCCAGTACTATAGTCTTATTTTCGATCTTAGGGTGTTCAAATTAACGATCCACACCGTTAAATATGATTTAGAGTATATGAAGTTCTTAGGAATAAAATTTTAGTTTTTTTCGACATCATTTACTTAGCAAATAAATTATGTTAAAATGGATGGTGGAAATTGAATAATCTTTAAAATTTGAGCATAGGACTTTTAAATTCAAGATCAAGAATGTTAACCTTAATCTAGATAGTTTAAAGTATTTTCTATCAAAATTTGAAGAAATTTAGATTCTTCTACATTTGTTAACTCCAAAATCTCACATAGTAGCCATTGAAAATTCACAATTTTGAAATTGTTTGATCATAAAGTAAATTATATCGAAAAAATATAAAATTTTATTTTTAAAAACTTTAAATACCCGTAGATCAGTTAACAGTGTGGATCATTAATTTGAACACCTTAAGATAAAAAACGAGACTATTCGGAGTTCGACACTATAGATAGTATAGGAGACTATATAATATATATATTATATATATGAGTTGATCTAGATACCTTTTACAATATCATCCCCAAGTTGCTATCACCTTGTTTTAGCCATTGATCTACCTTTTGATTACAAATAGCCCTTGGATCAAACACTATTCACCTACCACCACCTACCCATCATTCTCAACCTCCCATCTCTCCAATCCAAGGGCTAGAAACACACAAGTATCACTAGGTGATATTGTAAAATATTCTAGCCCTACTCTATATATATATATATATAATATATATATATAATATTATATATAATATATAAATTTACGAATAACACTAGATCTATAGGCCGTTGAAACTTTAAAATAATAAATCTTCTATAGATTTAGTTGGCGCTATTACTAGCGTGGGCCATGCTAAAATCAATAATAAAAGTTATTATTTATATATATATATATATATATTATTATATATTATTTATTATTTATTTATCTAAAATACAAATATATGTATATATTCAGCTATTTTATCGAACCAGACACGAGTGAGTCGACCCCAGTCTGGTTTGACCGTTTATTAAACGAGCTGAAAAATTCAGCTCTATCTTCGATTCTTTACTAAGATAAGTGATTTCATAATCGAGCCTCATTAATTCCAAGCGACACAAATTAGCTGCCCAACGAGCTGGATGCCATCCTATAAATATAATAGCGATGTTATAATCCTATTTATTTGAGAGTGATGTCAGTACTGGGCCTGGCCAATCCATATAGATAAGCTCCGTAGAATTCATAAATACAATCCGGAAAAGCACAAAAGTAATTGAATGTAACAACATTCAACTTTGCAGGAGGGTCATACACGAATCTTAACAATTGAGCTAAGTACTATAAGCCCAATCTTCTCTATTTTTACTCTTGAACGGTGCTTGCATGATTTCTTCTGTTTCTTTTTTTCCTCTTCTTTACATATTTATTAATGTACTCAAAAAACACTCACAAAATATTGCTAAACAATTAAATGACCGTGTACGGTAGCGCTAATGCGAGCCACGCCCGGGCATAAGAAGTCCGCTGCGTCGGAGAACGCGGGCACGAGCCTCTGAACGCCACGCTCAAGCTAGCCACGGCCTTTGACTTCTTAAAGATTTAATGTAAAAATAATTGATTACATATAATACTATTGGTTTAATCAATAAGAAAGGAGATAACAAATCCCAGTGGCCAACTAATATGTTCCTAAGCTATGGGAGATGACCCATCATACTTGATATTCAAATGAATCCATCATTCTTAGCCCAAAACAAGGAGGAAAAAATAGTACAAATTTAGTATATCATACTGTAGCTAGCTCAATATGATGTAGACCGGTGGGGAGCCCCAAAAGTTTGTCTCGGTCAAACTATAAGTATATCAAGTAAATAAATGTGCACGATAATATAAAGTAGATGTATCAAAGTGAAGTGTAGTCATTTGTTAAAGCATAGAGTACTATACAAGGAACATAATGTGGCCTCACCTTTCATATTCTAACAAATTATATATGCACCGACCGTTCCTAGAGCAAATGGCAAAAGACTTGATGGTTGGTATCCAGACCCAAGTTCGAATCCTAGTTGATTTATATTTTTAGCTAAGTTTATTTCTAAATAAAATAAACGAAGCGGGTAGCATGCTACCTATCTCTTAAAAAAAAAAAAAATTATATATGCATGCAGGCAAGATTTGTTGGAAAAAAGAGTTGAATAATTAAATCAAGAAATATTTCGCTTTGATCGATCTTGAGGGCCCCGTTGACTACTGTATTTTATTGGTCGCTTGGAATAGTATAACAAATAGTTAATTTCGTGATCACACTCAAACTCAAGCGACATTTATTTTTTTTAAAAAAAAAACCTATCACGTTCTATTCTAGAAAAAATATATATCTTCGATTAGAATATAGAGAAAACATTCATTTAATAAATCTTGGCGGTACTTTAGAACATTTTTTTTTTTTTTTTTTAGAGAAGGTAGCATGCTACCGCTTCATTCATAAAAAGTTTGAACTTAGCAATTGTGGGAAGCAACTAGGCTTCCACTGAACTGAACCGGAAAAAAAACAAAAGAAAAAAAAAGATGCAATAGGAGTCCCACAGTCCGTAGAGAGATCGTATATCCGCCAACACTTGTCTCGCCGTGAGCTTATTGTTTTCAAAAATTCTCCTATTTCGTTCTAACCAAATCGCCCACCAGGTAGTGACTAAGATTCTAGCCTCCTTCCTGCCCATCGCCCCTCGTTTACTGCTGCAGTCCTTCCAGAGGTCGCCTACAGATCTACGCGTCCATAGGCCGCACTTGTTTGGTAATAGGCAACCTAGCAGCTCACGTGTCATATAGCAGTTCAGGAACAGATGGTCAATAGTCTCCAGTTCATCCAAACAAAGAACGCACGTGACCTCACCGGACCATCCCCTTTTTGAGAGATTGTCTTTAGTAAGTACCTTCTGCATCAGCACAAGCCAACCAAATATTTTAACTTTGAGAGGAGTTTTGGTTTTGCAAAGCAGTGCAAAGTGCGTCGCAGTTATCCCACCCTCCTGTAGGAAGTAATACAATGATTTAACTGTGAAAACTTCTGACTTAGTCCATCTCCATCTAACTTCATCTTGGATATCCGATAAGGTAAACGTGTCGACAAATTCTTTCAACGCTAGGATTGATTCTTCGTCAGCTATGGATACCGGCGTAAATCCCTGTAGAATGGAGTGCCACCTCCATCCGTGAGCGGTAGAAAAGTCTCTTACTCAGTGGTTTTTCCTAACTACTGCGTTGAAGATATGAGGGAACAACGAATGAAGTGGGATTTGCGCACACCATCTGTCCTTCCAAAAGCTTACAATACTACCTTCCCCAATTGCATAAGATACCTCGCATCGAAAGATGGCGCTGGTTGACAGCACGCCTTGCCACCATTGAGAAAACGGTCTGAATGATGCCCTTTCCCTAAGAGGAATCCTCCTTGTATAGTAAGCCCCGTTTAAGAAAGATCACCATTTAGTAGTCTTATCCGTTAGGTATCTCCACGACCATTTGGCCAAAAGCGCAACATTCATCAAGTCCAGGTACTTCACCCCTAATCCTCCGTCTCTTTTGCTCCTACATACCGTGTCATGCCCCGAGACGCCTACCAATTTGGTCCAGTTCCGGCGCGTCGAACAGACGCTGAACGGACAGCACCTCCCCTGTCCTCCCAAGGCTAAGCAACAAGATCATGTACAAGAATTTGCCCAGGAAAAGAAATTCAATACATACATGATCAACTAGAAGCACACAAGTGCTATACAACTAAGAGCAAGAACCACGAGTATATGTACAAGTATAATAAAGAGAGATGCAACTAGCTATTACAACCATTCAACATTTACATAACCGATTACATTACGTTTCCATCTTCCAAAATGTAATACATGGTCATCTCCAAAATACATGGGTAGCTCTCCAACAACTATCAAAATATACATCATCTAGTACATGAGGGTGCTCTATATGCATGTAGGAAAGCTACTAACTAACTCAGGGCGCTATGCCCTTGCCGCGGTCCTCGCCCGGCACACTGGTGCTCAGCCCTGTAACAGAGTGGGGTGAGAACTATATAAATATAGTTCCCATTGGGTTCGACCGCCGACTCCGCCGATATTCCCACTAGGTCTAAGCAGGCATAAGCAGATAGATAGATAGATGGGTAGAAATGTAAGCTGCAACTATTCTACCATGTCTTCAATGCGATGCAATGTATGAAATAATCATCATGCAACAGTATACTATAATGCTAGTATGATGTCAAGAGTATGTATACGTAACATAGCAATGCAATCTACAACATCCACTATGTTTACTCAAGGTAAGAATGCAATTCTACTATGCCATTCATGTTCATTACCCAATTTACCTAGCTAACCCGTAGGTTAGGCCCTCAACTCACTCTCAATCTCATATGTGAGGAGAAGCTGCACTCGCACACCGAGACCGTCTGCGGGACAACTACGTCTGCCCCTATCGTGAAGTACTCCGAAGACCACTGCTTCGGCGGAGCGACCACCGACAAGCGAAATAGACTGGTGAGTATAATCCAATCCTCATAAGAGGATACCCTATCTACTAGGGTCATAGCGCCTCTGCTGCACAATCACGATGCATAATCAAACGCCGGGACTTCTACCATCCCTAAGTTCATGTCATGTTTACCACACTAGACTCGATGCCACTCGTTCGATCATTTGTAGTAAGTTTTCTAACTAGTTGACATGCCACTCGTTCATGTTTAGTGTTTCTACTACACTAGTTCAATGCCACTCATCTAGGCTATATATGTCCAAGTTCATCTCATTGTGCCACTATAGGATTTCATGTCACAAGACCCAATCCTCATGCGTTCCTCGTCCATGTGTCAAGCCCTCAATGCTACACTACTAAGAAAGCATGCAAGGAATTAGAATTGCAACTATCTACTATCCTATAGTGCATAATACCCATATATGATCAATATAAAGAACTTAGACATAAAAAGAAGCTCGGTTGCTTCGGGATGGACACCCCCCACCTTTTGGTGATGCCTTGATGCTACAAATCCGTTTTCAAGATTTTTGGAAGCTTACGCTGCGAGCTGCGGCAATCTGTACCCCCACGGGTTTTTTCTTCAATATCTTCACGTACGCTCGTTGTTTCGCCGAACCGAGCGCGCTGTTGCGTTCGTAGACCTACCAATTATGTTAGAGAAGGGTCAATTGAGATCAAAACCCTCCATGAATAAAAGCCCTCTTTTGGATGCCCTAGAAGCCCCAATATTGCAATAGCCCCATACAAGCAATTTCTCTAGCAATAAATGGGTCCCATTACTTCTAGAGGTCCACAAGAGATCATCTAGCTAGGTTCTAGGAGATCAAAGCAAACCCTAACACTTCTACCATGAGAGGGTGTAGATGCTTACCTCTACTAGCTAGCCCAAAACCTCTACTAGCTAGCCCAAAGAGAGGAAGAAGAGATGAGGAAGATGGTGGCTCTCCTCTTGATCTCCTTCTCATTCTTCTTCTTCTTCTTCTTCTCCTTCTTCTTCTCCTTCTTTCCTTCTTAGAGAGAGAAAGAGAGGTGTGTGGGTGTGAGTGTTAGAGGGAAATGAGAGAAAGAGAGAGAAAAAATGCCCACTTAACCCCTTTCATGCAACAATAGCACTTAGCCCCCTCCACTTTGCTTCCTGTGCACTGCCCAGACTGGGAAAATTTCGTGTGCGGGGACCAGTCCCTCTACGGGAGGACCGGTCCCCGAGAGCAGCCTCACATGCAGAGCCCTCTGCCGGCCTCTCCACGCGCATCCGGTCCCCTACCAAGAGACCGGTCCCCGAGAGCACAAATATGCGCAGAGCCCTCTGCTCTACCTTGCACGCGTATGGGGACCGGTCTCTTCCGCCAGGGACCGGTCCCCGAGAGCAGAATTTCGCATAGAAGGTCTTTTTGCCATTCCTATGAGTACGGGGTCCGGTCCCTGACCGAGGGATCGGTCCCCAAGAGCACAAAAACTGCTATTTGGCAGATTTTGCTCCAGCTTGCTCTTGTGACCTTTCCAATGCACTTCTCGCCTTTTCAACGCTTTCGGCCTTTCCGAAGCATACCATCACGACCCTTGGTTGATTTTAAACGAAGTCCAACTCTCGTATTTCGAGAATTCACTTCCTTACATACCGTCTTCCATCTGACCAAGCAGTGGCCCCTCGCTATTACACTCCTTCCTTTCCAAAAGAAAAGCTCTCCGAAGAGCTTCAATTCTTTTAATTACCTATTTAGGTGCTCGAAAGATGGAGAAGAAGTATAGTGGCAGGTTAGAGAGGACCGAGTTGACGAGGACTAGCCTGCCACCTGATGAGAGTAGTTTAGCGTGCCATCCTTCTATCCTTCGCTCAATTCTATTAATGACTGGCCACCAGTCCGATTTGCATAATCTTCTGTTAGATAGTGGGAGCCCTAGCTATCTCGTCGGGAAGGAACCCACTTTACATCCGAGGATTGCGGCGAGCCTTTCTCCCAGCGTAACATTTCTACCCATATAGAAAAGTTAGAAAAGTTCAGACTTGTCCCTGTTGATTTTCAGTCCCGAGGCCCACTCAAAGAGAAGCCACACAAAATGGAGATTCCTCACTTGCCTTTTCTTGGCCTCGCAAAAGAAGATGGTATCATCCGCATACTGAATAAAAAAAACTTTACTTTCGTCGCTAGGCCCAACTCCTCTCATCAAGTCGTTACTAACAGCTTTATTTATCACTCTCGCAAGTCCTTCTGTGACTAAGAGAAAGAGATAAGGGGAGAGTGGGTCCCCCTGTCTAAGCCCCCTTTTGGTTTTGATCCATTTGGTTGGGACACCGTTAATAAGTATAGCAATCTTGGCATTAGCTATACATTGTTCAATCCAATTGCACCAGAGCTGAGAAGCCCCAAGCCAGGACAATATCTTCTGAAGGAAGCTCCATGTCACCCTGTCATACGCTTTTTCAAAATCCACTTTCACTCCGACACTCTCCACCCCTACTTTAGAGCACCAACTAACAACCTCACTAGCGGTAGCAAATGAGTCTAATATCAAATGTCCCTTAATGAAAGCTGATTGCGATAGGGAGATTACACCTTGTAGGACACTTTCTAGTCTATTGGCAAGTACTTTAGAAATAATTTTTTGTACGCCGTTAATAAGACTAATCAGCCGAAAATTGTTCGCTACCTTCGCACCTTTCAAAAATGTCAAAAATGTCAATTTTGGGGGTGATTGTCATGGTCTCCTATTGAAACGACACGATCCTTTCTAAATAAAAGCTCAGACAGAAAGTTTTCTGTAGCTAGACATGGCCGGTGACAGGGGCTAATGGTGTGATCACAACAGCAAATATTGATTAGATCGAATGATCGATGTAATAGCCATCTGTATCGTAGGCCAATGCGGAAGTCATAATAGACGATAACCGGACATTGCGATACTGTGAGAATGCTTGGTACAGGAAGTGTGCATACTGCAAGTATAGCAGGAAGGCCCATAGATCGACAAAAGCATAGGGAGATTGTAGGAAGTCCCATTTGTATAACCCAGAATCTTACATACTAAAACAAAATAGTAAGAGTTAGCTTTCGACCTTATTGTGCAATTTTTCATCCACAAAGAAGAAAAAAAGAAATCCATAACACATTGTTATCAGAAACTAGCTCACATGCAGTTGTGAGCTGCACTGTCTTGATCATTTGACGCTCTTCGCTACCCAATTTTGCATAATTTTCATTCGATTCTTCAAACTCGATCAGGCTTCTCTATCTTCTATACTGACTTGAATTAATTTCATCCCTTTGTTGAACTTCATCCTCTATCATTGTAGTTTTTTAGTTTGAATTAAGAATTAAGGATTAAGTAAGTTTCAAGGTATATGATCATAAAGTTTTCAATAATGCGCAATAAAATTTTGAGTATAGAAAATTCGTTCATGAAATATGATAATATGGGCTAAGTGGGGTATTGTTAGAATTTTTATAAATATGGCGCAATTAATCATATTCAAATTTGAGTTTATTATAAATAAAGATCAATTTTAAAAGATATAGAACTGCTTGATATAATATATCTTATCACATTATCATCTATTTAAATTAAATAGAATACTAATTAGAGGAAGTCGATCTGGACTCTACATAAAAGGGTAACTGGTTGCCACTTTCTCATGTACATTCTAGTAAAGAATTACTATTGGTTCCACACCATACCGGAATGTGCCTTAGACAAATATAGAACTGCTTAATATAATATATCTTATCAATTTCCTATATATTTAAATTTAATAGAATCCTAATCAGATTTTGATGGAAAGTCGCTCTGAACTCTATATAAAGAGTAACTTATCCTACCACCTTTTCACATATATTCTGGTAAAAAATTATCATATGTTTCACATTATATGGAAGAGTGACTGAGACGGGAGGAGAAACTAGATTACCAAAGTTTGTAATTAACTTCTCTAATTTTCGCTAGTATTTTCCATACTTGTGATGCATCTTTGCCGTTGAAATTTTCTCAACCAATAGTACATCCACTGTTTAAAAATTTTATGATAAAATCTTTTCTATCTTTCCCTAAATTCATCTTTACCATTTTTTTAATAGTTCTTACTTTTCACTACACGTCACAAATTGTAAGAAGTAACAAACGTTGAATGATGATTTTTTTATCTCTCTTAAAGTTTGTTCTATTGAACCTTTGTAACTTTGGTTGAATGAACCAATCTAAATTTATCATATAACTTTAAAAAACTATAGTTTTAAAAAAAAAAGATTGGATATGTTAAATTTTTATTAAATGATGCTCTTAGGCTTCGTTTGGGATTACGGGGAGATTGCGTTACGTGCGGTGAGAAAGTACGTTGGAAAAATACCCTGTTTGTTTTCGTAAGTAATATTGCGTTCCACATATCGCGATGAGTCGATTACGATATATTTTCTGCGGTCCCACCAGAGAACGCAGAAGCATATCCCTATATGCTTTTTCCTCAAATCCATTTTATCTAATAGCGTTTGATAGGCCTCAAATTCAAACTAAGCCTTAGATTATCGAGATCTGGCCAAGTTTTTTGTGTTGGATTTAATTGGATTTTTGGTGATTTAAAACTTGTTAGGCCTCTTGGACAGCCCAATACTTAATGAGCCTTGGTTGGGAGATCAACTAAAGTTTCCATATGTGAGATTTAGTCCCACATTGAAAACTAAAAAGGTGTTGTTAGTATTTATATATTCTTTTATTCTCAAGCTAGTTGTTTGGGAGAAAATGAGAGTTATGCTCTCGTTTAAACACACGCACGCACGGCAAGACCACGAGCCGGGCCAGGCGGGGGGCGGCGCACGCGGTCCATACTCCCGGTTTATTTTATTTTTATTTTTTCGGTTTTATCTTTATCCTAATCCGTATCTTGTATAATCTTAGACTTATCTTGTTCTACATGGAATTGACGCTTTGAAGCAAGATTTTTGTCTTGGTTATATATATTGGAGAAGGTTGCGTGAGTTCAACCGGAACCCAAGCATACCTAAGAGCAAAACCCTATCCTCTACCTCGCCTTTTCCTGCTTTCTCGCCATTGATCTTTTGCGCCGATTTTTGCTGAGCTTTCTCAAATTTTGCTGGATTTGAAGCTTATTGGGTTCGTCTTGCGCCAGCTTGAAAGCGTGCCGACGAGGTGGAACGTGGTCATTGTATCGCTGGAAGTAATTTGCCGGGAAGCCTCGCACGTGGAAGGACAATTTTGCTTCTAGGACAGTGCTCTGCACACCTCGATCCACATGCCTTTTCTACTTCTTTTTTTTACACTATTTGTTATTTAATTTCTTTCTCAAAATTTTTCTAAAACTGATATTAAACTTTCGAATTGTTATTAAAGAATATTTTAATAAAAGATCAGAAAGATTTTTCATCACTTTGTGTTAAACTTTATGAAAATTAAGATCGTATCTTCTGCCATGATTTTGATTTCAATACCCGGTTTGTAGACGACAATTCAAAAAATTACTATTTATTTAACTGTAATAAATAGTCAAACTTTAATTCAATGTCAGTAAATCCTTATAGATTCTTCATTATATATAGGATGCTGTGGCTGCTCCTAAGTATAATAAAAAATACAAATAACCTTATTTGACATTGAATGACTATTAAAATTAAATTAGGAATCCGTATTAATTTTTGAGTTAACTTTAGTTCAATATCATCTTATAAAAATACCGTAAGTGATTATATATCATGATTAGGATGCTGTGGCTACTCCTAGACATAGTTGATCTCACAAATCTTTATATAATATTGAATGATTGAAAATTTCATTTTATTCCAAAATGCAGCGGAAAAGAATAAAAGTCCAAAATAATTTTCTTAACAACCTTATGTGACTCAAAATTTATAAACTGTACGAAGTCTATATACCCTATGCTAAATTTTTATAATCACCTTATGTTTGTTTAGAATAATAACATAAAAATATACCGCAAAAATTAATCAAAACACACTTCTTTATAATCATAACAAAAATAAGCAAAGTAGTAGAACAAAAATCATATACAATAAATACCGAACGTTACACATGATTTTAACATTTAGACTTCTTCAAAAACAAGTCACATTGTAAAGAAAATTATGGACCAAAATTATGTATATATATGAATCAAACTATATATATATATTCTCTTTTCATTAAAAAAATAAATAAACAATTCCTTTTTGTATTGTTGACCGCATCCAGTGGTTTCCCAAACACCGATCTTCGTATCTCGCCAGAAGTCCTAAAAATCACACCGCGGTGTCACCGGGACCCATGAAGTGTTTCAAAACACACCTACTCATGTCACGAGTCAACCGCTGACCTGATACACACCCATTTGGATGTCCCGGCAGTATACACTAAGTCCATATTGAACAATTATCGTTGAATAATCGTTCCGATCCGTCTGTTGAATTTGTGAATGGATTGCACCACCGATTCCGGCATTGCCGCACCATAAAATCACAATTTTGTTTCATCTTATTCGGTCGTTGATTTGCGACAATTCCATCCTCTGTTCGGCACCACTTAAANATATATATATATATATATATATAAATATAATTCAAATCAATTTAAAATTTAAAATTTGAATTCCCCTCTTCAAAAGTCTCAGATATTACATCATCCCCCCCTTATAAGAAGTTTCATTCTCGAAACTTAATCATACATCTCCCGCAAATAACTATGGATAACACTCCCGCACAGCAGACTCAAGCTCCCAAGTAGCCTCACGCTCCTTAAAAATTCTCCCTCTGGACCTTCACATATGGAATGCTCCTCCAAAATTAGGATACGAAGTGAGTGTCCCGATCCGACACGATTAACACCAGCACCTCATGAAGTAGAACAATCTCGTCAATGTACAGTTATGCCAATCGAACACGGGACCAAGTAATCTGCACTGGCAAAAAGTAAGCCGATTTTGTCAACCGGTCCACGTTGTCCCAGATTGCATCCTAACCCTGTTGCGATCGAGGCAATCCCATGACGAAATTCATCGTAATCTGCTCCTACTTCCATACTGTTACCGAAAGTGGCTGCAACTTCCGCGCCGGTCGTTGGTGCTCAGCTTTCACCTGTTGACAAACCTAGCATTGGGCCACATGCTGTACCACATCTAACTTCATCCTTCTGTTAAGAATTTTATAGGTTGGAGGATTTCGTAAAGTTGAATGGAGTCTTGAAGAGTTGATCACGGAAGTTTGAAGAAAAGATTCAAATTGAAGAACAAAGACTCATTTGGAAAGCTCGGTACCTCAGGTATGAAGAATAAATCATTTGTGGTGAAGGTATTTAATTGTAATAAGTTCAGAAGGCTTAGATTGCTTTAAAACATCTTTACTAAACTTTTCTGTGTTCTGGGACCGGTCTCAGAGCTGAGAGACCGGTTCCCCTAAGGTCCTCACTGCATGAAAGTTGAGGCAACCGGTCCCTTGAGAAGAGAGACCGGTTCCGGAACATGGGTTGTTCTGTCACACAGCGAGGGACCGGTCTCCGTCCTGAGAGACCGGTTCCCGAACGTTGTGTTTTCTGTCACGCAGCGAGGGACCGGTCTCTCACTTAAGAGACCGGTCTCCTCAAGAGGACCGGTCCCTAAGGACGACACAAGTTTTAAAAAAAACGCTTTGTGCAATCCTAGTCTACTTCTAAGTCTTCTAAACATATAAATAAGCCATGGGGGTCATCTTAAAGGTTGAGACTTTGAATTTCTACTGATTCTAAACCCTAGAAACTTGTTTTTCCGTTCTAATGCTTCTATTCACATAACAAGTTTCAACAATCGACTTGATTCTTCGATTTTACTCGAGATCTTATTCGAGAATCAAGTTGATGTTCGATTAGAAGACGGACCCTCATTGCTTATGGGATTCTAAAGCTTAATCACCACAAATCTTCGATTCTACAAGCTCCGGAAGGAGGTTCGGCGCGTGGATCTCGCGTGAAGCCGAGGATTCGGTGGACGCTTCGAGGAGTTGAGGCGTTGACGCTGCAAGGAGTTGCGGCAAGGTCGATAGGAGGATTCCTATCGATCGATGACTGGCGAAGATCACCATCAATGGGAAATCGATAAATTGAGTCGTGTATTTTTGTCAAAATCACTTGTACTCAAGTTTTCTTAGTGGATTTTCTTCGCGTGATCGGTCCCGTGGGTTTTTCACTCCGGTTTGGAGTTTTCCCACGTTAAATTTTCGGTGTGCTGTTTTATTTTTCGCTATTTCGTTTTATTTGCATCGAGATTTTTGAGTTTGCCGTTTTTACACCTATTCACCCCCCTCTAGGTGTTACTTACCTTTTAGATCCTCGGGATCCATATCTTACAAGTGGTATCAGAGCGGGTATAGGTTGTAAATCATGGCCGAGGGCGGTAACATCAATCGACCCCCTCTCTTCGATGGCACTAATTACGCTTATTGGAAAGTCCGTATGAGGGCATTTCTTATTGCCATCGACGAGCGGGTATGGCAAGCCATTGAATTCGGGTGGAAACATCCTACCGAAGTAGTCGAGAATGTTACCGGTCCGAAACCTAGAAATAAGTGGACGAAAGAGGAAAATGAATTATCTTCGTTCAACGGAAAGGGTATCAATGCTTTGTTTAATGTTTTAAATCAAACTGAATTTTCTCGTGTCTCGGCGTGTGAAACCGCTAAAGAAATTTGGGACACTTTACAAGTTACACACGAGGGTACAAGCTTGGTAAAGATTCAAAAATTGCAAATGCTTACTAATAGATTTGATTCTATCTGTATGGAAGAACATGAATCTTTTACAGAGCATTATACTCGTTTGCAAGACATTGTAAACACGTGTACTAACTTAGGCGAGAAAATTCCTGATTCCAAAATTGTTCGAAAAATTTTGAGGACCCTTCTCGAACGATTTCGTCCTAACGTTGCGGCTGTTGAAACGGTTAAACATCCGGTTGAACTTAAGGTAGAAGAATTAGTAGGTGCACTTCAAACTTATGAGATGACTTTTCCTTCTAATTCGTCTTCTTCCAAGTCTTCCTCTAAAGCTTCAGGTGTCACGCCCCGAGCCCGATCCTTTTTGGCCGGTTCGAGAGCGTCAAACAGACGCCGAACGGACAGAGCTTCCCCTGTCCGCCCAAGGCTCAACACTAGTATCAATAGAGTACAATTTGTATAAGCGTAAGCATACACAATGGCTTGCACGAGGACAAGCACTAGCCAAGGTGAAAGAATTAACCATTCAGTATACAAGTAATATGACTAAATTTAAATCACATACATGTATCCAACTATAATCAAGTTCTGTCACATTCTTGCATCATTTCTTTTTATATCTCATTTCTCCTAAAATATAACTTTTGATATTTAAAGTAAATATTCTTTACATCATTCATTAAAGCAAGTTCATAATACTAAAATCATCAAATACAAATGATGATAGTAAAGGGTGTGCAACTACAAAATGTAATCCATCTCGGGCGGTCTCTACCTAGGGCGCGATGCCCTTACCGCGATCATCTGCCGGCTCGCTCGGTCCCGGCTCTGTGGAAATAGTGGGGTGAGAACTACAACAAAGTTCCCAGTGGGTTCGGCAACCAACCACGCCGACTATCCCACTAGGTCTAATCAGGCATAATAGAAGAAAGAATAGATAATAACCAACTAACAAATGCAGCTAATATGCCTGAACAATAAATAAAACTATGCTCGATAGAATGCTCATGATGAATGGAAGATTAACTTTTCATTACCCAATCTCATGGCTAGCCCGTAGGTTTCGCCCTCACAAACTCACCAACCCAAATCCCTATTGTCGGGGAGATAACCGCTACAACCCGACGGGACCGCCCTCTGGGGAGATAACCGCTACGACCCAGTGATGACAACTCCGGAGCACATTGCCCGAGGGGGAGCTATCGCCCTCGAGCAAGGACTATTAGGTGAGTACGATCAATCCTTAACTTTAAGGATTTTAAGTTCAATCCATTCCTTGACTTCAAAGAGAACCATGTACATATGACCCTTAATTCTAAGGTGTTTATGTCATAATGTCACTACTTGTTCTTGTTCTTTGTCAATGATGCCACACTTGTTTTCTAAGTCCTCTAGACTCATCAATGTCACTTGCTAAATCTATGTCAACATGTCACATTTGTTTACTAACCCTTCTAGGTTCTTGTCCCTTGTCATGCATATATAGGGTTACCAATTCTCATTCATTTACTACTATTTCTCAAGCATTAGAACTCATATCATGTAAAGAAAATTTACAATTAACCCTACTATGCAACATGCTCAATATAAATACATATGCTCAAATATGTCGCTTTAGACATAAAGGGATTTTCGATGTCCTTGGAATGCACCACCCACCTTAGATGGTCACAAGGATGCTACGGTGAATTTCTTGGAATTTTTGAAGCCCTAGTCTGCGTGCTGCGGCTATCTGTACGGAAAATAACGTTTTTGTTAATAACTTTGCGTACACTCGTCGGATTGTCGAACCGAGCGTTCCAACGCGTTTAAAATACCCTTAATTAGGTTTCTACATGATCAAAATAGATCAAAACCCAACTTGGGCAAAACCCCTCTTTGGGATGCCCTAACATGTTATTTTTGTATTTCTCCGAGATTGATCTCATCTTCTAAGCAAAGAATAGCCTAATCACATGGAACGCTCTCTAATTAAGTTTCTAAGTCTTTTAGAAACATCCCTAGGGCACCTACTGCTTTGAACCCTAGTGTCTGCACCATGAGAGGGGTGTACCAGGAATCGATTTTTGCATCGGAGTCATGTGCCCTTAGAGTATTTCTCACTTGTAGAGAGATCAAAACCGCAAATCTAAGGTCTAAACCCAAACCCTAAACCATTTTTGCATTAAGACTCACCTTTGCCCAAGCTTCATCACCAAAGCCTACTTGTTGGAGAGCTTCTAGGACCACAAAACCACCAAAACCACTTCTCCAAGCTCTTCTCCACCTTCTCTCAAGCTCTAGCGGCTTGCTTCTAGAAGAGAAAAGAGAAGGAAAATGAGAGAGAAGGGTGAAATGGGTTGGCTGTTGAGGGAAGGCGGTATTCGGGCTATTAACATGTGGTAACAATTTGCCAGAAAACCCTCGCCATGCTTTATATTTTGCAGCAGACCTTCGTTTGCTGCGGCAAAGTGTTACCGGACTTTTTCGTTGTCACCGTTAAACGACTACGCATAGGCAAACCCGAGAGCAGATCTGTCAGTTTCCGGCCCAAAGTGTACCGGTACCTTTTTCGTGTCACGTTTCGAGCAATGTGTAATCCGTGACAAGGTCGCTTGCGTAACCGGTACAACATTGCATCCAGACCTGAATTTGTTACGTTTCGATTTATTTCGCGATCGATGCCAAACCCTTCGTAACAAACCTCTAGAACTCTCCATTTTAACCTCCAACCAGGTGGTAGTTAATTGGAACTCCGCTCATTAATCCATTCGCAGCACCGCGCTTCGGCCAGAGGGGGAGCGCTCCGTCATGCGAGCCCTTATGTATTTGCTAAAATCGTCATCTTTCATCTAGTTTCAATACGTTACATTCAGGGATGGCTCTAAAATACAACAAAAGAGATGTACTTCAACTTCATCAGACTCGAATCGGAGCAAACCCTAGAGGACTTTGAAAAGCAACTCACACTTCTTAACGAGAAAGTTCCGTCGCGAGACTTTAGAAGAATTTCCTTTCCCAAGTCCAGCTTCCTCCAAGTCAAGCAAACTCTAAAGGACTCTCGTCTTCTTCTTCATCAAAATTCAGAAAATCGAAAAACTTTCAAAAGGACTCTACGAAAGAGAAGAAAAGCAGTGAAGGTCAAATTCAATGCTATAAGTGTAGGGGATTTGGCCATATTGCATCGGATTGTCCAAATAAAAAGTCTTTGAAAAAGAAAGCGATGCAGGCTATTACTTGGGATGACTCCTCTTCTGACGATTCAACTTCAAGTGATGAGGATGTCAATGCCACGGCACTGATAGCACAGGATTCGACCTTCATGTGTTTGGCATCTGCAGATTCTCTTTCAATGTCGTCCATACATGAAAAATCTTCTTCGGAGAACTCATCAGATGAAGAATCGGACGAAGATAACATGGTCGCGGCATATCATCAATTGGTAATCGAATCAAAGAAGGTGGCAAAACATAACAAAAGGCTGCGGCGGAGTCTACATGAGTTGGAACAAGAAAATTTGAGATTGGCCTCATTATCAAAGGATCTAGAACAAGAAAGAGATGGGCTGACTGAAGCCTATAATTCTTTATTTGAGAAATGTTCTTTACTTGAAAAGAAAAAAAAAGACTCATGTTGAAAACATCGATTTTCTCACCAAGCAATACTCGAAAGCTAGAGAAGCAAATATGAAATTTATCAAGACGATCATTCAATTGAAGTCGGATTTGAACCAATTTTCGTCTGGCTCGAGCAAACTTGATAAGATACTTGGACTTGGTCAAACAAATAAACTTGGACTTGGGTACGAACGGACGTATATTGATCAAGCAACGAAGAAAGATGATGAACATTCGTCAAAAACAGTTCCTAAGCTTTATGGTAAGTTCGTCCCTCCTAAGAATAATTTGACTAACAAAACTTGTCATATTTGTGGTGTTTTAGGACACATAAAAAAATTTTGCAAACAAAAGGGAAAGAGCTCAACAACACCCTTGAACCAAAGAACATCACCCATGAAGAATGATCCTATATCAAAAGGAAAGCCAACTTGGACTCCAAAGAAGGTTGATCATAAGAAGAAACAAACATGGATACCAAATGCGCCGAAATCAAAGGCAAAACAAGCATGGAAACCAAAGAAGAAGGATATGAAGAAGAAGTCAATTCAAATCGTCGACAAGTCAACATCAACAAATGCAAGCAAACCGCCGCAACCCAAAACACGTAAGGTTTGGGTGCGCAAAGGTGAACTCTTCCCATGCCTAGTCATTCACATTTCGCTTCATGCTTATGATAATACTTCATGGTATCTGGATAGTAGTTGTTCTCGTCACATGAACGGAGATAAAAATTGGTTTACTTCTTTGAACAAAATCTCCGGAGGACTTGTTGTTTTTGGAGACGGTCGGTCGTCAAAAATCGTTGGAAAAGGAACAGTGACTATCTCAGATGGCCCTACTTTGAATGATGTTTTTTATGTTGAGGAGTTTAAATCTAATCTTGTAAGCATAAGCCAACTGTGTGATGATGGGTATTCTGTGAATTTTTTCGATAAAGAATGCCATGTGACTTGTGATGACAATCTTTTCTTAAAGGGCGTTAAATCTCAGAATAACTGTTATGTAGTTCCTAGTTCTTCGACTGAACATTGTAACCTAGCGTCATTAGAGACTGAAACTTTATAGCATGAACGACTAGGTCACATAAACTTTAAGGAGCTATCCAAGATAACAAAGAAGGAGGTTGTTAGAGGTTGTCTGGCGTGCCTTCTTACGAGAAAAAGCTGATACTTTTGATTCTTTTTCTGAAATCTGTCTTCGTCTTATGACTGAACGGAATGATAAAATTGTACGTATTCGAAGTGATCAAGGGGGAGAATTCATAAATTCAAAATTTGTTGATTTTTGTGTTTCAAACGGCATAAAACATGAATTCTCGGCTCCTTATACACCTCAACAAAATGGAGTTGTTGAAAGCAAGAATCGGGTTGTACAGGAGATGGCTCGTGTTATGCTTCATAGTAAGAAAATTGCCTTACATTTTTTGGCCGAAGCAGTTAACACGACTGTCTATGTTATCAATCGGATTTATGTGCGCCCGGGAACTTTGAATACTCCGTATGAACTTTGGCTTGGTAGGAAACCTAATATTAAATACTTTCGTGTCTTCGGGAGTAAATGTTTTATTCTTCGGGATCGTGAAAATCTTGGAAAATTTGACTCTCGAAGTGACGAAGAGATCTTTCTTGGTTATTCTACTACAAGTCGTGCTTATCGTGCGTACAATTTACGATCTAAGACGGTGATAAAATCCATTAATATAAAAGTAGATGAAGCTTCTTCTGTAAGTTCTTCTGTGAATGGTTCTTCTAACTCATTTGTGAATGATGATGATAATGATTCTCCGTTTGTATTGCCTGTGAATGATGATGTTTCTGCACTTGATAATTCCATTGCATCTTCTGAAAATGTTGCATCAAATGATTCATCTGAGCCTCAAAGCACCTCATCTGAAATCCCTAGCATAACTCCTGAGACTACATCGCTAACAGAATCAAGAGATCATCCATTATCGAATGTAATTGGGGATCCTAATGTTGGTGTGCGAACAAGAAGTCAGCTACAATGTGAATTTGCATGTTATGTATCTTTGATTGAGCTAAAGAATATTGACGAAGCTCTACGTGATGAATATTGGATTAATGCCATGCAAGAAGAACTTGGTCAATTCGTTCGCAATGATGTATGGGAATTAGTGCCGCGTCCTGAGCAACAACACATAATAGGTACTAAATGGATCTTTAAGAATAAGAAAAATGAGGATGGTACTATTGTTCGAAACAAAGCGAGACTTGTTGCTCAGGGCTACTCACAAATTGAGGGAATAGATTTTGATGAAACCTTCGCCCCGGTTGCCCGACTTGAATCAATTTGTATTCTGTTCACGATTGCCTGCCATTTTAAAATCACTCTTTTTCAAATGGATGTTAAAAGTGCATTTCTAAACGAATTTTTAAAAGAGGAAGTTTATGTTGAACAACCGAAAGGTTTCATAGACTCAAAATTTCCAAATCACGTTTTTTGACTGAAAAAGGCACTTTATGGACTAAAACAGGCTCCGCGAGCATGGTATGAGCGCTTGACAAAATATCTTTTGGAAAAGGTCTATAACCGAGGGGGAGCGGATAGAACTCTCTTTGTAAAACACTTAAAGAATGATTTCATTGTGGCACAAATTTATGTTGATGACATAGTCTTTGGGGCAGCTAAAGATAAGGATGCGAATGATTTTGCAAAATTGATGATAAGCGAGTTTGAGATGTCGATGATGGGGGAGCTTAATTATTTTCTTGGACTTCAAGTTAAACAAACTAAAGATGAAATTCACTTGTGTCAATCCAAATATGCGAAAGATTTGGTTAAGAAATTTGGATTGGACAATGCAAAGGATTTTGACACTCCGATGGGTACAAGTAACAAAGGACTTGGATTGAATTCAGAAGGACAGAGCGTGGATGAGAAACAATACAAAAGCATGATTGGGAGCCTATTGTACTTAACTGCGAGCAGACCAAATATTGCCTTTAGTGTTGGAATTTGTGCTCGCTATCAAGCTAATCCTAAGGAAGTTCATCTGAAAGCGGTTAAAAGGATCATTCGGTACGTTAAAGGTACAACGGCGTATGGCCTCTGGTATTCTATGGGAACATCTCTTGATCTAATCGGCTACTCAGATGCTGACTGGGCAGGCTTTGCAGATGATCGAAAAAGTACTAGTGGAGCTTGTTTTTACATTGGACACTGTCTGGTTGCTTGGCATAGTAAGAAACAAAACTGTATTGCACTTTCCACTGCAGAAGCTGAATACATTGCGGCCGGGAGTTGCTCCACTCAATTGATCTGGATGAAAAGCTTACTGAGCGACTATCGGATCCCTTCCACCTCTCTTACTATTCTTTGTGACAACACAAGTGCAATTAATATTTCTAAAAACCCTGTTTTACATTCACGAACAAAACATATTGAACGAAGATATCACTTTTTAAGAGAATTGGTTGAATCAAACGTTCTTCAACTTGAATATATTTCGACTGAAAATCAACTCGCAGATATTTTAACCAAACCTTTGGATCAAAAACATTTTCTGCATTTACGAAAGGCTATTGGTATGAATCCTTCAATCTAGATATATTTTATTGGGCCATAGATCATGTGCATATTGCATGGTTTTTTTCGGTATTTCCTGATTATGCTTCAGAGACGATTGAATTTCTTGAATAATATTGCTGTTTTTGAGAGAAATTGGTTTTTGTTAGCTCAATCATATGACTTTGATTGTTTCATATTTAGTTTTTGATTGATCAATGTCAATGCTATTCTCTATTGTCATCATTGTTGAACGATTAAATCTTTGCAATTCTGTTTAGCATACTGAATCAAATTTAACACCTCATGCTTCGAACTTTGAATGTTGCAACTGTTTGTTTGATTATTTGTTATGAGATGAATAACTCTTTCTCTATTTTTGAAATTATAATAATATTTTTGACTTGAGGGTTGCACTAATTTAGGGGGAGTCTTTCCGACTATGTTATGAAATTTTCTAAAATTCAAGATGTGGGTAGAGTTACATCCCTGCTGGGAGTGTGAAAACTATCACCACATGGAGGAAAGAGCTACCACCCCGGTCGTCAGGTCAGTGAGTGCAGCTACCACGTGTTGATTGAAATATCTCTATAAGACAAAAGGAAAATACTGTAAAAGTTTATGATTTTGAGATATTTCAGAGATGAAAAAAAAAATGCTCAAAGAGCTATACATCTCCTAGGTGATATAAGGTGGAGTGTTAAAAAAAAAAAGATGCTCAAAGAGCCACTCCTGTCTCGAATATTGTGCATAACTCAATTTGGAGATATTATTTTAATTTCACGATTCTGAGAATTATTTATACATTTTCTTTAACAAATATGATGATAAAACGATACAATAAATTCCTAGATCTTGCATGATGTGTGGGATTTTATTTTATATGTATCTAGAATTTTCATTGATTTTCGGTTTAACAATTTTGACAATTTGAATATTCTTGAAATTGATTTTTCAAAATTTATTTATGAAATTTTATTTGAAGTTTTTAAGGATGGAAATTGGTTATTTTTTATGATTGATCATTGTGGAATCACTTATATTTTTTCTGGAAAATTTTGGGCTTAGATTAAAATTTTTCAAAATTCCAGGCTCTAGGACCGGTCCCAGGCAGGAGAGACCGGTCCCTCCGCCCAACTCGATAAAGGGTTTCTGCTCGATCTTTTTTGTACGCTTTTCATATTTTTCCCTGCTTCCTCTCTTGCGCCTCTCTTGTCTCCAGAGTGATTTTACCTACATTCTCCATCGATTTGCACTAATTTTAGGTATGATCTTCGGATTTTGTTGCATTTATCTCATATATTCCGAACATGTGCTTATTTACAGTTTTTTTGGTATTTGTTCTTGAGATCTAGCTTAATCTGCCATTATATGTTTTGATCTAGTTATTAGACCTGTTATTTCCATATCTTTCAAGCTTTCTTCATCTATTTGGTAGATTTTTATGGGTCTTCATCATCAAAACCTAGTTTTTCAAAATTTTTGTGGACAATTTGTTTTTGCTGATTTTGATGCATGATTTGTTCATGTTTCTCATGATTATGTGGCTCCTAGGATTATCTAGCACATTCCATATCAATTTGCTGAAATTTTTTGGAATTAAAATCGATTTTTCTTATGTTCCATATGTTTAAATCATTATGTTTAACAGGGGTTTGTTCAAAATGTATTCTTGGCTGCTTGTGCTTGTGGTTCTTATGGCCGGGGGAGGTCGCGGTAGCAAACGACAGCGCTCCTCGGCTAAACGGCCAGTTGAGCAACAACCGGAAGACGAAGGAAGTGAATATGCTCCAGGTGACGAATCTAGGGAGGAAGAGCCAGATTGGGAAGCTTTTACTCCGGAAGTTATAACTAAGGAAAAGGATAAAAGGAAAGGCAAAGGAAAAGCCGTTGATAAAGGAAAAGGCAAAGCCATGGAAAAAGGAAAAGGAAAGGCATCTGAATATACCGGTCGTCGGAAATCTGGAGGTGTTGAGATCAGAGAACCAGGTTCTGAGCCTCCGCGTCTTAGTCTGCAGGATGTTCCTTCGGCTCGACGGTCAATGTACTCGTCGAAGCATTGTATTGGTGAGCACGATGTTGGCATTGCCAGTATAATTGAGTGTGTGCCGGGATTTCAGGATTTATTTGAAAAAGGAAATCTTCATCAGATTTGTGATTTTTCGGAACAAACTGGTTTCTGTTTAGAGCTGATCAGAGAGTTCTATATGAGAGCAGGTCGCTTGAGTGATTCTGGCGGTGGCCCGTACGTATTCACTACTTCCGTACGTGGTGTTGAGTTATCAATCACTCCCGATACGATAGCGTCTGTGCTAGGAATGGAAGCAAGGACTGAGGGAGTGGAGTATCTGCAGGCCAGGTTTGACTCGCTTCGCGATTGGAACCGTGTGGTGAATTCTATTTGCATGTCGGGTACAGAGTCAAACGGAATTATGGTTTTGTCCAAGGATTTCAAAATGGAGTACAGGTTTTTGAACTTCGTGGTTTGCTACAACATTTTACCTCTCGCAAACACGAAGATTTTGAGATAGGATCGCATCCTGTACATGTATTTATTGGCTAGGCCGGGCATTGTAAGTGCGAAAAATATCAACATGAATATCCCGTTTTTGAACTGGCGGAGAATGGCAAAGGACATCAAAACTTCAGAACAGAATGAACGGTTGCCATTTCCATTAATTATCATGAGGATTCTGCGACTTCATGAGATGGATATTCGTTGTGCATTGTATGAGCATAGCTTGGGACGGATCAATGAAAGGACGTTTGTGAAGTCCTCTGTGTAACTTCGAACTCCGTCTCAACGTGCTTCTTCACCTCCTGCTGCTCCACCTCTTGCTGCTGCTACTTCTTCCCGTCCTTCTATGGATATCTCTGAGGAGGATGTCTCGGTGTCGTCTGTCTATCGTGAACAACAAAAGTTATCTGAAGAACTTCAAAAACTTTCTGCGGATCAAGCTTAGATACGAAAAGATGTGAGCAAAATCAAGCGTTTGATGAAGGCTATCTTTGACAAATTGGGTTGTTGCAGCTCAGATCTTCCTCCGCAGGGTGACGAATCCGACTGACTGTGCGGGGTTCCTCCTTTTGTCATTTTGGCGCTTTCTGACAAAAAGGGGGAGATGCTGATGATGATGCTCAGGATGATAATGATGTTGCTCAGGATGATGATGATGTCTTTCTTTTTGATGATGATGATGCATTTAGCTTAGTTGTGTAAATTTAGACTAGATGTTAGACTAGATGTTTGCTTAGATGAACTATGAACTATGACTTGACTTGTTGCTTTGATTGCACGTTTATGTTTGATCATTTATGATAAGTATGCTTGAATCTTGATTGTGTTTTAAGAATATTTTTGCAGGAATATTCAAGACTTCAAGACTCCATGTCTAAGTCATAGAGTTTGTATTAAGGTTGTAAAAAATGTAATTTTTGTTTATTGGATCGATCATGCAGGAGATTGTCGTTTGGTGATTGCGATGATCTTCTTTTTATTGTTTCTGAGTTGTGTACGAGCATTGTAGTATATTTTGTCACGAAATCGCCAAAGGGGAAGATTGTTAAGGATTTTATAGGTTGGCGAATTTCGTAAAGTTGAATGGAGTCTTGAAGAGTTGATCGCGAAAGTTTGAAGAAAAGATTCAAATTGAAGAACAAAGACTCATTTGGAAAGCTCGGCACCTCAAGGATGAAGAATAAATCATTTGTGGTGAAGATATTTAATTGTAATAAGTTCATAAGGCTTAGATTGCTTTAAAACATCTTTACTGAACTTTTCTGTATTCTGGGACCGGTCTCAGAGCTAAGAGACCGGTTCCCCTAAGGTCCTCACTTCGTGAAAGTTGAGGCAACCGGTCCCTTGAGATGAGAGACCGGTTCCCGAACATTGGTTGTTCTGTCACACAGCGAGGGACCGGTCTCTGTCCTGAGAGACCGGCTCCCGAACGTTGTGTTTTCTGTCACGCAGCGAGGGACCGGTCTCTCACTTAAGAGACCGGTCTCTTACAGACCGGTCTCCTCGAGAGGACCGGTCCCTTAGGACGACACAAGTTTTTAAAAAAGGCTTTTTGCAATCATAGTCTACTTCTAAGTCTTCTAAACATATAAATAAGCCATGGGGGTCATCTTAAAGGTTGAGGCTTTGAATTTCTACTGATTCTAAACCCTAGAAACTTGTTTTTCCGTTCTAATGCTTCTATTCACATAACAAGTTTCAACAATCGACTTGATTCTTCGATTTTACTCGAGATCTTATTCGAGAATCAAGTTGATGTTCGATTAGAAGACGGACCCTCATTGCTTATGGGATTCTAAAGCTTAATCACCACAAATCTTCGATTCTACAAGCTCCGGAAGGAGGTTCGGCGCGTGGATCTCGCGTGAAGCCGAGGATTCGGTGGACGCTTCGAGGAGTTGAGGCGTTGACGCTGCAAGGAGTTGCGGCAAGGTCGATATGAGGATTCCTATCGATCGAGGACCGGCGAAGACAACCATCAATGGGAAATCGGTAAATTGAGTCGTGTATTTTTGTCAAAATCACTTGTACTCAAGTTTTCTTACTGGATTTTCTTCGCGTGATCGGTCCCGTGGGTTTTTCACTCCGGTTTGGAGTTTTCCCACGTTAAATTCTCGGTGTGCTGTTTTATTTTCCTCTATTTCGTTTTATTTGCATCGAGATTTTTGAGTTTGCCGTTTTTACACCTATTCACCCCCCTCTAGGTGTTACTTACCTTTTAGATCCTCGGGATCCATATCTTACACCTTCGCCACCATAAATTCTGTTTCAGATCTCGATACATCTTTTTTTCAGCTGGGATATACAGTATATAGAGATCGATGCGCCTCAAATAGGACATCTTTTCTCAACTCTAAATCATTAGGCACGAGAGATCCATCAAAATGGATGGAGAAGTCCCCTTCCTTTCCCTGCTTGATATCCGCATGCACTTTCTGCAAGTACGGGTCTCTCTGTTGTCTGAGCATGATCCATTCTGTCAACGTGGGCTGCATCATTAGGGCCGTCAAATAGGTCGTGGCCCCAGTGGAAACAACCTCTATCTCTAGACAACAGAACTCCTCCACCAGGCCATCCTGCCTAGTAATCAAAAAGGACAACTCAGCTGATGACCACTTCCGGCTCAAGGCGTCAGCCACTACATTGGCCTTTCCCAGATAATACTGGTTAGAGAGGTCGTAATCCTTCAAGAGTTCAAGCCATCACCTTTGCCTAAGGTTCAGCTCTTTCTGTGTGAAGAGATACTTCAGGCTCTGGTGATTTGTGAATACCTCGCCGTGTGCCCCACAGAGATAATGCCTCCTCAACTTAAAGGAAAACACCACTGCCGCAAGCTCAAGATCATGTGTCAAGTAATTCCTCTCATAGTTCTTCGACTAGCGCGAATGGTAGGCAATGACCCGATCCTACCGCATGAGTACACACCCCAATCCTATCCGTGAGACATTGTAATAGACCACAAAGTCCTCACCAGGTTGCGACAAAGCCAAGATGGGTGTATGGATCAGTCTGTCCTTCAGCTCTTCAAAACTTTGCTGATACTCAGGAGTCCACTGAAACTTTTCACCTTTCCTGGCCAGCCTGTTCAGCGGTGCGGCGATTTTAAAAAAACCCATGACAAATCGTCGGCAATAACCAACCAAACCAACAAAGACACAGTGTTCTCCTTGAAGTCTATCTTAGGTACACCTCGAACAACCTCTTTCTTAGTTATCTTAGATAGTTCCTTAAAGTTCATGTGACCTAGACGTTCATGCCATAAAGTTTCAGTTTCTAATGTCGCTAGGTTACAATGTTCAGTTGAAGAGCTAGGAACTACATAACAGTTATTCTCAGATCTTACACTTTTTAAGAAGATGTCATCATTACGAGTCACAGTGCAATCTTTGTCAGAAAATTTAACGGAGTACCCGTCATCACACAACTGACTTTTGCTCACGAGATTTGATTTGAGCCCCTCAACATAAAAGACATCATTCAAAGTAGGGCCATCTGAGATAGTGACAGTTCCTTTTCCAACAATTTTTGATGACCGACCATCTCCAAAAACAACAAGTCCACCGAAGATTTTGTTTAAAGAAGAAAATCAATTTTTATCACCGGTCATATGACGTGAACAGCCACTATCTAGATACCAAGAAGCATTGTCGTAAGCATGAAGCGAAGTGCGAATGACAAGGCAAGGAAAGAGTTCACCTTTGCGTACCCAAACCTTACGTGTTTTGGGTTGCGTTGTCCGACTTGATTGGGATACGCTTTGCTTGTCGACGATTTGTCACTACACCATAACACGCTTTTAGAGGCAATTTAAACTGCCAGGAAAAATAAAAAAAGTGCCAGGAAAGATCTTTCCCGGCAGTTTCTTGTGGCACTCACAAGTGCCGGCTAAAATTCAGTCGGCAATTATTTTGCTGGCACTTTTTGTAACCGCCAGTAAACATTAAATAGCCGGCACTTTCAACTGCCGGTTATGATATCTATTTCGGCACTCAAAAGTGCCCCGCAAAAGAATCTATAGTGGCACTCGGAAGTGCCGGCTAATATATCTATTTCGGCATTCAAAACTGCCACTATACATATCGATAGTGGCAGTCATAAATGCCAAATAAGATATATATTTCGGCAACCAAAATCGCAACTATAAATATCTATAGTGGCAGGGAGAAGTGCCGGCTAAGATATCAATTTCAGCATTCACAACTGCCATTATACATATCTATAGTGGCAGTCATAAATGCCAGGTTAGATATATATTTCGGCAACCAAAACCGCCACTATAAATATCTATAGTGGCAGGCAGAAGTGCCAATTAAGATATCTATTTTGGCATTCATAACTGCCACCGTATATATCTATAGTGGCAGTCAAAAAATGCCAGCTAAGATATATGTTTCGACAATCAAAACTGCCATTTATTCATACTTTCAGGGGCATTTTTTTGCTGAAAGGTTTAATGGCACTTATTAATACCACTTATAAAGATATAATTACCATGCATTCACACGAATAGAAATACAAAAAATATGTATACACATGCAAGCAGCTTCAAACACAATAAGTTTTGCATAAGAAAATTAGAGAACAAAAAGTTAACTTCATAAGCTTTCAACTTGTATCATATATTCGACATCCACATTAAACCAAAAAGACTTCGAGTTTAATTCCAACAACAAAATAGTAACAGTACTACTCCANGGCGGCCATATCTTCTTCTTCCGATTCTTCATCCGTCGAGTTTTCCGTAGAGGATTTTTCATGCAAAGAGGACATAGAAATTGAGTCAGTCGATGCTAAACACATAAAAGTAGAATCCTGTACAATAAGTGCAGTGGCATTAACGTCATCATCACTTGAGGACGATTCGTCGGAGGAGGACTCATCCCAAGTAATGGCTTGCATTGCTTTCTTTTTCAAAGACTTTTTGTTAGGACAATCTGATGCAATATGACCAAAACCCCTACACTTATAGTATTGGATTTGACCTTCGCTACTTTTCTTTTCTTTTGTAAAATCTTTTTGAAAATTTTCTATTTTTTTAAACTTTGAAGAAGAGGAAGAGGAACTCCCTTTTGATTTGTTTGGCTTAGAGGAAGTTGGCTTCGAAGAAAACTTCTTTCTAAAATTCCGACGGAATTTCTTAGTCAAAAGTGCCATTTGTTTCTCAAACTCTTCCAAGGTTACGTCAGAGTCCGAGTCTGATGAAGAAGATTCCACATTGCCTCATTTGGTTGATTTTAACGCCATACCTGAAGCTTTAGAAGACAACTTGGAAGAAGATGAATTAGCAGGAAAAGTCATTTCATACGTTTGAAGAGCACCAACTAATTCATCTACTTTGAGTTCATCTGGATGTTTTACCGTTTCTATGGCCGCAACCTTGGGACGAAAACGTTCGGGAAGGGTTCTCAAAATTTTTCCAACAATTTTTGGTTCAGAAATTTTTTCAGCCAAATTTGCACAAGTATTGACAATAATATCTTGAAAACGAGTGTAATACTCGGTAAAGGTTTCATTTTCTTCCATACGAATAGAATCAAAACGACTAGTCAACATTTGTAATTTCTGAACCTTTACCAAGCTTGTACCCTCATGAGTGATTTGTAAGGTATCCCAAATTTCTTTGGCGGTTTCACACGCCGAAACTCGAGAAAATTCAGTTTAATTCAAAGCATTGAACAAAGCATTGATACCCTTCCCATTGAACGAAGATAGTTCGTTTTTCTCTTTTGTCCACTTATTTCTAGGTTTCGGACCGGTAACATTCTCGACCACTTCAGTAGGATGTTTCCACCCAAATTCAATGGCTTGCCAAACCCTCTCGTCGATAGCAATAAGAAACACCCTCATACAGACTTTCCAATACGCGTAGTTAGTGCCATCAAAGAGAGGGGGTCGATTAATGTTACCGCCCTCGGCCATGGATTACAACCTATACCCGCTCTGATACCACTTGTAAGATATGGATCCCGAGAATCTAAAAGGTAAAAGATACCTAGAGGGGGGTGAATAGGTGTAAACAGTAAATATCAAGAAACTCGATGCAAATTTAAAATAACATGTGGAAAATAAAATCAGCACATCGAGCATTAACATGGGAAAACTCCAAACAGGAGAGAAAAACCCACGGGACCGATCACACAAAGAAATCCACTAAGAAAACATGAGTACAAGTGATTTAGCAAAAATACAAGACTCAAAATACCGAATCCTCGTTGTAGATTATCTTTGCTAGTCCACGATCGCTTGGAATCCTCCAACCGATCACACTGCAAGTCCTTGCAGCCGCACACGCCTCGATTCCACGAAACGCCCACCGAATCCACGGTCTCCACGCGAGATCCACGCGCTAACGCTCCATCCGAAGCTCGTAGAAGTTCAACAATTTGTGGTGATTAAAGGTCTTTCAAAGGACATATAATATGAGGATAAACCCAAATTAAAACATCACCAATTTGATCCTTAACGAAAATTTGAATCAAAACAAAGAATCAAATTGGTGATCTAACGCTTGATGTTTTAAAACATAGAACAAAACTCCGAATCAAGCCGTTAGGGTTTTTAAAAAGTTATCTTGCTCAACTCTCTTCAAATAGAGATCCTCATATCATATTTATAGGTTTAGAAGACTTCTAGATAGATTAGGATTCCAAAAATTCAATTTTAAAAACTGAAGACGGTCTCAGGGTCCGGTCCTTTCAAGGAGACCGGTCCTTGGGAGACCGGTCCTCCAAGGTGAGGTCCGATCTTTCGCTACGTAGATGTAAAATATGCGTACGGGGACCGGTCCTCAATTCAGAGACCGGTCCTTCCCTGCGCAACAAGGAAAACCACGTACGGGGACCGGTCCTCATGATCAGAGACCGGTCTCCTAAACCTTCTACGCAGAGAAGCTTGATGGGTCCGGTCCTTCTGATCAAGGACCGGTCCCCGACCCCTGAGTTTTTCAGAAAACTTAAGTTTAAATAAATCAAAAAGAAACCAAGTCTTCTAAACATCTTTTAACAATGAAAACTTCACCACAAATTATTTATAATCATACCTGAGATCCCAAGGGTCTTTGATCACAAAAACTTCAATTCTTTTCGTCAATCTTCATCTTCTAATTCTTCGAGACTCCGTTCAATACTTCACGAAATTCGCCAACTTATAAAATCCTTAACACAACTATCGATATCAATGTCGACAGAGAGCACGATGACGGCAGGTTCTACATCCTCGATCACGAAGCAAACATTTTTTTTTTCGTCATAAGACTACTTCAACTTGGCTGTGATACCACTTGTTGGAAGAAGAGTATTGCAGCAAATTCAAGTAATAACTTTACTGATTATTCTCGGACTAATTTTGGGTGGTGGATAATTTTATATACATTTACAGCAGTCTATATATTGGTATAAAGCAAAAATCCTAATAGCAATAATTGAACAAGATTTAAACTTATCTCTTATGTCTAACCAACAAAATATTAAAAGATAAACCTAATAAGAATAAATCTAAACTTATCAAAAATATTGAATTACTTATCAACAAAAAAACAATGCCTCCTTTAAAAAATTCTAACCCCAAAATTACTACATCCAAAGCTCTCTCTTCTTTATTACGCTGCAACATCCCATACCATGTTAGACACCCAAATTCAAAATAAAAAGCTGTATTTATGAAAATGCTTTGATTCCAATTATACTAAAATTAATTTCAACTCAAGATTAACAATAATTAATTCTGATTTGACAAAAATTCTCATGGGACAGAAAATATTTTTAATAATATTAGGAATAATTCCTATGATGCCAAAACTAAATGAGATTAGGTGTATTGTCCAATTTAATTTTCAACTTATCTCTAACTTGAACAAAATCTACTGAAATTTTGGATTATTGCTGTTAGGCCAATAATTTATGGCTACGTGGCATGCGAGTGCACCATTCAACCCCAAATCTTTAGGGGCAAGGATTAAAAGAGATTTTGGGTATGCACCAGGAGTATTGGCGAAATAATTAAGTAACCGCCAGGTGTAACCGCAAACAGTTACATGTAGTTTTGATCGGCTTGAAGTGGCCCGTAAAAATAGGATAGTGGACGATCATGGATGAAGCAGTACTTGATCAGCAGGGGCGGGCTATAAATAGGCAAATAATGCCCAAAAGAGAGGTCTTTTTTTCGAGAATAGAAAACCACCTTTATTTCCTCTGCATTTTCCTCACATTTTCTCGGAGTAATCTACTTGTAATCTTTTACTTTGCCGCACTTACTATTTTTTCCTAGAAGTAAGTTCAAGTTAGATCAACCGAGTTTGTATGCCCTCAGGCACACTCGTCCTTTGTACTAGTTTCATATATTAATTCCAATATATAAAGGCATTCGGCTCTTCAACCGACCCAAAACACTGTGCTTTCCGTACACTCGGCTCATTCAGCCGATCTGATTCTGTAGTAAAAGGTTTCTAACTCGGCTGATCCGATCCCTCATCAGCCGAATCGCTTAATCCAGTTGAAAGACGCAAACTTCAAGTGTCACTATTCATAGCCGTTCCACGTCCTTATACTCTTTCCGAGAGAGATCTTTGACGAAGTCAAGAACGAAGAAATTCGGCTCGCAGCAATTGCTTATAACAGGGAACACAAGTAATAACCACAGAACAAAATATCATACATGTTAAGTCAAAGGTGGCAAATGAAATTGCGTTAAACCCCAAGAAATATTTAAAGTATGCCAAACAAATATATTGTCATCACTAAACATCATTCTTTCGTTCAAATAAAACTTTACCAATCATATCCTAACAAAAATAGGTAAAATTCAAGTGGCCTACTTTGTGTTTTATTGCATGTATAAATTTTTGGATTCTATCATCCTGCAGTATAAAAAGATAGAATAATATTCAATGCAGATTAATTATTATTATTTTTTTCATATATAGTACAATGAGCCCCTCACTAGCTGTCCATGTTAAAAGTTGTAATTCAAATTCATCCAAAATTTGATTGGAAAAAAAAGTTTACCCATAATTGACTTTAGATACATAGAATGTACTTTAATAATAAAGGTAATGGAAAGTAATATACTGGATTAAAGGGTACGGTTTTTTTTTTTTTTTTTTTTTTTTTTTTTTTTTTTTTTTATTGTCAATCACTTGTTCCTCTTTTTAACTTTTTATATATTATTTTTTTTTTTGAGAGATAGGTAGCACGCTACCCGCTTCGTTTATTTCATTTAGAAATAAACTTAGCTAGAAATGTGAATCAATTAGGATTCGAACTTGGATGTACCAACCACCAAGTCCGTTGCCACTTGCTCTAGGGAAGTAATATACTGGATTAAAGGGTACGTATTGCATGCGCTTTTCAAATGTCACTGGTGTCTTTAATAATTTATATTTTTATTTTTTTAAAAGGCCCATAGTTTAACATTTAATGTACTCCTAAATTATTGTGATTCGGAATATCTTCTGGGGGACCCAAAGTACTCCATTATCTAAGCCGGCCTTAACGTGACCTATATAATTATTAGCTTCATATTAGAAAGTTTCATTTATAAAATAATTTATATATGGTACGTGTTTAATTAGAGTTTCTCCTGTAATGTTTCATTTTCATATTATTCTCCGCCCACAAAATTTTAGAGTCGATCGGGGTTGCAAGTTGATTTATCAATATTCCTATCTAGCTAGAGTACTTAATTAACAGCACCAGGGAGGGAGTTGCTTGCCTCAACTAATTAAAACAGGCCACAAACTCTTAATTTGAAGAGGAAATTAAAATTAATCTCCCATGCTTAATTCGGTGGTGCTCTTTCTAGCTAGCAAGCTAGGTTGATGTCGGAGAGGGACTAAATATATATTATATTCTCATGTTTTTCGCAGTTAGTTAGTGCGCATGTTATTAATTAAGTAATTAGTGGGGGATAAATCTTATCACTCCGTGTTTTTGCAGCTTTAGATCGATCCGCTTTCTGAGTTGATCCTAATAAGAGAAAATTAAGTTAATTAAGTTGCATGGTTGGTATATAATTAGCGTGCATGATGACAATATAAATATATTAAAAAACACGAAGAAGGCAATTTTTTTATTTTAACTTCTAATTATTTTAGCCAAACTAATATCTTAAATGAAAATTTATTTAGTTACTCCTACACTATTTTTTCTATTAAAATTCATATTTAACAAATAAAAAGATGAAAAATATAAAATTAGTGGGGCTATAATACTTTTTATATAGTAGCAACCGCTTGTTACTATCAACTTTTTTATCCTAAACTTTTTTTTTTTTTGGAAATTGAGCTTCTGTGCTTGTAAAAGTATCAAGTCATTGGTGCTGGTAGGTTTTCGGCCCTTTAATAAAGAGATTTGTGGTTAGATGATAGTAGCCCTTTAGGTTGAGTGGATGATTAATTGATTAATATAATCTAACGGATGAAAATAGTCTAAATGAGTAGATCTAATAGTGAAAAACCTAAAAGCACCATTGCTGGACTTTTTTACTTTATATATGGAATTAAAAATTAATTTTTAGGCTTTGGAGTTGTTATTATTATTTTATAGATCCAAAGACTAGAGAGTTGATAGTAAAAAAAAGTTTTCTATTATCAGTAGTATTTTAGTGCAAGTGATCACGAAATAATTTCAAAATTAATTTGGAAACTTAAAAAAAAAAAAAATCAAAAAGTATAAAATTAATGGGACAGAGAAGTCCAAGGGCACAGTGGTATTCATAGCATATTAATCCCTCCCCCGTTTTTTTTTGTTTTTTTTTTTTTTTTNTTTTAGTGCAAGTGATCACGAAATAATTTCAAAATTAATTTGGAAACTTAAAAAAAAAAATCAAAAAGTATAAAATTAATGGGACATGTTTTTTTTGTTTTGTTTTTTTTTTTTTTGGCATTTCTTACTTAAATTCCTTCATTTATAGCAAGCAGTTGACTTTTCCTAGTGTCTCTCACTAGAGATAGAACACAAGTACATATAAAAAGACATTTGGCGTGATATCCCAAAATACAAATGTCCTATAAATTTGATGTATAATAATTTAGGTTTTCACACATCTATCGATGCAACCATGCACACTTATTTAAGGCGGAGCTGATCTCACTGTTGGTGACTCGGATAAAATTTGTCATATGTTCACCAACGAATCCATCCTCGCCACAGGTTAATTGTATAATTTGTCATATATGTTTGCTAACATCGTGTATAAAAATTTTAAAAAACTTCAAATATTATTTCTATAATTTTATATTTTTTATTTTATTATTCTAATAATTTAAAATATAGTAATTTAATACTCTGTATGTAATATATATATATATATATATATATATATATATATAATTTTTTTCTGAAAAAGAGAAATTTTTCTGGTCGTAAAGTTTACAGTAAGTCTGAATCCGACACTTGGTGAGCCAAAAGGAGTTAATTCCGTTGCGGCAGTGGCCACCATGCATGTCTTACAAAATGAATAATAAATAAATTAAGGACATTAATTCCACCCGTCTCCTTCTTTCAATCGCTCTCATCACTTCCCTGTATATACTATACTATATATATAAATGTTTGCATAGCAAGGAGAATAATGCCACCTTCTTAAATTTGTCGCTATATCTTAAACCTTCTTCTGCTTGTTTAAGCAACTAGCTAGTTGAGAAATAATAAATTAACTAGCTAGAATCTCTGCCTAATTTACATTTGGAGTAAAAGGTGGTGATAGTCCCTGAATCATCTTTGAACTTTTTACTAGACATATTAAGTGGTCACTACATTTTCTACATTCACAATGATCATCCCTCTCGGTTCATTGCAACCGCTTTCTTAAAAGCTTAAACTATAATAAGAGAATAACGTTTTAATATTTTTATATTTAGTACTCTTCTTTATATCCACACTCGAGACTTTTTGATAAATCGATTTAGGACATTAATGTAGATTACATAAGAAAAAATTAAATAATTAAGATTAGTAAACTGACTGGATTTGAGCTTAATTAGCATCGCTTATTTTAATATATACCATGTGAAAAAAAATGTTATTAAAAACAATTTAAACTGCGCGCCAAAAGATAGTATGCTTAACTAATATTTTATATTACATCTGGACTCGGGACATTTTAATAGATTTAGAAAATCAATACAAATTACAGAAGAAAAAAAATAAATAAGATTATTATTAATCTGAATGGATTTGAACTTAGCATATCTTATTTTTATTCTATACCATGTGGAAAAAATATATTATTCAAAAGTTTAAGCTGCAAGAAAATAGTGTGATACCGTTTGGATGAATGTTTGGAAGAAGTAACAACAGCTAAAAGAGATCTCTATTAATTATTAGTACTATTATGTTTTTAAGGGAATGGTAGCATGCTACCATTTGGATTATTTTTTAAAATTAAATTTTAATTGAAAATACAAGGCAATTAGATTTCGAACTTGAGATATCGGACGCCAACCATCAAATTTATTACTATTTGCACTAGGAACGGTCAATTAAAATAGACCTCTATTGATCGATCGAGTACCTAGCTAATAGTTAATTTGGTGAATACTTTTTTTGTATTTGCTTGTAATTAAGTATATCTCAAGTCTCAACGCCCACCATGGAAGGAACTTCATGCGTACGTAATGTGTTACGAACTCCATCATCTTGATGGCCAGTCTGCTTTTTCCCCTTTCAATAAAAAGCACGTAGCGTGTCAATTTTATGTCATAAATTAAAATTTGAGCATCAAAATGTTATGATCTTATAGTTTGAGAGCAAAAGCATAATTTAGCCTATTATGTTTAGTAACGTAGTTTACTTTTATTAGCGCAATGGATATGTTTTTATATGGCCTTGCATCATTGATGTGAATTGAATGACAAAAGCTTAATATAGCTGTCACATTAAATGTAAGATATACATTCCTGCGTAGGTTGTGAAGATTCTTCCTGTGGGTGAAAGATACAAGGAACTATAGTACGGCTATAACTTAATTTGGATTTTGGATATGTTATTTATGTTAAATAGCTTGATATGTTAGAATTTGGAATTTAGAATTTCAATTTAGAATTTGGATATGTTATTTATGTTAAATAGCTTGTTTTGAATATCTCAAGTGTTTCATAAAATTACAAAACTTTTACTAAAACAAGTTGAGCACAAAATTTTATAATAATAGATGAGCTATCAGATGTAATATGAATTGAAAGAAATAAATACCAAAATAAAAACTTTTAAAGGTCAGGTAATGTATTCGAAATTGGATTGTAAATATATAGATGACACAGGTTGAAAATCTTGTATATAGCAAATACGCACTTTAGTTGTAGATAATGTAGAAGCAGATGCTTTAGCAATGGAAGAAAGAGGGATAATGATAGAATAGAGAGAAGCAGATAGGGGAAAAAAAAAAGAAAAAAAGAAGCTACACACGCACCAAAAAAAATTTACGTAGATTCGAGAAAATAATTTTTTATTAACCAAAGGCTCTCACAAAGACATAAACCCTATTATAAAAAATTCTAATTCTAATTCCAGTCAAACCCCTTAATTTTAATACCTTTTCTTATGGGAATATATCTAATCTTAATTTAAAGCTTACAAAATCACATTCCTAATTTTTAATTTTATTCTGTATAAAGAATTCTAAAAATTATTTTTAAAAACTCGAAAACAAAGTAACAAAAAAAAAAAAAATTCCTGGTTAATGTTTTGGACCGCATCTTTGGGTAAGTTCCGTGCATTCTTACAAGTGTTACATTATTTTTTTAACTTTTTCTTTAGGCAAAATGCATTCATATAGCCATAACATTTTCCTATTCGCATCATAATCGCTATTAAAAAGAGTATTGCTTCTATACTTGTTATTTTTCGATACCTTTCATTAATTTTTATTCAGCGGTTTCAGATTTAATTTTTCATCCTCAGTAGAGATGTAAAGGGGTAGGATTCGGGGCTGATTTCAAAAACCCAAACCCGAACCTAAATCCAACGAATTTTAAAAAATCATATCCACTCCCGTATCTAACTAAAAATTCGAAACCCGAACCCTAGCTCGATCCTGAAAATCCGAACTCGAAATATTTATTTCTCTTTACAGTATTTTAAAATATATTAAATTAAATCTATATTTTTAAAATACATATTCAAATATAACATCAAATATTTATATATATTACATATAACGTAAAATAAATTCGGATTTCGGTCGGTTTCTTGTTCGGATCAGATACAATCAAAATCCATACCCGAATTCAAATCCATCATGTTTTCGTTCTTGACATCCATATCCAAAACTATATCCATTTTGTATAGGTAAATCGACTGCATTTGCTTTTGGATTTGGATTCGAATTCAGATAAAATTATAGGTATCCGTATCTATTGACATCTCTAATCCACAGATATTTTGTAATTTCATATCCGTAATATACGGATATTTTATTAAAAAATATTACAACATATTAAATACGTTGAATTTTATTTTTTTTATCTACATTTAAATTTTTTTTAATTTGTGATAAAAAATTAATATCTAAACTGGAGAAGTTTAAAAGTTTCTTAAACAAATTAAATATGTTGAATTCGTTATTATCAACATTAAATTTCTTAAAATAGTAACACAAAATTTCTATTATTTAAATTTAAATTTAAATATTAAATATTTAAATTCAACATATTTAGAAATATTACTATTTTTAAAATTCCTAAAATTTAAATTAGAAGAATTCTAAAATTTCTAAAATTAATGCCTACAATTTGGGATATCAATTAAATTTTAAATTAATGCTTAAATTAGTGCAAAATTAATGCTAAATTTGGGATATTAATCAAAGCTTTCTTAAAATTTTGCCTAGTATAATTACAAAAATATCCTCACGTGAAATAACCTTTTAATCTGCTACAAAATAAAATGACATTTTTAACGTTCATTAATCAACGGTTGAGATCTTTTTTATTTTTTATAAAATAAAGCACCGAATCATTTCTCTATTAAAAAAGTAATTTTTGCCTCCCAATTTTTTTAAATTATATCAATGACTAATATTAGCGAAATCTTCAAAAAGTTGAAAAAAACACATGCCAATAATATAACAGGAAAAAGTTGATGTCAAAATTTACTTTGGCAGAAGCAAGAGTGATTTTTAGCATATGATTAATGCTAAAAATTTTCTAACCTTAAAGAAGACCAATCTACACCACATGTATATTATTAATTGTTATCATTTTGCTAACACTACTAGATACTTTTCTTTTTTCTTTTTGAAGTGTAATATTAATTAGCTAGACACTTTTAACTAAGTCACAAAGTTTGCTTCGATTAATTTAAGTCAGTTTTTGTGCTGTCGCAATGAATTTGTACTCGTTTAGATTTTGGACTTAATATCTAGCTTAGATCAAATATTTCATCCATATAGGTTAGTTAAATGCCAGAACTTAGTATCTATTTTGATACAATATATTTAGGATCATTCGGGATGTAGATAACTCTTTATAACAGAAATTGGCTTAATTACTCTACTGAACTGTACTTTAGCATTATTTTTATTTACCATATATATATATATATATATATATATGAGTTGGACTGGGCTACTATTAGTAGCAAAATCCCATTGTTGCTACCAGTTTTTTAGCCTTTGGATCAACTCTTTTCATTATTTCTAACCATTGGATTAAATACTATAACTCAGTAGGGACCACTCAACCCTAGGGGGACCACTCAACTCTAACCGACTAATATCATCCTGACCCTACAATTTTTCATCCAAGGGTTAAAAACTTGGTAGCAAAAAGAGCGTTTTACTATTAATAGTATTACAGCCTAATTCTATATATATATATATATATATATATATATATATATACAGAGAGTATTGTGCTATTATATTTTATTGATATCTATATTGTATTTTAGATTAAATTTCATTGTGCTACCATATACTATATTCTTTTTTTCCATAAATATCAATAAATTAGGTCCACTGTACATACAGAAGCCACGGAACCAACTCGCTCCAGTGAGTACAACAACATAACAATATGTACATAAAACCCCAAAACTACCTCTGATGCATGGGTGCTCCTCTAGCAAAAGACCGGGGATGGAAAGGAGCTAGCTCGCGACTCCCATAGCACGGTCGGAATCAGCAACAGCAGCAACCGAAGACGAAGGCTTTACAAAAGAGTAGCAACAACTGGGTGTGAGAACTACTGCCAAACAGAGTAGTCCTCAGTAGGTACCGTAATCGACCCCAACAGCCTACCCACTAAGTTTACAGTAAGATATGCAAAGGATAGTAAGAAAAGCTGGAAAAAACTCTACAGCTATATGCCACTATACTATCGCTAACCAATACAGGCTATTTGTAGGCATAAACGTGCATCACACTAACTCAATCTCACAAGGGCTGCCCAAACAGACCCACCCTGCCTGTAGCCAAGCTACACCGTACACTACCTACGGGAGTGGCTGGTAAAAGTACACTGTCCAAACAGGACTGCTGCGACATCAAAGCAAGTAAAGCCTATCTTCAGAGCGGCACTCGTGGGCGTGACCCAACCGAGTATGCAAGCGTGTCTCTGTCAAGCTCAATCAGGCTTACACAGGCTATAGTCAATGCAAATGGGTCAAATTGGTCCAACAACCAAAAGTCACGTGCTCTCGGCACAATCTGGAACAAGATGTAAACATCTGGGTCCACCGTCCGCCACGACAGCACCCGACAGTACGGAACAGTCCAAACGCTACTATAAAACGAGCTCGGCCCCTTAGCACGAGCGTAAACTCAATCTACACTAATTTGAGTATTCACTACGTACTAACAGCGGTGATACCAAAGAACAACAGCTCTTGAAGCTAATTTAGTTAACTTTTCGAAAAGTGATAGTATAAGTTTAACGAGTTTTCTCCTAAGTCAAAATCCAGTTCAACATGTAACAAATATTCTAAAATTAAGGCTCCAAATTTAGATTTCATTAAAGATATGCAAATCGATGAATTCGAGCTACTAAACATGATACTACACATAGGACAATACATGCTGACACTAGACTTAGGAGGAAATCCGACGATTTCGGTAAACATTAACCCACCTCAAATACTCGTCCAACACCGGCTAGAAGTCGAAGGAAAAACTCCACACGCTCGCTTGACCTTTGACGACTCCACCGGGACAACCCACGCGCTCAAACGACCCTCCTACGATCAATTCCAACCAGCTAGGGAGAGGGAAGAAGAAGAGAAGCTAACAGCCTTCTCCAAGCTTTCTATGCATATAAATTGGCTGAGGGTCGATTGGAATGAACGACAGAGCAAAATGACCAAAAGGCCCCTTACCAACTCACTTTGCTGCCTGGAGTACCAGTGCCCAACTTAGGTATCAGTACTCGGCCCTCATTCTGCAAACTTGGGGGTTGGGTACCGGTACTAGCCCGATGCAGTATCGGTACTCAGTCCCAGTACCGGTACTAACCAACAGGTACCGGTACTCAGCATCAAACTGCGCAAACCGAGAGCATTCAATTCTGTAATCCCTCTGGGGTTTCGGTACCCAACCCAGATACCGGTACACAACACTGAAATCCTGCTTTTGTAGATTTCAGTGTCAGAACTCCACTCTCGCACTGCGCCGAGTCCATTTTGCATCGAATTCGTGCCAAAACAACTTCGACTGTCCCTACACCCACCAGACGTGTCGACGAGCCACAGATGCTAAAGTCTCCCAGACATTAGATGTAAGGTATCGAATCCTCGTATTAATAATCCACTTTTGGCCAAAGTGACCAAAGTGTGGCGAGATGAATATTTGGACATGTTCTATTTGACATTCCAAAGATGTTAGAAGGGTCAAAGTTGAGTTCTAAAAGAGTTAAATGAGTTTTAGCATTGCTCGGCGGAAAACAGAAGTCGAACAAGTGCTAAAACTGCAGTCTGGGCATCTTGTACCGGTACAACATCAGGGTGGTACCGGTACCCCGTAGCAGACCGAGGGAAGGTTGCTCTCGGGTTGGCCTCTACGTAGCTATTTAACCGGTGACACATTTCCAGCGTACCAGTACCAACAGCAGAAAACTGCAGAATGCAGTATGTTGTAAATGGCATTTGTTGAGGGGCTTTTATGCAATTGTGGCAGTCTATAAATAGACCCCACCTCCCTCTCATCTGTTCTTAGCCAGAGAACACTTCCTCACCCCTTTTCTTTCTCTTTCTCTCTCTAGAAGCTCTCTAAAGGGTTGGAGCTAGAGGAGGGATCGGTGGAGATTGAAGCTGGAGATTGAATCTTCATCTTCTTCATCCTCTTCTTCGCTGTTGGAGCGCATTTTTGAGGTACGCTTCATAGAGCTTTAATGGTAGATTTCTAGGGTTGATGTTTTATACCTTAGAAATGGTTTTTATGGAACCCCTAGGTGCTAAGTAAGTGGTTATTGCTTGAATCACGAAGTTATACGTCGAATTCTTGCAATAATTCCGACCTAGGGTTCTAAAATAGGTTTTTGTAAAGTAGAGATCCAAGGTTGGGATTGATCTCTTTTGTACCTATTTGGTATGTAGTTTGACGCGCTGGTGAAGACGGTTCGGCGATCCGTCGAGCCTGAGCAAAGATATTGGCAAAAAGGGCGTTTCGGCTTCGTTTTCGCCTGGAAGGTCGAGGCGACGTCCTAAAATCACAAAATTCGAACCCTCGCGTCTTGACATCACCAGATGGTGGGGGGTGTCATCCCGAAGCAGTTGGACTTCCTTTTATGTCTAAGTCATATTGTCGATCATATTTTATATGTTGTACTTATGCATTATAGGATGTTGTATAGTTGCATTTCTATCTCTTTGCATGTTCCTTAGTAGTGTAGCATTGTGAGCTTGACACCAGAACCTAGGGTGCATGAGAATTAGAATTGGTGACATGAAATCCTATAGTGGCAAGATAGGTGATAACTTGAACTTAAGACAATAGTTGACATGGAATTAGTGTAGTAGAGGCACTATAACATGAATGAGTGGCATGTAAACAAGTTAGAACACTTACAATAAATGATTTGAACGAGTGGCATCGAATCTAGTGTAGTGACACATTATGACATGATTATAGGGATAGTAGAGTTCCCGATTATTGTATTGTGCATATGGAATCAGTGCGATAGAAGCACTATGACCCCTTGTAGATAGAGTATCCTCGAGTTGTGAGGATTGGATCATACTCACTAGTCTTACACTTGGCATGGTCGCTCCACCCAAGTAGTGGTCTCCGTAGTACTTCACGATAGGGGCAGACGTAGTTGTTCCGCAGACGGTCTCGGTGTGTGAGTGCAGTTACTCCCCACCTATGAGATTGAAAGAGTGAGTCGGGGCGAACCTTCGGGTTAGTCAAGTTGCTTGAGTAATGAACATGAATAGCATAGTGGATTTGCATTCATACCATGTATAGACATAGGGTATGTTAGTAGATTGTATAGCTATGTTTGTATCTATATCCATGATAGTAGGTTTGTTGCTAGATGGACACTTCATGCATATTTAGCAATTGAAGGCATAGTAGAATGTAGCAGTTCATATCTATCTATCTATCTATCTGCTTATGCCTGCTTAGACCTAGTGGGAAGATCGGTAGAGTCGGCGGCCGAACCCACTGGGAACTATATTTATATAGTTCTCACCCAATTTTGTTGCAGGGCCGAGTTCGAGCAGACCGGGCGAGGACCACGGTAAGGGCGTAGCGCCCTAGTAGCTAGCAACTTTTCTTTTTTGCATTAGAGTATCCCGTGTCTATTGAGATATTGACATGTACATATTGGAGAGTTGCTTACATATGTGAGATGAACCTGCAAACTATGTATTAGATTTTGGGAGATGTAAATGTAATAAGATATGAATGTTGAATGGTTGTAATAGGTAGAACTATCTCTCTTTTGTTCACTTGTATATCTACTTGCGATTCTTGCTCTCGCTTATTTAGCACTTGTGTGCTTCATGTATATTGTTTAAGTTTACGTGGGCAACTTGATGTACATGACTCTGTTGTTAGCCTTGGGCGGACAGGGGAGGTCCTGTCCGTTCGGCGTCTGTTCGACGTGCCCAAACCGACCAAATCGGCGGTTGCGGGGCGTGACAGCTAAACCCCAGGGACACTACTGAAGGATCAAATGGCAACTAGAGAGAGGGGGGGGGGGGGTGAATTAGTTGATAACTAAAAACTCAAGTAAAATTAAATCAAGATAAAAATTGCACAACCAAATAAAAGAAGAAAATCAAACTCAGATAACACAGATGATTTATTCTGATTCGGCCTTTTTGCCTACTCCAGTCCGGTCCTTCTTCTCCTCGAGGTACCGATTTCACTATCACTTGGCCTTTTGAACAGAGTAAGACCAAAGCCGCTTACAATCACACAAGACTTCCTTTACAACCTCTCAAGAAGCTCACAATTACAAATCAATGAACAATTAGGATTTAGAGAATTTATCTGAAGTTGTGTCACAAACAACATCCAAGCCCCCTTTAAATACACTAGCCATCATTTCAAAAATGGAACAAAAGCATAATTAAATCATACCACATTTACAAACACATATGAAATATTACTATATTGAAAAGCTCATTTGAAATTATACCAAATTTGTAAAATTCTTTTGAATTAATACTATAAATGAAAATTTTTTGAATTCATTCCACATTTGTAAAAGCTTTTGAAATAATACCATACATATAAAATTCATTTATATCATATTTCATATTTTTAAATTCATGCCATAATAAAATTATTTTTGGAATTTATACCATACATAAAATCTGTCACGCCCCGGGACCGGCGGAGGCCCTCCCGGTAGCGTGCCCAGACCCGCCATATGTCTACACATATAAGGCGTCTACACTAAAGGCGGAAGTAAAAGCAGGAGATAGAACAAGTAAAAGTAGCGAAATAACTAGCAACTACTGATATCAGAGCAAGTAAAGTTCTATCNATTGGTCAACTTGACTAGGTTGACCGGCTCAAATCCGATAAATTGTAAAGAAGTCCTTCAAATTTTTGTTGTGGCACTTGCATCTAATTTGGTACAATTTGATCTTATCCGGGTCAATTTGAATAATTTGATTGAATTGTTACCTTTGATCAAATCCGGTTCGGCTTGAGCCACTTTAAATTCAACTACAACCTGAAATTGCTAACTAACAAATTAAATCCAAAATTTGTTTGTTATCATCAAAATTTATTATTGGATAAAATCCAACAATCTCCCCATTTTTGATGATGACAAACAATTTGAAAAGATAATAAAGAAATAGATAAACTCCCCCTCAAAATAAGCATAAAAAAAATCCTTCAGTTAAAGCGAAAGAAACTTTTAAAATAATATTGAGATAACCTTTTCTTCTCCCCCTTTTATTATCATAAAAAAAATTAATTTAAAAAGATGCAGGAGGATAAGACAAAGAAAAAAAAATTACATAGAAAGCCTTATACCACAAAAAAAGGTCAAAACGAAAGGAAAACCATAGCGATAAGAATCCACAAAAAGTACAAAAAAGAATTTAACAAGTGGTATCAGAAAAATTACAAAGTTTCAACATTTAACATTCCTATTTCTCTGTGAAGGCAATCAAATTTTTCAAAATTGAGTGGTTTTGTAAAAATATTAGCTAATTGCCGATCAGTTTCAACAAATCCAAAGATACATTCTTTTTGTTTACGTGATCACGTAAAAAATGATGTCTTAAATCAATATGTTTAGTTCTACCATATTGAATAGGATTTTTAGAAATATTGATTGCGCTAGTATTATCACATTGAATAGGAGTGTTAAAAAATTAAAATCCAAAGTCACTTAAAGTTTGTTGCATCTACAGAATTTGTGCGCAACAACTTCCGGCAGCTATATATTCAGCTTCGGCCGTTGAAAGCGCTACAGAATTTTGCTTTTTGGATGACCAGGATACAAGCGAGTGTCCTAAAAAATGACAGGATCCGCTTGTACTCTTTCGATCGACTTTGCAACCCGCAAAGTCGGCATCGGTATAACTGATTAAATCAAAAGAGCTTATCCTAGGATACCACAAACCTAAGGTTAAGGTGCCCTTAATATAGCGAATTATCCTTTTGACCGCAGTTAAATGCGATTCTTTAGGATTCGCTTGAAAGCGAGCACAAAGACAAACAGAAAACATAATATCAGGGCGACTAGCAGTTAAATATAATAAGCTACCAATCATACGTCTATATAACTTAGTGTCAACTGATTTGCCAGACTCGTCCTTGTCTAATTTTGTTGTTGTGCACATCGGGGTATTTGTAGGTTTCGCGTTGTCCATTCCGAATCGCTTAATGAGGTCACGAGCATATTTCATCTGACTTAGAAGGATTCCATCATACATTTGTTTTATTTGAAGCCCAAGAAAATAGTTTAGCTCGCCAACCATACTCATTTCAAATTCAGTCTGCATCAACTTAGCAAATTCTGTGCACAACATTTCATTAGTAGCGCCGAAAATAATATCATCAACATAAATCTGAACAATAAGAAAATTATTATTAAACTGTTTAATAAATAATGTGGTGTCAACTTTGCCGATCCTAAAATTTTTTGAAATTAAGAATGAGCTTAGCCTTTCGTACCAAGCCCATGGTGCTTGTTTTAAACCATAAAGTGCTTTTGAGAGTTTAAAAACATGATTTTGAAAAGTATGATTTTCAAATCCCGGTGGTTGTTCAACATAAACCTCTTCATTAATAAATCCATTTAAAAACGCACTCTTTACATCCATTTGAAATAACTTTATATTTTTAAAAGAAGCAAAAGCGAGTAAATAGCTTCAAGTCGGGCTACTGGTGCAAAAGTTTCATCAAAATCTATTCCCTCTCGTTGGTTGAAACCTTGAGCCACTAATCTGGCTTTGTTTCGAACCACGACACCATCTTCATTTTTCTTGTTTCGAAAAACTCATTTTGTACCAATTACGAGATGGTCAACGGGTCTTTCTACAAGTGTCCAAACTTGATTTCTTTCAAATTGATTCAATTCCTCTTGCATAGCGATGATCCAATTTTCATCATTGTATGCTTCATCAAGGTTTTGAGGCTCAATTTGAGAGAGAAAAGCCAAGTTGTTGCAAATGTCTCTAACGGAGGCTCTAGTGTGTACACCATCTGATAAATCACTGATAACTTGATCAGGAGGATGAGAGGACTTATACTTCCAATTTCTTGGAATAATTTCACCATCTTTAGATGGCTTTTCACCTTCTTTAGATGTAGTTTCAGTATCATTTTGTGATGATTCATTATCTTGTGCGATAGTTTGAATAGAAGTCCTACTCATCATCCTTTTGAATTCATCGACTTCTTCATCATATGAGCCCACTCCAACGTTAGATTCATTAAATATAACATGCATGCTCTCTTCTACTACTAAAGTACGCCGATTATAAATACGGTATGCTTTACTAGTAGTTGAATAGCCTAGAAATATACCTTCATCAGATTTAGCATCGAATTTTTCCGATGATCCTTAGTATTTAAAACAAAACACTTACAACCGAAAACACGAAAATATGAAATTTTGGGAGATTTTTCATTCCAAAGCTCATGAGTTTTGTCCAAAATAGGTCGAATAGAAACACGATTTAAAATATAACATGCCGTATTGACGGCTTCGGCCCAAAAATAAGTAGGTAAATTATTTTCTAAAAGCATTGCATGTGCCATTTCTTGAAGTGTCCTATTTTTCCTCTCAACAACTCCATTTTGTTGAGGGGTTCTAAGAGCCGAAAATTCGTGCTTAATACCATTGAAAGAATAAAAATCACCAAAATCCCGATTATAAAACTCACCACCATGATCACTTCGAATTTTTGAAGCTTTCAAATCCTTTTCGTTTTGAACTCTTTTAATAAAAACTTTAAAAGATTCAAAAGCTTCATTTTTATGCGACAAAAATAAAGTCCAAGTAAAACGAGTAAAATCGTCAACAATCACAAAAACATAATTTTTGCCGCCTAAACTAGTAATATTAATAGGGCCAAATAGATCCATGTGAAGGAGTTCTAATGGCCTATTAGTAGAAACGGCATTTTTAGGCTTAAAAGAGGACTTGACATGCTTTCCTCTAGCGCATGTGTCACAAAATCTATCTTTCGAGTAGTCAAGTTTAGGGAGACCCTTAACTAATTCTTTTCTCGAAAGTTTAGATAGGACATCCATGCTTGCATGTCCAAGCCTCCGGTGCCATAACGAAAAATCAGTATCCAAAACCGAAAAACAAATCTCTTTACTTGGGGAAATCGTGCTTAAATTGATTGTGTATACATTTCCAGTTCTACAACCTTTAAACATAATACAATTTGAGTTAGAGTCAATTATACTACAATGGGTTGATTCGAATTTAACGATCAATCCTTTGTCACATAGTTGACTAATACTCAATAAATTATGTTTAAGTCCTTCTACTAAATAAACATCATTAATTTTAAAAAAATTGTTACCGATTGAGCCTTTTCCAATGATATGACCTTTGGAGTTATTTCCAAAAGTTATGCACCCACCCTCTTCATACTCAAGCGACGATAAATTTGTTGGGTTGCCCGTCATGTGTCTTGAGCATCCGCTGTCCAAATACCATTTGTCGCTTGACTTTGTTGAGTGCAGGCATACCTACAAAAAATTTAAGTTAAGAAGGGTACCCAAGTGGATTTGGGTCCACTTGTGTTAGAACCTTTCACCACCCAAAGTTGTCTAAGTTTAAACTTATTTTTAAATTGACATTGGGTTACATGATGCCCTATTTTGTTACAATAGGTGCATAACACATTTTTATTGCCATTTGCATATTTTACAAATGGTTTAGAAATATTTTTCTTTTGACTAGACTTGTGTTGATATCCAAGTCCAGTTTTATCCAAATAGGATCTTTGATTACCCAACATCATATTTAGAACTTTTGTGCTACCAATGAATCTTTCTAAAGTATTTCTTGAATCGTTCAAGTCTTTCTTTAGAGATTCATTTTCAATTTTAAAAGAACTAGTATCTTTATAATTTTCGCCATCACTTTTGGTCTCAATTTGCTTCTTTAATGAATTTAACTCAGTTTTTAAACTTTTATTTTCAGATTTTAATGAATTTAAATTGGAGATTAAAGATGTATTTTCTTTTTTCAAAGAAGAATATTTGGGACCAAATTTTTGGAGATCATCATAAAGATCATAAAAAGCTTCTAAAAGTTCATCATAAGTTAAATCATTTACCTCATCTTCTATGTTCGCCATGAAGCAACAATTCGAAGGTGCATCGTCATAGGTGAGGCTTAAATTGGAGACCTCATTGGTTGATTCCTCCTTGTCGGAATCGCTATCATCACTCCAAGCGGCGGAGAAGGCTTTATTCATCTTTTTCTCCTTTCGGGGAGACTTGCTTTGATTTTGGCAATCATAACTTATGTGCCCTGTTTTATTACAATTGTAGCATTTTACATCCTTTTTGAAATAATGTGATCTACCATTACCTTTGCCAGACCACTTAGCTCCGTGTTTTCTTTGTATGATCTTCTTTAATTTTCTGGTAAGAAGTGAGATCTCGTCGTCAGTCGCATTGTCGGAGTCGCCTCCATCTCCCTCGTTAGAGTTGAGGGCTATATTTTTCGTTTCGGTATGAATGATAGAAGTAGAAGGCTCCGTCTTCAATCGTAACTCATAAGTCATAAGAGACCCTATGAGTTCCTCCAATGAAAATTTGTCGAGGTCGCGCGCTTCTTGAATGGCCGCCAACTTTGGTTCCTATGGTCGATTTTGAGGAAAACTTTTGAGTAGTTTTCTAACAAGATCTGCATCAGAAAAAGCCTTTCCCAAAGCCTTTAGACTATTAATAATATTGGTAAATCTAGTATACATATCAGTTATACTTTCATTTGGTTGCACACAAAACATTTCATAATCGCGAGTAAGCATATTTATCTTAGACTCTTTTACTTGGTTTGTCCCCTCATGAACAATGGCTAATTTATCCCAAATTTTTTTTGCAGTTTTGCATGTAGAAATTCAGTTGAACTCGTTTGAGTCAAGAGCACAATGAAGAGCGTTCATCGCTTTAGAGTTCAAATTAAATTTACCTTTGTCTTCTGCCTTCCACGTGCTAGTTGCCGTGGTAGGCTTAGTGTAGCCATTTTCTACAATATCCCAAAGATCAAAATCTAGGAATTGTAGAAAAATTTGCATCCGCACCTTCCAATAGGTGTAGTTACTCCTATTAAATAAAGGAGGATGAGCGATGGATTGACCTTCAATAGTAGCGTGAAAAGTTGTCATCTCACGAGACAGTTAGTCTGCAACAGTGAGACCTGCGCTCTGATACCAAATGAAGGATCAAATGGCAACTAAGAGGGGGGGTGAATTAGTTGAAAACTAAAAACTCAAGTAAAATTAAATCAAGATAAAAATTGCACAACCAAATAAAAGAAGAAAATGAAACTCAGATAACACAGATGATTTATCCTGGTTCGGCCCTTCTGCCTACTCCAGTCCGGTCCTTCTTCTCCTCGAGGTACCGATTTCACTATCACTTGGCCTTTTGAATAGGGCAAGACCAAAGCCGCTTACAATCACACAAAACTTCTTTTACAATCTCTCAAGAAGCTCACAATTACAAATCAATGAACAATTAGGACTTAGAGAATTTTTCTGAAGTTGTGTCACAAACAACATCCAAGCCCCCCTTTAAATACACTAGCCATCATTTCAAAAATGGAACAAAAGCATAATTAAATTATAATTGATTTCAATTTGAATTTTAACCATATTTGCAAATGCATTTGAATTAATTCCAAAATAAATTCGAATTCATACCACATTTGCAAAACATTTGAAATATTACTATATTGAAAAGCTCATTTGAAATTATACTAAATTTATAAAATTNAACTAAGAGGGGGGGTGAATTAGTTGATAACTAAAAACTCAAGTAAAATTAAATCAAGATAAAAACTGCACAACCAAATAAAAGAAGAAAATCAAACTTAGATAACACAAATGATTTATTCTGGTTCAGCCTTTCTGCCTACTCCAGTCCAGTCCTTATTCTCCTCGAGGTACCGATCTCACTATCACTTGGCCTTTTGAACAGAGCAAGACCAAAGCCGCTTACAATCACACAAGACTTCTTTTACAACCTCTCAAGAAACTCATAATTACAAATCAATGAATAATTAGGACTTAGAGAATTTTTATGAAGTTGTGTCACAAACAACATCCAAGCCCCCCTCTAAATATATTAGCCATCATTTCAAAAATGGAACAAAAGCATAATTAAATCATAATTGATTTCAATTTGAATTTTAACCATATTTGCAAATGCATTTGAATTAATTCCAAAATGAATTTGAATTCATACCACATTTGCAAACACATTTGAAATATTACTATATTGAAAAGCTCATTTGAAATTATACCAAATTTGTAAAATTCTTTTAAATTAATACTACAAATGAAAACTTTTTGAATTCATTCCACATTTGTAAAAGCTTTTGAAATAATACCATACATATAATATTCATTCATATCATATTTGCAAATGCATTTGAATTAATTCCAAAATGAATTTGAATTCATACCACATTTGCAAACACATTTGAAATATTACTATATTGAAAAGCTCATTTGAAATTATACCAAATTTGTAAAATTCTTTTAAATTAATACTACAAATGAAAACTTTTTGAATTCATTCCACATTTGTAAAAGCTTTTGAAATAATACCATACATATAATATTCATTCATATCATATTTGCAAATGCATTTGAATTAATTCCAAAATGAATTTGAATTCATACCACATTTGCAAACACATTTGAAATATTACTATATTGAAAAGCTCATTTGAAATTATACCAAATTTGTAAAATTCTTTTAAATTAATACTACAAATGAAAACTTTTTGAATTCATTCCACATTTGTAAAAGCTTTTGAAATAATACCATACATATAATATTCATTCATATCATATTTGCAAATGCATTTGAATTAATTCCAAAATGAATTTGAATTCATACCACATTTGCAAACACATTTGAAATATTACTATATTGAAAAGCTCATTTGAAATTATACCAAATTTGTAAAATTCTTTTAAATTAATACTACAAATGAAAACTTTTTGAATTCATTCCACATTTGTAAAAGCTTTTGAAATAATACCATACATATAATATTCATTCATATCATATTTCTTATTTTTAAATTCATGCCATAATAAAATCATTTTTTGAATTTATACCATATATAAAATCTCTTTCATACCATATTAAAATAATGGCTAATTTGACATTAAGCTCAAATCAAACCCAAAAGGTGAATTGGTCAACTTGACTAGGTTGACCGGCTCAAATCCGATAAATTGTAAAGAAGTCCTCCAAATTTTTGTTTTGGCACTTGCATCCAATTTGGTACAATTTGATCTTGTCCGGGTCAATTTGAATAATTTGATTGAATTGTTACCTTTGATCAAATCCGGTTCGGCTTGAGCCACTTTAAATTCAACTACAATCTGAAATTGCTAAGTAACAAATTAAATCCAAAATTTGTTTGTTATCATCAAAATTTATTATTGGATAAAATCCAACAACTACATCCTCCCCCACTACAAAAAATTTCGTCCTCGAAACTTAGAACCATACCTCAACACGAGGCCTCAAACAAGTAGGAGTAGGACTCCTGCATCACAGCCTCCGGCTCCCAAGTCGTCTCACGCTCCTCGTGATTACTCCACTGCACCTTCACCTACGGTGTGACCCGGTTGTGTAATTCTTTCGTCTCGCGAGCAAGAATCCACACCGATCGCTACTCGTACCTCAGGTCCTCGCCTAGCTCAAGTGGAGTGAAGTCAATCACACACGTGTGAGGGGTCGAAAACATATCTCCTCAAAATCGAGACATGGAACACATCATGAATACCGACAAGTCGTGAGGGTAGTGCAATCCTGTAAGCTACTGGCCCGACTCTCTCCAAAACCTCGAAAGGGCGAACAAACCGTGGACTGAGCATTCCGCGAACCCCAAATCTGCGAATCCCTCGGGACGGCGAGACTTTCAGGAAAACAAGATCGCCAACCTAAAACTCCATGTCTCGTCTCTTGGTATCAACATAGCTCCTCTGTCGACTCTAGGCGGTTTTAAGATGTCGTCACACAACTCTGACCTTTTCCTCTGCCTCCAACAGAATCTTAGGGCCCAAAGTCTTCCTCTCACCCACATCACTCCAATGCAAAGGGGATTGACACTTGCGTCCATACAATACTTCAAACGGAGCCATTCGAATGCTCGCTTGATAGCTGTTGTTGAACGGAAACTCAACTAGTCTCAAGTGTTGATGCCACCCTCCTCCAAAATCCAGGACACAAGCTCTCAACATGTCCTGTAGAGTCTAAATGGTCCGCTCCGACTGACAATCTATCTGTGGGTGGAAAGCCGTACTGAAATGAAGCTGAGTACCCAAAGCCGTTTAAAGGCTCCTCTAGAAATATGAGACGAACCTCGGGTCTCTATCTGATACAATCGAGGTAGGTACTCCATGTAACCTCACTACCTCATCCAAATATAACTGAGCGAGTCGCTCTCTGGACCAAGTGGTCTGCATTGGTAGGAAGTGAGCAGACTTGGTCAGTCTGTCCACTATCACCCATATAGCATCAAATCCGTCCTGTGTTCTCGGTAAACCCACGACAAAATCTATGGTGGTCTGATCCCATTTCCACTCAGGCACTGGAAGATTCTGAAGCTTGCCAGCAGGTACACAATGCTCTACCTTTACCTGTTGGCAAGTCAGACACTGAGCCACACATCTTCCAATGTCCCTCTTCATGCCATTCCATCAGAAGTGTGCCTTTAAATCCTTATATGTCATGCCCGGGTCCCAGCGGAAGCCTGCTCGACGCGTGCACAAACCCGCCGTGTACACCAAGCACCCCCGATGCACACAAGGCGTCTACTAAAATAAGGAATAGACAAGGATAGATTCCTAACAAGGCTATCAGAGCAAGTAAATAAATCTACTAAGAAAGTCTACAACAATACAACCTCGAGTTATACAATAGTTCTAAATACAACTGAATCCATAAGACAGCTAGAAAATCTATAAATCCATACGTAATACATCTTTCAACTATAACAAAAAGAAAGACGATAACTGGTCCATCTATGATCACTCCGCAAAGGCTCTAGCTAGTCGCCAACCCCTTTCCACGATCCCCAGCCTCCCCCACTGCGGAAGGCTCTGAAACAAAAACAAACAACCAATGGGGGTGAGAACTATTAAACAATACTTCCCAATGGGTAAGCTGCTGAGAGTGGCGAAATACACCACTAGGTCAACTAAGGCATGCTATAATACAATAGGTAAACAAACATAAGGTTAACAAGTAAAATTAAACAGTTTCATTTCAAGTCATGCCTCTACTTGTTGAAGTTAACTATCATGTATGTGATGTTCCAATGCCACATGTTCAGTTATATACTTATGCAGGTCTACATGCATGTTCATCTTTACTATAAGGCCGCAAGGAGTAAATTATGCCTTTCATTTTCATCAAATCATGCATCTATGCTAATCAACATAGGTGTGGGTTCACTACCATTGAAAATGTCAATACCAATAATGACTAACACAAGGTCTATTGCTAGAAATGCATCAAAAGAGCCACGAGATAGTAACCCACTAGTATGTCCATCTATTATATATGCATCAACCACGGTGATGTTCAATGTCAAGTTAAGTCTCATTACCCAATTAACGAGGGACTTACTCGTAGTAACATCACAGCTCGTGCCATGCCTAATGGCCTCGTGGTAGCATACACTCCCCATGGTGGTCCACTTCGGCACCCAATCCCGCACAGGCTATCTATCGTCGCAAGGCCAACTCCGGAGTGCCGACTTGTAGGGAGCGACCCTCACAAGCATGTGCGAATGAGCACAAGGGCAAGCAAGCGTGATCATAGCATAGGGTCCACAAATCAAATACTCAATCATCATGTCTAAAACATGGAATTTCACTCATCGACTCGACGGTCGGGTACTTGATCTTTCGTGTCATGATTCGTTCACAATTACTTGGGTGGCATGCTCCTACCAACACATAATATGCCTCAACTATGAATTAGTTCACATTTCTATATCCTATCTAGAAGGATTTACTATTTTATTCAAAACCCAATGAGGTTCCATAAACATGCAATTCCCACTATAGTTAAGGAAGTCATTTTCTCATGCCATATGCAAAGGTATTACCAAATGTTCACAAGATTCGTAATTCATGTCATGCATATGCTTTTCTACCAAAGTCCCCACTACATGGAGTAGAAGTGTCATTATGCAAGCAATTTCATTCTCCTAATATTATATGCCATTATCCCTACTATGGATTGCCCCAAAGGCGTTGAAATCTCATTCCTCATGTCTAAAACATGAAAAACAATTAACGATCTCTAGGTCGAATACAATATCATAAGGTCAAGTTCTAGTTATTCAACTAGGTTAAATGCACCATGCTTAGCTTCATGTTTACCTTATTATGCACCATGTCACGATGTCACATTTACCTTGTCTATAACAAATATGTAGTCAACATGCAAGTTAAAGACTTTTCCATTCCATTCACTATGGATGCACCCAATGATGAACCATTAGTCATTTCTAACATACTTCCTAAGATTACATAAGAGGAAGTTATCATGAAGTGCTGATTAACGCACAAGTCCACATTGTAAGCCTCTACTTCATAGAGAATAAATTTTCTACACGTAATGTCACGCCCCGGGACTTAGCGGAAGCCCGCCCGGTGCGTGTCCAGACCCACCATATGCCTGCAACATATAAGGCGTCTACAACAAAGCGATATAAAGAACAAACAAAGCGATATAAAGAACAAAAGTAAACAAGCTATTAGGGATATCAGAGCATACAACAACTAAATTCTAATAACAAGTAGTAGAAATAAAACTGAGCAACAATCATAATCCATAAAGTAAATCATACAACTGTGGTCCAAAAACATAATGCTAGATACAAAAATGGTGGTCTCTATACATAGAGTACAGAAATATCTCACCAATAAATATAAAAAGTGAGAAGACTACCTAATACAATCACCACTCAATCTAGCTAGGGGCAACTCCCTTGCCGCAACCCCTAGCCTCACCCAGTGTGGAAGGCTCTGTAAACAAAAACAACAAAACAATGGAAATGAGAACTATTAGTCAATAATTCTCAGTGGGTAAGCAACCGACCTCAGCGAAATACACCACTAGGTTATAGAGGCAAAGTAGTAAAAGAAAACTGAAATAAGCAACATTTACAGTTAACAATTATAATTTTGCTAAGCTACTGTGCCTCAATTTAGCATGATGTTAAACATTTGGTAATATTAATCTATCATGAATGAGTATATCCAATGAGTATACTACTATGTCCAACAAGTGTACAATATGTATGTTCAACTGATACCTACTATCAAGTAGTAATTGTCACATAGTTGTTTAAATGTCATTTACCAATTCCAATTAAGGACCTACACAAGTGTAGTCCGGCTTGTGCCGCCTAATTGCCCGTGGTAGTCCAACATTCCCACTCTAGGAATAAGCCTATCCTACGCCGGCCCAGTAGGCACCCAATCCCGTACGAGCGAGCATATGTCACGTAGGCCAACTCCGGAGTGCCGGCTTGTGGGGAGCGACCCTTACAAGTATGTGCGAATGAGCACAAATGACAAGCAAGTATGATCATCATCTCAAGTACACGGTCGTCATGTCTCAAACATGGCATAAATACTAGCAACCCAACGGTCTAATTCTATGTCATAGTGTAGAGGTTTAATCGTTTACTAAGTCTAATGCCACATTATAACATTATGGTTTACTATGTCAAGTATATATTCTATGCCCATAAGCATATAAAAACTTGTCGTTTTACAAAAGATAACATTATCTCTAGCATCGAACGCTCGTCCAACACCGGCTAGAAGTCGATAGGAGAAACTCCACACGCTCGCTCAACCTCCGACGACTCCATAGGGACAACCTACGCACTCGAACGACCCTCCTACGATCAATTCCAACCAGCTAGGGAGAAGGAAGAAGAAGAGACGCTAACAACCTTCTCCAAGCTTTCTATGCATATAAATAGGGCGAGGGTCGATTGGAATGAATGACACAGCAAAATGACCAAAAGGCCTCTTACCAACTCACTTTGCTGCCTAGAGTATCGGTACTCAACTTGGGTACCAGTACTCGGCCCTCATTCTGCAAACTCGCGCGCTGGGTACCGGTACTAGCCTGATGGAGTACCAGTATTCAGTCCCAGTACCGGTACTCACCAACAGGTACCGTTACTCAGCATCAAACTGCGCAAACCAGAGAGCATTCAGTTCTATAATCCCTATTGGGTTCTGGTACCCAACCCAGGTACCGGTACACAACACTGAAATCCTGCACTTTGCAGATTTCAGTGTCAGAACTCTACTCTCGCACTGCGCCGAGTCCGTTTTGCGTCCAATTCTGTAAGGACTGAGATTTTTACAGTGCAACTAAACTCTCTGTTGACGATGTTTATGTGTGTAATTTAATTACATAAGCACTCGTCAAGTTTCAGGAGAAAATGAGCTAAAACGGAGAAGTTACGCGATTATTAGTTTTCACTTAAGTGAATAGTAACTCCGGTTTTCCGGAGAAGCCACGGAGTAGAGTAGGCTTCTGGCGCGTATCGGACTCCGTTCATAGCGGTCCAATAGCTCGTTTCGACCGGTTCAGCTGTTCTGGAACTAATGGCACTGACGGATTTTGAGTTTGACGCACGGATTTCGAGAAAATCCAAAAATACATGTTTTATATGTATTTTGTGTGTTTCTTTCGATTGGAACGAAAGGTTGGATTGTTGTCTCGAATCGTGGATCGAGGTGATGACGAATCGAAATCGTAGCTTTGTTGTCCCGAAGGTCCCTGATCGCACTGGTGCTAATCCGTTCGCAGAAACTCTGAGCGGACGATCTACGGAGATCGCACGTTTGATTCGAGAAAAATAGGAAAAAAGTCGGCGATGGCCAACGTAATTCGCAAAAGTCGCCCGACCAATTCTTTATGTACCGTCATTTACTGCGAGATTGCAACGTGGAGGGTATTCGCTGCATTTTAATTCAAAGCTGTGAGGAGACTCGAACTGATTTATCGATATTGGAGGGACTCCTTGCGCGATTATCGCCATAAAGGTATTATAAAGGTTTCTAGGGTTTTCCATGAAACCCTAAGGAACCTAAACCGTAGTCGGCAGCCAACCTAGCCCAGCACCCTACCGGCCCCTTGGCGCTCCTCGGTGCCCCCGCCTCCTCCCCGGCTGGCGCGTGACCGAGCCCCGTGCGGCCCGCAGCCACCATCATCCCGACCTTCCTCTCTTCTCAATCGGGTCTCTGCGCGGACAGCCTCGTCGGTCCGGCGCTTCCTCTCATCGTCAGCCTCTTCCTCGGTTTGAAGGAGCCGTGATGGGTTGGCCCTCCAGGCCCTCGCCGCAGGACGCTGACGAACCAATCGGGTTCCCCCAGCCGGTTCTTGCACCCGGCGTGACCGGCCGGTCGCCTACGCTCCGAGGCGCTGCGCTAGTTCTCCGCAGCCTGCGGCCACGCCCGATGCCGACTCGGCTGAGGCATTGCGTGCCGCGTCCCCCCGTCTCGTCCGCGTCGCCGGCAGGCCAACCCTGAAGGCACCCTTGAAGCCTGTAGTCGACCGCCGCCCGCCGCGAGGTCGCCCGGGAGCACACGCCAGACGAGCGTTACGCAACCAACCGCGCTGCGGTTCCACCAGCCACCCGACGCACGGTATGCTCTTCCCCCAACACTAAACCAGCACACCACAGCGACGGGACAACCCACACACACACCATATTAAACACCTTGACACAAACAGAACGACAGAAACACAGGGATCATACGGAACATCAGCCATCCCCAAGACACCACATCACAGAGACAGCAAGCACAAGCACACAAAAACACGCGACAGACAACTACCAAAGTTGCCTGACGCCGGGTTCCCTGAACCAGCCAGATCACGAGCACGAGCTCGCTTTATCCATCCTTGCGCCAGCCGCCACAGTAGAGTAACGACGCGCGCCTCCAGACTGCACGAGTTCCCTGGCGCCGGTCCGCCAAGCGCAGCGCCCGCATCTTTTCCTATTCCTATAGCGTCGCCGAAGCCAAGAAGACTTGGACCGACACCACCAAGCAGACAAAAACTCCTAGCAGACCTCTCAGACAGCACCATGCGAGCCAAGAAGTCGTCAGACCTAAATAAACAGACCACACCGCCCGAAACGCCGAGATAGGTAGACCATAAGAAAAGGGAAAAAAGGAAATAGCACTACAGAGCCCTCAACAGAATACCAAGAACCCAGGCCACGGCCCATATCCGTGCAGAAGAAGCTTAAAGATATTCTCAGCCCCAGCAAGAAACTACAGAAAAACACTCCGACCGCCGCCAGGGAAGCAAAAAAAGAGGCAACACAGAACCGCCAAGCATATCCCGACCGCACTGAAGAGGGAGAAAAGAAAAATGCGAAGGTAGCGCAACCAGATCTAATCCATAAAACCCCAATACAAACCACGGCAACAACGCTCCATGAGGCCACCACAGATAGCGCAGACACACACCAAACTGAAGACAGCAGGCACGCCAGAAAAACAGCCCGCTTGTGCTCCGCCCACACGCCCCGCACTCGGGCTCTACGTTGCGTCGAGTTCACATAAGTTCCGTGCCCGAGCATCCGACATCAACAAAGGAATCACGGACGAGGGCGCATAATCCTGGACGATTGGAGCAGAGTCCTACGTCAACACCACTACTATAAAACATTCAATAGTCGGGGAGAGCACTAACCAGATACATAAGTATAAATATGGAACACACAAGAAACAGCCCCAGATCAGCAGACAACAAAATATATGCTGCTAGCATGAGAAGAATACGTGCTCAGCACACAACACCGCCCGGCGCAAAACAACAGAACCGACAGCTCATATGACCGCTGCCGATCCGGCAGGATGCGACGAGTTGACCCAGTCATGAGTACCAGTGCTGCTCACCACAACAAGCTTCCCTTCCCCATTAAGGCTCAACACAGATGTAACACGAATCACGAATTCTGTACAGGAAAAAGCAGCGCCGCTCTTCACATGCCAAGCAAACAGAACATACTCTCCAATGCCATTCGGGAGTTGCAATACCTGCAGCATTAACCCACACAAGTCCCCTGATGTAGCAGCTCCCAGCCGAGGCCCAACCAGAAGCCATCATGCAGGCCCAGTCGCGCCCCAAAAATGTCCCGTCCAGAAAAATGGTCTCCAGCGGAGACCTAATCGCCGATATTATCCCGTTTGTGCGACACAGCGTCCTTGGCGCCGCCCCGCTATTCCTAAGTAGACAAGACATTCATGTCTTCGGGCGTTTGTGCAACTTGTCACTGTGTCGGCTCTGTGGCCGCGTGGTGAGTGGTGTTTGCCCTCTGGCGCTTGCTTGATCCCCTGCGTCCTGTCAGCGCGTTCGTGGCTCGACCCGGGCTTGCTTTTCGGCTGCCGTTATTTCAGCCATCGCCGGAACACGACCACGATTTTCGCTTCGATCATCACATATTACGACAGGTGGTTTGGTTGCCCGTGTTTTGTCCGGCTAGCCTTGTTGCTGTCCAGAGATCCGCATCGCACATCTGAGGGTTTCGAAAAATTCGGCGGTGAGCGACGGTAAGGTTCCGGGTCGAATGTACGAAACTTCCGGAACCCTCTGAATCGAACGATCTATCCGACAAATGTGTTTTCGACACGAGGAGTTGAGTGTTTGCGTGTCATATGCACGAGTTATCTATTTTACGTGCAGGGCCAGGGACTCGGTAGCTCGGAGTCGGTAATGTCGGGGTGACATTCGTGGGTCACGAGGCGGTCACCCGTCCTTACACACGGGAAAGATACCGGGCGTCAATAAAAAGGCAATCGGATTTGGGAAACACCCGTCCCCAGGGGTTTGCTATAATACGTTGAAATGTTTATAGTTGCTGGGTTAGACACTAACCGACTATACATATAGGTCCAGTTACGAATCTTTACGGTCACCACCGAGACCACCGACGATGACATGATATAGAACTTACGACCGCAGTACAAAAGAAAGGCATACAGCTCGTGATACTCTTCAATGCTCCATACATCATAACTGAAATACATATTTCGTATATAGTATTGAAGCTTGCACACCCGATAGTAATCTACTATACAGCAAACTTCAGCATACATGGTCTAATGCTTAGTATCCATGTGTAGATAGCAGAGTTTATCCATAGTGTGAATCGTGAACTATTGGTCGTTCCTCGTACTTTGTTTCCGGTGACCTAGACTTGGGCGTGGTTCTCAGTACTTCGTTTCGGTGACCTAGTCAATGATCGTGCTTTTATCTTATATGTTGACCTGGATGGTCGGGTTGCTGCATTATTATTTGCTGGATGCGTTCTGTTCTTCGACTGCTGTTGTTCATGACTTTGATCGGTCACCCTGACGGGGCGGATTGTGGGCTGGTGCTGACGGTAGCTTCTGGATATATCCTGCGATACACTCCTGTGACTAGTCGGGGTTCTGCGTTCGAGACTTTAGGTTACAATTCTAGCATATCTACAATATTCATGCCTATATATTTATCCTCTACCTAAGTTGTTTCTAGCTGTGTAAGTATCGCTGGTAATACCGGGGGTACGCAGTAGATGGCATTCGGATATACTAGTAGCCGTACCTGGTTGTCCGGTTTCTCCAATCGGTTGCATCGGTGAGCGCTGTTTTGGCCGTTCGTAGTACTTTCCGGACATCTGACCTATCTCGGTTCCGGTTCACTTCTTCGCTTGATGACCACCGGTCGCTATGCCCAGAGGGGCGAGTGATTGTCGCTGACTGCGACGGTTGGTATTGATCATCATCCGCCATAATGATCGCCACAAGGCACGAGTCAGTTTTCACGACACCAGCGGTTATCCCCCGCCAGAGGACAGGGTGTTCTTTTCCGAAATAGTGGTCGATACATCCGAACCCGTGAGCCCTAGCGTCGTTCACTTCTTGCTAGGGTGAGCATGCCCAGGGTGGTGATCAGATATGTTTTGCCTGAGGTCCTTAGACGACACGGCGGTTCTTGGATTGCGGGACTTTATGGACTTCTCGTCCGGTTGACGCATAATAGCTATAGTAGCGGCTTGTTGGCAAACTATCTCTAGTTTCATTCCGCTTACAGTTTCTGCACTGAAAGTTTCGATATCGCTTGTATCTTGCAGTGTGTACATTACACGACTTAGCGCTAGTTGTCTTTACTAATATATATACGGTCTTCATTCCGTTCATCTACGTGCTGACTTGTAGTGTACTTACCCATACTGTTGTTTAAATCCCTCCTTCCTGATCCGGTGAGTACTCCTCGCCTTCTTCGGCTTGCGGTACCCACTGGGAGGGGAGACATGTTTACATGTTCTCACCTCCCCCACTATTTTTTCAGGTATTACAGGTGTTGAGTTTTGGGACGAGACGTGAGGTACGTTCGTAGCGGTCGATAGAGCTTCCGACCCAGGTTATCGGTTTAGTTTTACCCCTACTATTCTGTTGTTATAGCTTAGTCAGTTCATATGGTTCAGTATTTTTATTACATTGGAAAATGTGGATTTCTGGATTTTGTAAAATAAAAGGTTTTCTACCCCTCGTGGTAGCGTTTTTAACGAATAAGGGTTTCCGTGTAGGGAACAGTTTTCAAAAGAATTTTCGTGAATTTATATTTAAACACTGAACATAAAACTGTGATGTGAATGGTGAATGTATGAATGTATGGTTATCTTTATATTCATTTGGTTGTGGTTGTTTCCTGGCTATACTCTTGTACTTGTGTGACGCCGTGCAAGTACAGGGGAGACTCTGTCCGTGTGAATAGTGGATTCCCTGTATTTGTGGCGGATCTGCCATACTCTGGGGTCAGGCTTTCAAAAAAAAAAAAAATTTCAAACGCATTTCCGCTGTATTTCAAACAAAAAGGGGACCCCGGGGCGTGACAAATTCGCGCTAAAACGACTCCGACTTGTCCCGACACCCACCAGACGTGTCGACAAGCCACAGATACTGAAGCCTCTCAGATAACTAAACTCCAGGGACACTACATATGAATTAAAATATAAAAAGATAATTGAGTAGTACCTTTTAAATGAAAAATAGTACAACGAATGTAAAAGTGAATTTTTTTTTTTTTTTGCAAATACAGTATAGCATAGTGTCATTAAGCCATAAAATTTCTACAATAATAAGTCTCGCCAGTGTTTGTTGTTTATTTACTTACTAGGCTGGATTCAATCACCAAATAATATGAGAGAGTATATATATATATATATATATATATATTATATAGCGTCCCAGCTATGGTACTTGTAAAAGCACCAAGCACTTGTGCTTGTAAATTTTTACTGTTAGATTTACTCCACGGATCATTTTCAACCATTAGATTATACTATTTAACCAACGCACCCACTCAACCCTAGGGTCCCACATCATCCTAACTGACATCTTTTAATCTAATGGCTAAAAATCTAAAGCAGCCAATGTTTTGGTACTTTTAAAAGCATAGGAGCTCAATTATATATATATATATATATATATATATATATATATATATATATATATATATATATATATAGTATTATATATATATATAGAGTTAGGCTGCTATACTATCGGTAGCACGGAGGCCTTCGTGCTACACAAGTTTTTCGATGATGCCAGCTTCTGAATCGACGATCTGCTCCGTTAGACTTGATCTACACTATTTAAAAGTATTTGAAATTAAATTTCATAATTTTTCGACATCATTTGGCTAGTGATCAAAATGTCTCAAAATTGACAATTTTAATGGTAGATGTGATGCGTTTGTGAATTAAATGGTGTAAAACATATATATATATATATATATATATATATATATATATATATATATATATTATATATATATATAGAGAGAGAGAGAAGAGAGAGAGAGAGAGAGAGTAAGGCTACTATGCTTCTGGAAGCACGGAGCTCCGTTCTTCTAGTCTTTTTCGATGTTGCGACTTTCGAATCGTCAATCGCTCCGTTAAACCTGATCTAAAGTATTTGAAGTACTTAGAAAAATAAATTTTATAATTTTTCGATATCATTTGCCTATTGATCGAAAGGACTCAAATCAATAATTTTAATGGTCGTTGTGAGCCGTTTGCAAATTTAACGGTGTAGAAATTCCAAATACGTGAAATTTTAATGAAAATGTTTTATACTATATAAAAAGATCAATATCTTTGATCTAAAATTTTAATGTCATATTATCACGTTTTGTATGATTTTTATTTTCAGCGCGTTGATTTTGAGCCCTTAGTTCACTTAGGCAAATGATATCGAAAATTGCAAAATTTATTTTCTAGGTACTTCAAAATACTCTAGATCAAGTTTAACGGAGGCCGATCGACAATTCGAAAGTCGCAACATCAAAAACGACCTGAGAGTACAGAAGGCTCCGTGGCTTCCAGAAGCATAGTAACCTCACTCTCTCTCCTCTATATATATATTATATATATATATATATATATATATAATATAATATATAATATATATATAATATAGAATTAACCGGAATACATATAATATAAAACGCTCTTTTTGCTATCAAGTTTTTAACCCTTGGATGAAAAATTATAGATCGAGATGATATTAGTCGGTTAGAGTTGAGCGGTCCCGCTAGGGTTGAGTGGTCCCACTGGGTTATAATATTTAATCCAATGGTTAGAAATAATGAAAAAAGTTGATCCAAAGGCTAAAAAACTGGTAGCAACAATGGGATTTTGCTACTAATAGTAGCCCAGTCCAGCTCTATATATAATTATATATATATATATATATATATAATATATATATATATAATATATATATAGTATATATAATGTAGAGAAATCGGGGGCCTTTTTATCGGACCAAAGAAACTAAAAACTTGTAGGAAGAATCCTAAACTCTTGGTTCGTATATATTTATTCCAAGTACGCCATTAATACATCGGTTAATTGGTTTACATCTCGGAGATAACAATTATTTAATTCACAGATTCAAACGAGAGATAGAAGAATTTTATCCTTCTTTGAGTCAAACTTAATCTAGATAACATAATCTAATTAACGGTGAGCGTCATTTCTTAACATCACAAGTATTACTCTTTGGATATGTTATACACAAATATTTAGTATATATTATACACATGCATGGTCTTGGGCTAGCTTGTTGGCTCCGCATGGTTGGATCTGTATAATTAATCATAATAAATCTTGGACTTAATAACTTCTAGTCTCGGTAGCAGAAGTAAATTAAAACTTTATATTACAGTTTTTATTTTTGGCATTCAAACTTTAATGTAACTTGCTTGTCAAAAACATGCAACTGCATATGCTATATATAACCATAGCCAAAAATAAGAGCAAGTAATGGAAAACAGATGCATACCAAGTAACTTAGCTCCATTATTGATTTCTCCATTATTTTTGTCGATTTTTTATTATTTCAGCCATGTATACTTTAGCTTCATCAACCGATTCTTCGGTTTCACTATTTCGATTCGGTTCCTTTTGAGCTGCACTATTTTCGATCAGGAAACATTTTTCTCTTTTCCTTTACTGCACTCTTTGTTTCAGCCCGAATGCGGCTGATCATTTTGATTGCCCTTTCGGAATTGCTCATATTGGGCAACCCGAACGTCAAAATCAAACATACTTGGAAAATGCTTATTTTAAAGTGTAGATCGTTGAACGCCATTTTGGCGAATTCTGATTCCGTCATTCTTATGAAACACTGGTTTCTAGCCATTTTGAAATGGTTCAAATATTTTTCGACCATTCTTCCTGACTTTCATTTGTATAGAGCTAGATGGGCCACAGACAATGTGGGCTCTGATCTATAAAACTGCTCATTGAACTTATGCTCCAATTCATCCCAGTTTCGGATAGAATTGATGGGTAAGCTCGTGTACGATGTAAACACCGTTTTGTTTAACGACGTATTAAACAGTTGGAGCTTACAAAATGGGTCAGCGACCGCTTCTCTATATTGGGCTGTGAATAGAGCGACGTACTCTACTGTATTCTCAATTTTTTTGACTGAGAACTTATCCAACTTCAGTATTGTCACGCCCCGCTCCCTGCCAATTTGGTCGGGTTCGGGCCACGTCAACAGACCCCGAACGGACAGGGCCTTCCCTACACGCCCAAGGCTCCAACCACAAGTATAATTAAGCAATCAAACAAAGAGATTGCAATTATACAAGACTTGCACGAGGGCAAGCAACAACAGAAGCGAAAGCTCTAAGCTAAAACATACAACCATACATAATATTTGATTACATTTAAACCAAATACTAGTAAACTAAAACCATTACATCCATTTACTTTCATTCATAATATCTTTTTACATCATATCATTCCACCAAAAATACATGATTTGTTTACAACTTTTACAACTATAGATCAACAAAAAAAAGTTGATACATGAACCAAAAAGGGAATGACTAAAATGCATAACTCCGGTGGCCACTAGCTATGGCGCGATACCCTTGCCTCGATCCTCCGCCACCCCGCTCGTGCTCGGATCTGTAGGGTGTGAGAACTACAACGAAGTTCCCAGTGGATTCGGCAACCGACCTCGCCGACTTACCCACTAGGTCTATTCAGGCATAAGTATTTAAAAGGAAAGAAAAATTGTAACCAATGCTAATGCTAATACTATGCATGCAAGAAAGCTGTCAGAAGATATATAATCGAATAAGGAATGATTATGCATGCATGCTTTTCCACGATTTCACTTTGGCTTTTACCCAATCTTACCGGTTAACTTTGTTAACCCCAATAGCTCACAACTCAAAATCCCTTTCATTCGGGGAGGCTCTAAGCACTACAAGACCCGAGAGACCGTCTTCGGGGACCGCGCTCCCCGTGGTGACAATTCCGGAACGCACCGCTTGAGGGGGAGCTACCTCCCTCAAGCCAAGACTTATCGTGAGTATCGTTCCAATTCCCACTTAGGGAATGTATAGCCACTAGCCACAATGCCACTATCATAATAGGTTTCTACCTATTTATTCATGTCACTTTCTAAGTTATTCTTGTTATAAGGCCACTAATAGTTAAACCTTGTTTAACGATTCATGTCTCGATGCTAATCATGTCTCTAATGTTAATGTCACCTTTATTTACTATTATGTTGGTCCAAGTCTCACATTCATACAATCTTTACGGTTCTACCATACATGTCCAATATGGTTCTTATCATTCTCTATGTTCATCTACGTTAGAAGCATATAAATGAAGTCTAACTAAGTTTCACATGTAATTTACCCTATCATGCATGAATGATTTTATACATAGTATGCTCAACAAAAGGCGAAATAGACATAAAGGGGAATCCAACGATTCCGGCGTGCACCCCCCACCTTGAATATTGTAGTAGGGTTGTAGTTCAACTCTCGCAATTTTAGGACGCCTATCCCGCGACCTAAACCCAAAAATAAAGCCAAATTGGGCTTAATACATAGAACTCTTACTTAGTCTTTTCGTAACGTCAAACGAAGTTGTCCCACGCGTCGGGAATACCCCTAATTAGATTTCCAAGAGGTCAGTTTACCTCGGAAACAACCGGAGGCAAAAGCCCCAAAATCCATGCCCTAATAATGCCATAATGGGATTTCTCCTAGATTGATTTCATCTCTAAGCAAATACTAGCTTAAAATCATCTAGGAAGCATTTTAATACCATTACTAAGCCGTTCCAAGCATCCTTAGGGCATCTACTTCATACCCTAGATGTTCACCATGAGAGGACTTTGAGACACCATGGATTTCATGATGTCCATAGCCTCTACAATGATCGTCCATAGCCTCTACAATGATCCTAGCCTTGCTAGAGGATCAAAACTCCAAGTTTTAAGTTAAAAATCCAAAACCCTAGACCTACTTTGCATAACAACTCACCTTGGCCCAAGCTCTTGCAAGTCCTCCTTGTAGGAGAGCTTCTAAAGCCTTCAAACCCTCAAAAAATCCTCTCCAAAGTCTTCTTCTCCTTCTTCTCCTTGTTCTAGGGCAAGATTTCTAGAGAGAGAAAGAGAGAAATGAGAGGGAGAGGAGAGTGTGCTATGGGAGAGAAGGAGAGGGAGTGTTTTGGTTATAACATGTTGCAACAATAGCAACTAGGCCCTCCCAATCTTTATATTTGCAGCAAACCTCAAAGGTGCTGCCAGACCAAAGTGTACCGGTATACGGAATTTTGTACCGATACATTTTCTGCGCAGAGGCAACCCGAGAGCAAGGTTCTCGGATTTACCAAAGTGTACCGGTACACACCAGGGGTGTACCGGTACATTTTCTGCTAAAACACAAACCTGAGAGCAACTTTCTCTCGGGCTGCTGGTCTGTACCGGTGACAACTTGATAGTTGTACGGGTACACTTTACCCAGAATGCTGGTTTTGCGCCGTTTTCGATTCTATTTTGCGTCGATCGATGCTAAAACCTTTCTAACACCTCTTAAACTCATTTTTAGCCCTTCCAACCTTGTTGGAATGCTAAATGGAACTTGTCCAACTATTTCTCTCGACAACTTTAACCAATTTGGGTAAAGTTCGATAATTTTTTTCAGGTTTCAATATGTTACAAGTATCTTCCAGTTTGCCAAATAAGGATGTTTCGTATCTATATTTGCGAGAGATGGCGATCTAAACACTGGCCGCATTGTTGGACTTATCCCAACACCGAATGTGTTCTGAATCGCTTCCTCTATCTAAGCATATAGCTTATTATTTCCTACTGTTAGGGCGGGACCCTGGGCTGGAATCGCGTTCGGCCCTAAAAGAGGTGCATAATTCTGTGCCGCAGGGTTGAACCCTTGTCCTACGTTAGGGCCCTTCCTCCCAGCTCTCATGCCCACGTTTTAGGACTGATAAGCAGGCAAGGGAGGCAGAGGATGCAAACCGCACGAAACTTTCGGTTGTGGGCTGATGTTTACATTTATTGGCCTGTAAGCAGCCTGGAAAGGTGCCATTTAGGGCTGTGCCTACAAGACCGCCAGTGCAATGAGGTTTTGTTGTACTGGTGTGGTCAAATTGATCACCAGAGACACTTATGGCCTTCATATGGCTGTTGATTCCAGACTAATAGCTGTCCAATACGAGTGATGTTCTCATTCGAGGCCGTGATAGTGGTCAACACCGCATTGAGATGGGCGGTACTCTAGTAGCTATTCTGATCTAAAGTTTGAATAACTCAAGTCATTTCGCCGAGTGCCTTAGCTAGGCTTTGCTCTTGGTGACTTGAGTGCCCACTACTTTCACCTCTCGATGGCAACACCGCTTGATGCTCATTTGCATTTTCGTCACTACTAGTCTAGTCATTCCCTGATGGATTGGGAACAACTATCATCAGTCATTTGGAAAAGATTTGGATTTATCTATGCGGGTTCCACTTGGCGTGCCAGAAATTGTTGGGCTAGAAACCGAATGCGGGGCAATACTGACTGGATCAATGCGTTGATCAAGTCAGACACTTCCTTAGAGTGCGAATCAGCTCCTGAAATGACCCTCAAAGGTGCCGGTACTAAGTCAAACGATTCGGTTGAGGAGGGATCGGCTCCATTGAGCTCTTTCGCTAACTATTCATGAGTAAACCGATATGCGAGCTTGGCCAAAAGAGTTGAGCTATTTATATTAACTGAAAAACGGCGATTACAAAAGCTGTTACCAATACTAAATCTACTCCTATTAAATCTCTTAAAAAAGCACTTAACTAAGCTCTTGACTAAGCTCTTAAAAATAGAGAAAGGAAAACTTGTGGACTTTTTCCTAAAAAATCGTAAATTCTGGGAATTGAAAGGAATTGAAATTTGCCGTAGTCGCTTGCTCGTCTGAGGGACCCCTATCATAGGCATTTTTTTCCTATTTATAGTAGCATATTCTCCTGCTTGTAGTTATTGGGTGATTCTTATTGTAGAGATCTATTCAGCCATGCACATTCCTATTTCTTCGGGATGTGACACAATCGATAATTTACTAGCCACGGAACTTTTGTTCCACGTCTCCAACTGTCCTTGCCTAAATTGCTTTTTTGTTCATGCGTTCTTTTCTTGGCTCCTGGTGGACCACATGTCACCTTCTGTTTTGTCCACACAGTCTAACGACATGGACCGTGCCACTTATCATGTGGTATTATTTTTTCGATGCCAACAATTATGAAAGTCCAGGATGATTTCGAATGCTGAACTAAAATTAAAATTCAAGGATCAAAAGAATCTTGACCAGTAAAAGTTGAGGACCACTAGGGCAATTGATTCCCCCTGCATATATATTTCTATACATACGGCATACTTCGTCTCCCCAAATATGTTGTATGAAGGAAATATTCTTTCTCCAAGGTTGGAAACTGCCTCGAAAATCTTAAATTCTTGAATTACTCTTCAAATAGCAAAGTGATTGTTGATGCCAAAATTGAAATTAACATGCCGACCTAGCCCACGTATGAGCCGAAGAAATAAGGACACGTGGTACACCAGGAGTCGGCAATAAGGCGCCTGAAGGCCAAGAGCGTTTAGGCGGGAACGGTTGAGAAGTGGGGCGTAACTTCCATATGAAGTAGGGCATAACTTCCATGTGAAGTGGGACGTAACTTCCATGAGAAGTGGGGCGTAACTTCCACGATCATGGGTACAACCACTCCCCCAACTAACCAAAAATGTGGGCTGAGAAGACATCACTATAAATAGTAACTTCAAAGCCTGTAATAAAGGTCTTTCTCCATCCTGAATGAGAAGACCATGCACCCTTATTTCCTCTGTATTTTATCGCTTTTCTAGGAGTAGTCTAAATATAATCTTTTTCTTTTTCGCATTTACTACTTTCCTAGGAGTAGTTCGCTAAGTAGAACCCTGGAGTCTGTCTGCCCCACGGGCATCACTCCGTTGTAAACTACATTTGCAGAGTCTGTATGCCCCACGGGCATCACTTTGTTGTAAACTATATTTCTGAGTCTGTATGCCCTTCGGGCACACTCTTTTTTATTATTATATATATTTAGGCATTCAGCTCTTTCAGCCAACCAGTCATTGTGTATTTTATTTATTCGGCTCTTTCAGCCGAGCAGTTACTGTGTACTTCTTCCATTCGGCTCTTCTGCCGACTTGATCCTTGCACAGTTCATACATTCGGCTCCTCCAGCCGAACCGATTCTACAGTAAAGATTTTCGAACTCGGCTGATCCGATCGCTCATTAGTCGAATCGCTTGATCCAGTCGAAGGGCGCAAACTTCGAGGGTCACTATCCGCAGCCGCTCCTCACCCCGACACACTCCCCGAAGAGGATCTTTGACCGGGTCAAGGGTCGGGAAATTCGACTACCAATAATTTGTGGCACGCCCGGTGGGACTCGATTTTAGGTAAATTCACATTTTTATTGAAATTATGGCTGATGATAATGCCATGAATTTGCGCAATAGGGTTGTTCCTAGAAATTCTGGGAGTGATCAACCTAGTGATTCAGACAATGCTGGCGAATGTCAAGCAGTTTTGCCAGTTGAAGGAGAAACTAGTGGACAGTCGGCTTATCAAGAGCCGAGTCTAACTCAGGCACTCGGCCAGATGAGCCAAGTCCTGCAAACTTTAGAATAAAATATCCATCAAAGTACCGCTCGACTAGACGCGGTGCTGGCCGCTATCACGGCCTATAATGAAAATATTGTTCGAATCAGACAATTATTTACCCGAAACGAGCAACCTTATGGGGGGCAACAAGGGCCCCTAAATGTGCCGGTGCAACAAAATCCCGTCACGCCGGCGGTCTTACAGGTGCAACCGCAAATGGCACCTTTCCAGGTTGCTTACAGGTCGATGAATATAAACGCCGGCCCTTAGTCAGAGATTGCATCGGGTTTACCTCCTTTACCAGCTTATCAGCCCCAAAATATAGGGATTAGGGCTGGGGGGCAGGCCCCTAATGATATGCAAGGAGCGAACCCTGCAATACAGAATTCTGGAGTTCCTCAAGGGCCAAATTCGGCTCAAGCACAAGGTCCGCTGTATGCTCAGATTGAGGAAGTCTTTCGGAATACCTTCGGAATAGGGGCCAGGCCGGCTATGCGGCCTATTTTTCGATCCCCGTATCCGCAAGCATAGATACAGAGCATCCGTATCCGGCAAACTGAAAAATGCCGAAGTTCGACAAATTCTCGGGCGATGAGACCGAGAATACGGTCGAGCATATAGCCCGGTTCACGGCCCAATGTAGAGAAGCGGCTGCTGACTCATTTTTGAAACTTCGATTATTTAACACGCCGTTAACTAAAACGGCGTTTACTTGGTATACAAGTTTATCAGCCAATTTCATCCAAGATTGGGACGAATTGGAAAGAAAATTTCATAAGCGATTCTATAGGTCGGAGCCACAATTATCGGTCGCCGACTTGGCTTTATACCAACAAATGTTAGGTGAAACGGTCGAAAAGTATTTGAACCGTTTCAAAATAGCCAAAATCCGGTGCTTTATGAGAATGCCGGAATCAGAGTTCGCCAAAATAGCGTTAAATGGTCTACATTTTAAGATAAAAGATCATTTTGAAGATAAGTATTTTTCTAACCTATTTGATCTAGGTGTTCGAGTTGCCCAATATAAGCAATTTCGGAAGGAAAGTGAGGACAATCGGCTGCAATGGAGCCAATATAAAAAGCAAAGCAGAGAAATCCTTGATAGAAGAACAGTCGGTTCAAGAAGAGTCGAGAGCCAATCTAGTGAAAGTGAAGACTCGGCTGATGAAGTCGAAATATAATCACTTTCTTCACGGAGAAATTCTTGATAGAAAAACATTCGGTTCAAGAAGAGCCGAACTAATCGAATAAAAGTAAAGAATCGACTGATGAAGCCAAGATATATGTGGCTGGGATGATAAAGCGTCGTTTTCTTAAAGCCGACCAAGACCAGCGAAACTAAAGCATGGGTTTCGGCTGTGTCATTTCGAGCAGTCGATTTGGCACCAATAGTCATCCGAATGTTCATTCGAAAGACTATTGGGGGGGCATTGTTGATGCCAAAATTGAAATTAACATGCCGACCTAGCCCACGTATGAGCCGAAGAAATAAGGACACGTAGTACACCAGGAGTTGGCAATAAGGCGCCTGAAGGCCAAGAGCGTTTAGGCGGGAACGGCTGAGAAGTGGAGCGTAACTTCTATGTGAAGTGGGGCATAACTTCCATATGAAGTGGGACGTAATTTTCATGAGAAGTGGGGCGTAACTTCCACGATCATGGGTACAACCACTCCCCCAACCAACCAAAAATGTGGACTGAGAAGACATCACTATAAATAGTAACTTCAAAGCCTGTAATAAAAGTCTTTCTCCATCCTGAATGAGAAGACCACCCTTATTTCCTCTGCATTTTATCGCTTTTCTAGGAGTAGTCTAAATGTAGTCTTTTTCTTTTCCGCATTTACTGCTTTCTTAGGAGTAGTTCGCTAAGTAGAACCCTGAAGTCTGTCTGCCCCACGGGCATCACTCCGTTGTAGACTACATTTGCAGAGTCTGTCTGCCCCACAGGCATCACTCTGTTGTAAACTATATTTTTGAGTCTGTATGCCCTTCGGGCACACTCTTTTTTATTATTATATATATTTAGGCATTCGGCTCTTTCAGCCGACCAGTCATTGTGTATTTCATTTATTCGGCTCTTTCAGCCGACCAGTTACTGTGTACTTCTTCCATTCGGCTCTTCTGCCGACATTGATCCCTGCACGGTTCATACATTCGGCTCCTCCAGCCGAACCAATTCTACAGTAAAGATTTTCGAACTCGGCTGATCCGATCCCTCGTCAGCCGAATCGCTTGATCAAGTCGAAGGGCGCAAACTTCGAGGGTCACCGCAGCCACTCCTCACCCCGACGCGCTCCCCGAAGAGGATCTTTGACAGGGTCAAGGGTCGGGAAATTCGGCTACCAGTAGTGATGTGGTGCTGTCACATTCATATATGGTAGCTTGTTGAGTGGAGAGGCTTGAAGCCGTAGTAATCAATGCTATATGATAATGTAAACGAGACGATCGAGCAACACACTGAATTGATACAAAAGTGTGCAGGTTAATTAATTTAGTTCACTGATGATGACCTAACTAAAAATTCATGGATATGCGGTTACTCTTGAAGAGTGGTTAATTGATAAGGTAATTAGAATGTTACTTAAATAAATGTTCCCTCACGTCATATACCTAGCTAAACTACTGCCACATTTCCTCCGTGGAAGTTACCAACATAAATGTTACTTACCACATGAGGCCAAAATATTGCTTAGGTCAAACTAGCACTTCCCTGAACAAAACTATTCCCTCATGTGTGACAACTATATAGAGCCATTTAATTATCATCTCACTTCACAAGTCATTCCATTTAATAACAAGAGAATAAATATATAAGCTAGCTGCGCATTCTGTGCCGCCTAACTCCTTTGTATGACACTCTCTCTCTCTAAGCTGTATATATCCTAGAAATAAATACGAGTTTATTAGGTATGTGACATCAGGTGGGAATGGCTATTTTGCATGTATAAATAGAGTCAAGGAGGGATAGAGAGAGATTAGGTTAATTAGCGTCAAATAATTGAAGAGTGGAGACAACATTGTTTAAGAAATGGAGATTGGTGAGGGGAGGGAGATTGGAAGAGAGGCTCAACAAGGAAGAGGGAGTAGAAGAGTTGCTGCAATTAATATTGGCCCAGATCATCACACCACTCATGTTGATTCAAAAGAGAACAAGTTAGATAACCAAGATGACCCACTCAAGGTTATTTAATTACTTTCTTACATTAATCTCTCTTTCTCTCTCTCTCATCCTTAATACTACACTATGATTCTAATTCATGAATCTAATTGGCCATAGTATGCTTCATGGACAGGAACCAGGATGGAAAAGGTTTATAGCCCATGTTGGACCTGGGTTTCTTGTTTCCCTAGCTTATCTTGATCCTGGCAACTGTAAATTAACCTCTCTCTCTCTCTCTCTCTCTCTCTCTCTCTCTCTCTCTCTCTCTCTCTCCCTTTTTTTCTCCCCTCTTTAACCTTCTCTTCTCTAATAATACCAAACCCATCTTTGCTCAAGTTATTTATCAAAGTAGCCTTCTTGCCGGAAAAATTAGAAATAAAGAAAAAGACTCTAATGATTCAGGAGCTCCTCTCAGAGAATCTTATATGTAGGCTTCTTTATACCATGTTGTACCATTAATACTGGAATGTATTTCTAATTTGATTAGATAAATGGATTGAATCATTATATATAATAGATGAGGCGTGTTCAACTCATACAATCCCAAACTTTGAAGTTCTTTCACTTGTTTAACAATTGAAATCACACAGTGAGGTTTGCAGACTTCTTCATTAAAGAGCTAGCTTTTGAAGCCTCACTTGTTAAAGTTGGTTTCACTAAAAAAATAATTGCAAAAATGCTTTTTCAAAGTGCGGTTCACTTGTCATAATAATCGGCAATACGGCTATTTTTTGTGCCGAATTACGTAACATATCAGTTTTTATTGGAAGAAGATGAAATTCACTGAATCTGATAAACTTAATTTTATTCAACTAAAACAACAGCCAGATTCATATTATCTGTAAATAGTAATTCTGAATCTATTAGATAAATAGATTGATGAGAGGGTAGATTAATTGGTTTCAAAGGGAAGGTTTTAAACATAGAATAATCTCTCTCTCTCTCTCTCTCTCTCTCTCTCTCTCTCTCTCTCTCATCATGAACTGGAGGGCACGTTTAATTATGTTTGAACTTTGAACTGTGGAACAGTGCAAACGGATCTGCAAGCGGGAGCCAGTGACAAATATGAGGTACATATAATTAAACACCAACTTATTAGTTAAATCACAAATATGAGGTCCATATAATTAAACACTAACTTATTAGTTAAATAAATAAACCTAACTATCACAATATGTGGACCAAGTCAAACTTTTCATTTTGGGCCTTTATTTAAGCTTACTATCTCATTTATTGAATTTAGCTCAAACTAATTGACAATAATGCATGCTTTGAAATTGCAAAATGGCAGCTTCTGTGGGTCATACTAATTGGGCTCGTCTTTGCGCTTATTATACAATCATTAGCAGCTAATCTTGGAGTAACAACAGGTAATGCAAATCTACTCCATATTTAATCTAATATCATAAGATTAGACCAATTCTTTTATTGGTAAAATTAATACACATCGCATATTTTAAAACAATTATTAGAATTTTAAAAATGGTTGAATCCATAGTATCCAAACTTAAAACAGTGTAGCACTAATTTTGACAGTATATTCTATAATATAACATAATATTCTCTCAACACTTGGACTATTTAGTCAAAAATATTGAGAGTAGTAGAGTGAAAACTTGTAATATTAATTTCTTATTAAATTTACAAGATATTGGATGTTCAAACATAGTAAACTAAACTTTAAAATTTTAGATTTATACTTCAAAATATGGAGCTCTATACTTTTTTCACCGTCTCATATTGATGTTTTATGTTTATGCTTTCTAATATACAGGGAGGCACCTTGCTGAACTATGTAAGAGTGAATATCCCAAATACGTGAAGTTTTGCCTATGGTTGCTGGCTGAAGTGGCCGTGATTGCCGCGGATATCCCTGAAGGTAAATTACGAACTCGACAAGTCAACATATAAAACAATAATTTAAAAAAAAAAAAGTGTTTCAAATTCAAAGTTAGCCTTTGCAAATCGCGAATAAGGCGATTTCAATTCCAAGATAATGTACTTTTATAACAAACATAAAATATAAAAAGTAAAATTGTAATAATTTTAATGCATACAAAAAACTATAACAGATCTGTCGTAGTAAAGTAGCAAACAGGTCAAGGGAAAGAGTTCGGCTCTTTTACATTTGTTTACTACGCCAAGCCCATGAGGGGTGCATGGCCCTAAAGATAGCCCATGGCCTTCCTCAGCAGAGTCATACTGGGACAGAAAATTTATGTAAATAATAATATAAAGAACTTATTTTGATCCAACTGTCTAATATTTAAAAATTTTGATTTTTCTAATTAATCTTTTAATTCATTTGATTAGAGTCGTTTAATAACTCTTAAATTATAAAATTTGAATGCATCGTTTAATTTTATGGACCTGATTAGTATATTTCATGTAATTTACTAAATTACAACTCGATCCATTAAAATAAGTAATTGGCCTAAAATTTGAACCGGAAGAACCATCAAATGCTTATATCAGATAAATTGAAAGACTGGTTACTAAAATCAAAATTTTTAAAAGGTTGGATAGTTGAATCAAAATAGGTGAAAGTTCAGGTGAAATCTAGATACTAGATATACATTTTTACCCGAATATTTAAAAGAGTAAAATGTATAGTTAGTTCCTGTATACTATCCCAATGTATAGCAACTTCTATAATCTTATTTAACTTCTTTATTAAAGGGACTTTCACGAAAACAAGGACAGAGAATCATTCTTATTAATTTTCAAAGCCAATTCACAATTAGATGTCAAATCTTCTTAGAGCCGTCACTACTGCTTTTACTAAATTTAGCTTGCGGAGTAATTATAATTATGTCAATCCAAATTAAGGGACATAAGGTGAAAATCAATCTTAAACAAAGTTTTTTTTTTTATTATTATTTTTACCTTCTTTTTTGAAAGAGAAAAGAAATTATATTATGTGTACTGTGTTTTAAATTATTTTTGGGAAATAATTAATGTTTGTGATCTTTGGGTGCAGTGATAGGTACAGCGTTTGCTCTCAACATATTGTTTCACATCCCAGTGTGGTCGGGGGTCCTGATCACGGGGCTCAGCACTCTCTTGCTTCTCGGATTACAAAGATATGGGGTAATTAATCTCTCCCCTTCTAACCCCTATTAAAATTTTGTAGCAATGCAGGGGAATTTCTTATTACGGTTTTTTGATAAATCAGCAAGTTAAAAAAATAAAGGAAAATTAATTTTAATTACAAACTAAATAGCAATAAGCTAGTCAAATTAAAGTTCAAGATATATATATATATATATATATGTATGTATCCATACTATTTGGGCCTATTTAGCATTCCAAATTGGAGTGGCCACGATACTAAGGATGAGCGAGCTTAGCTGTTTTGACTCTTGAGAGAGGAGAATTTAGTAGTAACTCACGAACGTCACGAGTCACTGAGAAGTTTCGATATATAGTAAAATCAGGTCTAATCAAGCAATTAATCTTTCTAGTTCTAGGAATTAAGGGTCTTTTGAATCTCACGTGATATGTATATGTAAATGTATATGTTGGGGTCGATCGATCGAACAAGATTGGCTTGGAAAAATTCCATTGAATATTTCTACTTGACCCATGCGTCTCCAGATCACTAATCCCTATCCTCTTGATTTCATCCTACTCGATCAACTGACTCCCAGCTGTTACCGTATCAACCTTAAACTTGATTCTAACAAATAATAATAGGTTGAAAAGTAGTAGTGTGTTTCACGCGTGCAGGTCCGAAAGCTTGAGCTCGTGATAAGTATGCTGGTGTTCGCCATGGCGGCCTGCTACTTCGGAGAGATGAGCTATGTGAAGCCGCCTGCAGCGGAGGTGGTGAAGGGGCTTTTCATCCCTAAGCTGAATGGAAATAGTGCAACCGCAGATGCTATTGCCCTCCTCGGCGCTCTCGTCATGCCGTGAGCAAACTGAATCCTTTTTGGTTTTCGCAACGAAATGCGCAGGGCCTGCTTAGCCTGTGTTAAATGTAAAATATAAAAAATAACCATTTTTTCGGATTACAAGAATTTGACTTATGGGAGGATATTTTGGTCCAAACAATAATTAAAATTTTTAAATAATTTTAAAATTTTAATATTTTTACAAAAAAAATTTTGAAATTTAAAATTTTTCACTCATATATTATTTTTGAAAAAGTATTATTTTTATTTTTTATTTCCTAAAAATTTTAAATACTTTATAAATAAAATTATAAATAAAAAGGGCTGGTCCGAAGTCCGGCCCGGCTCAGCACAGGTCATGCTGTCCAGGCTAGGGGGCCGTGCTAGACTAGGAGTCCAAAGACTTTGGCCCGGCATGGCATAGCCCAACTTGGGACTGGACTGTGTCGTGTCGGGGCTGGCCTCCAGCACGTTTCAGGCCGGCTAAATATGGGCTGTGCCGGCCCGGCACGTCCCACATTACACCCTAGTTGTACTAACTTTAAATTTAAACTTTTGCTTACAGCAACTCTTTGCAATTACAGGCATAATCTGTTTTTACATTCTGCTCTTGTTTTGTCGAGAAAGACCCCGCCGTCCGTTAAAGGAATCAAGGTGACGCTCATAAATTGGAAAACATATGATCTCTCTCTCTCTCTCTCTTCTTTTTATTTATTTACTTATTTATTTATTTTGCATATACATCAGTCAAACTTGCAGATTCAATTAATGTGAACAAATTTTAACTTATAATATCGATCGAGTTGCATCAATTTCTAATCCAATTTATCCCTTGGTTAAGTTCAATAGAAAAAACTTGGACTGGATTAGACTGATCTTAACCTGATAATTGATCATCCTGAATTATTCCTATTCAATATAAAATTACGGGGTAGTTGTTATATGCTTTGAAATAAATTAAATCTATACAAAATCTTCAGCATTTTCATTTCAGCTGGTCCAACATGAACACAGCCATGGGCTTGTCCTCCGGTTGCCGAAAAAATATTTTACCCCTCTCCTTTTTATCATATCGTACGAACAACACGAAAACTGAAAGTAACAAATCATTTGATACATATGATTTTACGTGGAAAATTCACTGCATACATACTTTTCTCTCTCTCTCTTTTTTATATATATATATATTGTTATTTTGGTGTTTGTTAGGATGCGTGCAGGTATTTCCTTCTAGAAAGCGGCTTTGCGCTGTTCGTGGCGCTGCTTATCAACATCGCTGTCGTCTCTGTCTCCGGCGCCGTCTGCTCATCCAATACCCTCTCCGCAGAGAACTCCGATCGATGCGGCGATCTCACTCTCAATTCGGCTTCTTTCTTGCTCAAGGTTAATTTGTCGTTACCGTCTACGTAATCGTGGTGCCATGCATTATTTTGACACCCTGAATTTTGAATAATTTTATATATAACATATAACATGACTTAACCTCTGAGCCTAGCTGTAATATTTTTGGACGGTCATTAGGTCTAAAATGTTGAGGGTTAAAAGTACTATGGCTCGAGTGGTGTTAGAATGGAGTTACCTCCTTGGAGTGTAGAACGTCATAATTAGTATCAGAGCCAATTATACGCCGAAAGCGTAAATCTCGGCTGAATAAGGGTCTGAATGACAGGTTATGTCAAAATTTGAATGACCAGGCTAAAAAGATGAGTCCTTCATCGCCCGATATTTGTGAATGTGCTTGAACCCGACGAAAATGTCAGGACTTAAATGGGAAAAACAAATGTCGCACATCAAAAATTTGTAATAGTTCTGCATATAAAGCATAATATGGATAAACCTCTAAATTCGGTTAAAATATTTTGGACGGTAACTAGGTCCAAAATATTAAGAGGATTAAGTCTGCTAAGGCTAGAATAGTTTTAGAATGGATGATTTCTCTAGAAAGGGAAACATCACAATTATTAGAAGGAACGTACTATTGCCTAAAGAATAATAATAAGGTAAAACTTGATAATTCAATCTCTCGTTTTCAGATAGAGAAAAAAAGAAAGTAATTATCAACTGTATCTAGTGTAATTGGCTAAAAAGTTTATTGTTGGTACCCGAGATCTGAAATTTGAAGCCTAATTACTTCACATTTCTACATGAGTTCATGAAAAAAAAAAAAAAAAAAAAATCATAGTCTCCATTTATAAGAGAACAAAAAGTTGTAATCAAGATTGAGAAATTATGGCTACTTTTAACCAAAATCATTTTGATTATGGTTGATGCTCTCATTATAAATACAGGAAATGAAAAACATATGCTCTGTTTTTCCATCCTAGTATTCCTGTATAACTAGATGTCTGTATTCCACCCTTGTTTTTGTGTTAAACGTTTTTTTTTTGTTTCTCTTTGTTCAGAATGTCTTAGGAAGATCAAGCTCAACAGTGTACGCGATTGCGCTGCTAGCTTCTGGACAAAGCTCTACCATAACCGGCACATACGCGGGTCAATTCATCATGCAGGTAATTTTTTTTTTTCTTATCATGAATTTGCAATAATTAATGGAATTTAGGAAAGTAAAATTTTCCATTCGGCGACTATGTTCTGGACTCAAAATGTTTTTTTTACATGAAATATTTGTATAACAACGCGAGCTATTTGATCTGTGATAACTTAAACAGGGGTTCTTGGACCTTAAGATGAAGAAGTGGTTAAGAAATCTCATGACGCGGTGCATCGCGATTACTCCTAGCCTGATCGTCTCCCTCATCGGCGGTTCTTCTGGAGCAGGCCGACTTATCATCATCGCATCGGTAACTTTTATTAAAATTTTTGTACATTATCTATGACTTACAATTTTGGCATCTTCCTCCTCACTGCATCATGAAATATATGAGAGAGGAAAAATATCTTAAAAATTTGGAGGGAAAAAAAAAGGTAAAGGTTCTTTTAGGTGTTAAAGAGTTTGGAGTTTATAAGCAAGCGGATATGAGCTTCTAAAACTTTCAAAGTAGAAGTTTCAACTTGAATCTCTTATTATAAGTTTGCGACTAATCTTGACTTGAAGTGGATCAACACAAAAGAAATCATTTTCTATTTAAATTACGTTTTATTTTGGGGGAGGTATCTTTTTAATCACTCTTAATTAAATTTTATGCAGATGATACTCTCTTTTGAGCTTCCATTTGCACTCATCCCTCTACTAAAATTCAGCAGTAGTCGCACCAAGATGGGGCCACACAAGAACTCAATCTATGTAAGTTTTTTTCTGCATCACTGATAACTAAACTCTCTTTCAAATTGCTTCATTACACCTTTTAATATCAAGAGTAAGATAGAAATAAAATGCTCTATCTTCTAAATGTGGCTTAATAATTCAAAAAAAAAAATCATCATCAAATTCACTCTCCATTTTACTAACTTCTTGATATCAAATGGCCAATGGTGGTTTAATAATCCAAAGAAAATCATCAAATTTACTTCATTGAACTATAATTATATACACCTAAAGTACGATACAAAAACACTCAATCGTCAGGATGTGGTTGGTTATCCAACAAATCATCCAATTCATTTCATTGTACTTAACTATCCGATAACAAAAGTATGGCGGAGAATTCGTGATCATCAAAATATATATGGTTTAATTAATAATTCACAATCATCATCTTTACTTCATTGTACTTATTTTTTAATATCAATGGTACAATAGAAAATGGTTGATATTCAAAATGTGGTTTAGTAATCCAAAAATATGTGATTTGCTTCATCTTACCTATATATGCTAGCAAAAGAACGATGGAAAATGCTCAATCTTCAAAATGTGGTTAAATAATACAAAAATTCGTCAAATTTACTCCATTATATATAGGTACATTTTGATTTGCAATGCAGAACTATAGCTAGGTTGAATCAATTTACGCTTGTCAATGCAGATTATCGTGATATCGTGGATTCTCGGATTAGGCATCATAGGAATCAACATTTATTTCTTGAGCACAAGTTTTGTAGGGTGGCTCATCCATAGTACACTCCCTAAGGCTGCGAATGTAATGATTGGGATGATAGTGTTTCCTCTTATGGCAATATACATTATTGCTATAGTCTACCTCACATTTAGGAAGGACACTGTCGTGACATTTATCGCCAATGGTTCCGATCCGGCACAAGTCGAGATGGGGAAAGGGGTTCACCAATGCAGAAACGATCAGGACGGAAACGAGGTCGTGCCGTACCGAGAGGACCTTGCAGATATCCCCCTTCCCGAATGAACTGAAACCGAACTGTACAGATGTGCAGCAGGGCGGTGAAGGACTTGGAAAAGAAAGTGAATAAAATATGTAATATCGTGTTAACTGGTTTGTCGATTACTATTCTGAACAAACTTTGAATGTTTTCTTATATATGTAAAAAATAGTTATAGCAGTTTCTTCTCTTTATTTCTTTCCTCTTTGGAGAAAATAGGGCGAAAAAACTCTATTTCCATTACATGTTGATAAAATAAAAGGTTGTGTTTTGTGAAATTAATTTACGCGGTCCTATTTCATGGACCGTAACAACCACTTCCTAGAGCAACTGTTTGGCCACTTTCTTAACTGAATGATGTATGAACCTATCATATAGGGATATCAAACTACAATATATGAAAAAAAATGAGAAGATAAATTGCACCGCTAGCTGCTGAACTTTTAGCCAATTATTCATTTAAAGTTCTCAAACTTTTAAGTTTGACATATGAATTAAACTCCAAACTCTTAATAATGTTTCACCGTAGATATTGTCGTTACTTATTCTTAGTGAAGAGTTATTATTTTGTATTCCGTGTATTTCGACATTCATGCAATATGTTTTCGTCAATTCTTGATTTTTCATTTTTCTATTTCACTCCATCATATACTGAGTGGCGGGTTCTTGCTATGTTTAAAAATTGGACTACTGGGATGAAAGAATGAGATGAATATGTTAGAGATAATGGTAATGATTAATTAAATTAGACTTCAATTATTTATTTTATCTGCTTATTAGATTTACTTGTTTAAATTATGATTAAGAAGAAATCTAAGTAAAGTAGAATTCTATGTAATTAGTAATAAATAAAGTGTAAACTAATATAATTAAATGAAGCCTGAGTTGTCTTAATTATTTATAGCTAGCCCACGGTGCATCGATGCACAAAGGCTCAGTTTTGCTACTTTATTTTCTCTAATTAATTAATAGAATTAGTTTAGTTTTCTCCCATCAAAACATATTGGATTCTTTTATTTCTCTTATTCGTGTTGTTCGTTTTCTATCTTACTTTTTCTGAAGATCTCTATATACTATAACAAGTATATAAAATGATATTTATTGGAGGTCTATAGTGAGCTAATGTCATAAAGCGACATTGAGCTTAGGTTATATATGAACCTAGTAAATAATTTTAAAGCTGTTACGCCCCGGATTACTCATTTTCCCGGGCACGCCGACAAATCCGTCGTATACAAAGGAATTTTCTTGTATACGAAGCGATAGCTGTACCTGTACCTATAATCATACAAAACTACAACTAGTAGTATAGAACTGCTAAACTGAAAATCATATATAAATAATATCGATTCAACATACATACATAATATCCAGATACAAAGTCACTCGCTCCAGCGAGGGTCTAATATCAGTAAGTACAAGAACCAAAAATCAGCACTACCTACAGCTGGTACTCTTCTAGATCAGCGACAAAATGGGAAGGAATCTAACTAGCAACTCCTTTTCCACGATCCATATAAGCAACAGCAGCAGCCGAAGAAGAAGGCTCTACAAAAAAGATCAACAACTAGGTATCAGAAATTTTGTAAAAAGAAGTAGTCCTCAGTGGGTACTGCTACCGACCTCAACGGCTCGCCCACTAAGTCTACAGAAGTATGCTCAAGGATAGTAAAGAAAGCTGGAACAATTCTACAGCTATATGCCACTATACTATCACGATCCCATCCTAACTATCTGTAGAAAATGCAATCTCTGACCCAATCTCTCTAGGGACTATAAACACACACCTCCCACCTGCCGAAGCTACACTAACTATCACCGCGTTGGGTCGTCAGTGGAGAGCAAGTCCAATCAGGACAAATCGACAACAACGCAAAAGCACAATGCCCGACTCCGTAGTAGCACTCGTGGGCGCTACCCAACCGAGTATGCAAGTGTGTCTCTGCCGAGCTCAATCAGGCTCTCACAGACTATAATCAAAATAATTGGGTCTAACTAGTCTAACAACCAAAATTCACCTGCCCTTAGCACAATATGATACAAATACAGAAATCTGGGTCCACCGTCCGCCGCGACGGCACCCGACAGTCCGGAACAGTCTGTACACTACTGTAAAAATAAACTCGGCATCCCAGCACGAGCGTAAATTCACTCTACACTATTCTAAGTATCCACCACCTACAAACTGCGGCGATACAAACAAACTACAGCTCCTAAAGCTAAATCTGATAGTTTTATCAAAACTGACAGTGTAGAATCTATAGTTTTCTCCTAAGTCAAATCCAAGTCCAACATGTATAATTTATCTAAATCACCACTTTATGCTCCAAATTCAGGTTTCAAATAATATACAAATCAACGAATTCGAGCTAATTAACATGATATACAAAAACCAAAAATACATGCTGACAACAACTAGGCTTATGAGGAGATCCGTAGAATCCGGTAAACTTCAACCCACCTCTAAAGCGAGTCAAACAAGGCTGTAAGTCGCTGGGAGAAGCTTTGCCAAGATCAGCCTTGAACCAGCAACAACCCTCCCTAAGGATCTAAACACAAGAACATCTAAGTTTCTATCAATACTCTCAAATTCCGCACTTAAGCTTAATTCCTCCAAAACCTCAATGTTAAACTCACCTTCCAATCCACAATTCAGGTAAAGAAAAATCCCAAAACTAGTAGAGAATGATGGGGCAACATCCTTTGGTTTGAATTCCAGCTTCCTCAAAGATTTGATCCAAGAAAACAATAAAAATTCTAATTTCAGCTCAAGTACACCCGCAGCTCAGAAAAATATCAATTTGACCAAACTAACCTCAATCAATTGCTGTCAAATTAACCTCATGAAATATCCAAGAAGTTTGCTAACCACCAAACCAAGTTCCGCAGCAATCGGATCCTCCTACGTCGCACACGAGCCAAAACGCCAAAGGTCGCTGCTAGAATTCTCCTAGAATTGCAGTTCTCAAGGTGTAATTGTGCAATTTGGAGAGTTTAGAGGGACTTTGGTGTAAAAACCAGGCCTTACTGCGAAGGAGGGTGAAAAACCATCTTAGGGGGTTGACCACATGCTTTTATAAAGGGGTGAAAGGGTACAATAAGCCCTAAGAACAAGAAATACAAACCTGCTGTCCCTGCAGAAATCTGCACTTTCGAGCGCCCGAAACCCACAACTGGGCGTCCGAAACTCCCAGGCCATACAAAACTCCTTCTTTGGTTTCTCTGCCTGCGGTATGATGTGCTCTTAACGTGGTCCGGTGTAGTGCACCTACCACCTTACACGTGTCAAAGCATACGTTAATTACAAAGTGAACATTCGGGCCCACTTCCGAGTGCCCGAAACAGGGTCCGAATTGGCTTCCAGTTTCAGTTCAGTTCAGCACTCAAGATCTGGGCGACCCAAACCATGTTCTTGGCGCCCGAAATTGGCAAAACTTCAGTTTTGCTTATTTGAGTGGCCAAGTCTGTTTCTGCATCTATTTTGTGCAAAAATGACTCCGATTCAGTCCGACACTCTCCAGATATGTCGACCAGTCGCTAATACTGTAGCTAATCTGATACAAAACCCCCGGGACACTACAAAAGCCTTCCCAAGGCCTCCCCAAACCCTAATAGTTAAAACCTCACAAGAGAACTAGAGAAGTGGTTGTAGTCTCCTATTAATTCCTCTCCAAGAGGCCAAGTGGGTACTTTGGCTTGTTGCTTCCTCCCCAAGAACCACAAACTCAAATCTAAGAGGAAAAAAAGTAAGGATTTTGTCTTTTTTTTTTTTTTGAGAATTAAGGTTGCTTTTTTTATGTGGATTTTTTTGATTCTTCATATCTACATGTCTTTTTTTTGTAATGACTAAGAATTTGGCAGTATAGCTAAACTCTCTGTTGACGATATTTTTTTGTGTATTTTAGTTATAAAAGCACTCGCCAAGTTTCGGGAAAAGACAAGTTAGATTGGAAATTTTACGCGATCTTTACTTTTCACTTAAAGTGAATAGTATCCCAGATTTTCGGAAAAGTCATTGAGTAGAAATGGCTTCTAGCGCGTATCGGACTTCGTTCATGGTGATCTTATAGCTCATTTTCTTTGGTTCGACTTTCCCAGATCTAATGGACTTATACACAATTATATGTTCTTATATATAAGGCCATCTAGGTTTTCCTTGGTGCAAAACCCTAACCTTAGATATCCAACTGACCCCCAGCCGCCTTTCTTCCCTCACCTCGTGTACCACGCACCTCCCAACCGCTGCCGATCGAGCTCCAGCCGACCACCACCTCCTCAGGGTATCTTTCTCTCCCTCTCCCTCATATTGCATGCACTCGGCTTTTCATCCCTATCGAGAGCAAGTGGAGTGTCCTTCCCCCTCCGGCCCCTCTTCGGCGTCACCCCCGGAGCAATAGCAACCCTCCCTGCAGACTATCGCCGTCCCTGTGCACCGCCGCTACGCTGCAGCAACCCTGCGGCTTCCTGGGCAAGTCTGGGTCGTGGTTAGCCTGCGGCCCTTTCCCACGCCGTCGCCACGTGGAGCACCCCTGTGACCTTCATGCGACTTCAGGCGGCCCGTCGCCGCCACCCCAAGGTGCCCCGAGCACTGCCGTGCAGTTGCTGAAGCTTGCGGCCAAGCTCTTGCTGGTGCGGCCGAGCCCTGTTGCGTCGCGCCCCCAGCCGCCGGCCACCTCCCCGTCCTCTCGGTCCTAGAGGTGGCCCGCACCCCTCCCCTGGTCGCTCCGACCGCTGCCATGGTCGAAGATCGAAATGGAGCCCGATTTGAGCAGGTGCGGGCTCGGGTTGTAAATAAGGAGGTTTGTGGCTCGTTACTGCAAACTGAGGATTTTCGAGGTCAGTCGAGACATGCACTGACAGGTCACGACATGCCGGAGGCCGTGCCCATGATTTGGAGCACAACAGCTCACTGTGGGAGGTGCTGGAGCGACCCGAAAATCTGTAAACTGCGCACACTCGGGGTAAACCGTGCCGAAAATGTAATTTCGGTATCTGCTGATCCTTAGTGAGGTGAGCACTGTGACGAGCACTGACCAGCGATCACCGTGCTTACCTCCGGAGGCATCGAGACAGTCTCGGATCGTCAGAAAAGCAAGTACAACGCAAAACTGCAACCAAAAAAAAACTTTAACTATGCATACCGGTGCAGTGGGACCTAGGGCACGGCCGGCGGCGGCTCGATGGCGGGCCTACCGGCGGCAGGCGGGTGCGGCCGACGTTGGGAGCCCGAGGCTCGTACTGGCCGACGGTAGGAAGCGGCGGCGGTGGCGGTGGTGCAACTAGAGACCGTAATGATAAAGCTCGGGCTCAGCGAGCTTCTCCGGCCACAACGAGGGTCGGGATGGCCGGATGAGCGGTGCGGGGTCCCTCTAAGACTGAAAGGGAAGGGCGGGGACGGCGGACGGTGGCTGGGAGCGCGGCGTTGCATGGCTCAACCGCACCAGCAGCAACGTGGCTGCAAGCTGTCAGTCGCAGCTGCGCTGCAGCACTCGAGGCACCTCAGGGTGGCGGCGACTGGCCGCCGGAGGTCGGAGGGAGGCCGCGGGGGTGGCCCAGGGTGACGGCAGTGCAGGGAAAGAGCCGCAAGCTGACCTTATCCCGAGCTCGCCCTAGGTGGCCGCAGGGCGGCTGCAACGTGACGGCAGCGTTTTGGGGCGGTGGCAATCGACGGGGAGGGTCGCCGGGGCTCCGGGCGTGACACCGGAGAGGGGCCAAAGGGGGAGGTGCGTCACAGCGCGAGTAAAACGCACAAACACACCCCCATATTCGATTTCACACAAAACGGTATATAAAATGTAGGGCTTTTCGCAAAATTTTCGTTTCGCTATTTATGACCTCACCTTGATAATCGTGCGATTCAGGAGATTCGTTTGTCAGATTTGCGAACGGATCGCACCAATGCGTTCAGCACGACTGAGACATCAAACCCACAATTTTGTTTCGCCTGGTTTGGTCGTAGATTCACGGCAAAACCCATCCTCTCTCCAAATTAGCAAAACCACACACACAAATACATACTATATATATAAATACCCAGTTTTCTCAAAATCCGTGCGTTATACGTAAAATCCATCAGTGCCAAAGGGTCAAGGATAGTCGAACCGTTGAAAATGAGCTATTGGATCACTATGCCCGGAGTCCGATACACGCCATAAGCCATCTCTACTAATTGGCCTCTCCGAAAACCCAGGTTACTATTCACTTTAAGTGAAAAGTAAAGATCGTATAAAATCTCCATTCTAACTCGTTTTTTCCCAAAACTTGACGAGTGCTTTTGTAATTAAAATACACACAAAAACATCATCAATGGAGAGTTTAGCTACACTATCAAATTCTCAGCCCTTACAGCTTAGGGCACTATTCACGGGCTTCGGTGGCCGATGAGGGTGGTCGTAGGCATGGGACAATGACAAAGGATCCAACAAGGAAAGGGATTAGAGCTAGGGTCTTGAGAAGGTGAGTAGGTTTAGGTTTTTGATGAAACCCGAGCATCATGCATGTGTATATATACATGCATACAATGATACAATTACTCAAAAGTTCTCCAATCCGAGTAATTTCGACTTGAGCCCACACCAGTAGGTGTAATTTGCATAGAGCTCCCTCCACAATGAATTTCGTTGAAAACCATACATAAAATATATGGTTTTTTGTGAAATTTTCAATATTTTCAAATTCAACAGCTATTCAAGATTCGCCATATTTTTTGCTTTAGCCTCACCAAAATCGAAAACAAACCCTAAAACAATCTTCGTCACTGTCTGGACTTTCAAATGACATCTTTGTTTCATAGGATTCTATTTTCAATTAACAATATAGGCCATCCTCTCTCTCAAACCCAAATTTGATTAACTTCAAATTCATCAATTTTCAAAATTTCTAAATTTAAATTTATTCAAAATCAAATTTGCTAATTCTTACAGGAAGGGTGGTAGCTGTTAGAAGGAGAGCGGCAGGGAGGTACAGCTAGGGTTTAGCTTAGGGTTTCAAGACATATGTATATATACATATACATATATATTAATGTTCTAATAGTAATATTTGCATCTAACCCCCCATAAGTCCACAGTGTATTGCCATTTGCGTAGAAGCCCTTCCTACTACAAAATTTTGCAATTTCACATGTAAATATTCACACTTTTGTGAAATGATCATCCCCTATTCGACTTTCTCTCTCTAACTTCCATTGGGCCCATTTTCCACAAAAAAAAATTCAAAATTTCGTGAAACTTGAGGCCACACGTTTCCCTCTAGTCTAATTTCACATGACTGTTTTCGCTCTTGAAAATTTCAAAAATTTTCAAATGAAATAATAACCCCTTCGTGCTTTGTCCTTATTTCATATTTTTCAAAAATTGTAATTTAGTCTCTCCTAATCAAAGTAACAAAACTCACCGATGTGTGTGTTTTACTCATAATTTCCTCCACCTCAATAATCATGCAATTTGACACATAAATGTTGCGCTCTTTGACTAAATACTTCTTTTCAATTATTTTGCACTAATGTAATTTTATCCCCAAAACTTTAGTTTATCATATAGAATTTTACCGAGGCCCTTCACATGACCTACAGCACTGACAGGCCATGAAAGTGACATTTTTCGCTTCGTTGAAAACTACACCAAATAGTATGATAATATATCCTCTTTAAAAAGTCTACCATTAAATATCATGGTTTCTACATGTGAAGAGGTTTAAGACGAGGTTAGTGATGAAGGGATATGCTCAGAAGACATAGATTGACTTCGATAAGATCTTCTCACTTGTGGTTCATGTTACCACTATTCGTATTGTTTTGGTGATCGTAGTGATCATGAATTTAGAACTTGAGCAGATAGATGTGAAGACGGCATTCTTGCATGCTGACCTAGAGGAGGAGATATATATGTCGCAACCATAAGAAATTTGTCGAAAAAGGCAAGAAGTATCTGGTTGTCAGTTGAGAAAATCATTGTACGGCTTGAAACAAGACCAATGTGTTGGTATAAGTGATTTGGTTCCTTCATTGTGAGTTTGGAGTTTGATAGGATTGTAGCCAATCATTGTGCCGAATTTTGTGGATATGGTAACGGGTTCTCTATTTTACTATTGTATGTTAAACTCAAGGTGGTCGTTGGGAATAGCTGTAATATATTGAAATTCAGTATAGTGCACTAAACTTTGGCCCAATTGGTAAACTAAGATTTAAGATCATGTAGACATTGTTAAAATGGATGTGGAGAAGGTCAATTTTGGTGAGAATTGGATCCAATTCGGATTAAATCGATGCTTTAGAAGAGGTGGAAATCAATTTTCTAGACTTTTTGAATAGCTTAAAAAATATTTAGGCACCCGAACACACTTTTGAACTGTCTAGTCAAAAGCCCTTTTCCTAGAAGACACTCTACCCAAGACCAAGGATGCAAATCATTAAATATTCAGGCATCTGAATCTTTCTACAAGCATCCCAATCCTTCCAGACTTCTTGTAGGGTGCCCGAATTCACTTCCGGGCACTCTACCCCTGAGAAGGGGTCACTCGGATTATTAACTATTTGGGAGCTCGGTGGGCGCTCCATTTCTCCTACAAATTTCTAAAACCATTATTGAATAGTTGGTTGAGTACCTGGATCAATTTCCAAACGCTCAATTGGAGATCCCTAGAAGCAGTTATCGAGGATTTTCGAGTAATCGAAAGATTGGGTTGGCGCCCAAAATCTAACACGAATGCAACAGTCATTTCAAATGCCAATTTGATAAATTTGGAGATTTTAGTGCAATTGTAGCACCACTACAACAGAATTAGGTTATAAGGACACATGTTTGGGACACTTTTGTGTAAGTATCCTATTTATGCCAAAACTTTAAAAAAAATCTACTAATGCCTAAATATAAAGCCTAATCCAACCAAAAATAAAAGGTTGCTCTACTCAACCCATCCCACTCAGCCCATTCGGCCGGATTACAAAGAGAAAAGAAAAAAAAAGAAAAATCGATTATCATCTCCCATTCTCCCCTCACTCAATCCACTGAAATACCAGACGAAGAGCCCATCCCTCTCGTCCTCCTCTGCCACCACAGCCAACGAGATAGAGTTTCAGCGGTTGCTAAATACTTAAATAAATATTGGTAAATTAGCAGCACTCTTTTAGATTATAGTGACACTCTTTAACTGTCACTATATGCCTAGCGACCCCACATATAGCAACACTTTTTAAAAGTGTCAGTAATTTAGCAAGCAGCACTTTTTTTGACCTATACCGACATTTAAAAGTGTCGCTATAGACCATTTTTGTTGTAGTGCACTCCTATAAGTAACTTTTCATAGCCAAAACCCCTATCTCACCCTTATTAATCCATCTCATTCTCTCTCTATTTTCCCTTTCTAAAAGAGAAAAAACTATAGTTTTTTCTCTTTGTGGGATCTTCTAGATCTCACTTCTTCAAGCTTGGGAAAGATAAAGGCTCTTGGCAAGGAGCACTAAGAGGAAAAGGAGTCTCCCAAAGCCTCACTCTCAAGCCAATGAGGAGTTAAGTGAGTTTTGATGTTTTAATTTAAAATTGAGGTTTTTCCGAATGAGAATCTTTGATAGCTCTAACATGGTTAGAACTCCTTAGGGGGTTGAGAAGAGCTCTTGAAAACTCCAAAAAATCTTACAAAAAGGGTCTTCTCGGTTGAGATGAGCTTCAATGATTTCAATAGAAATTTTGAGGATTGTGAAATAGTAGCTTTTGAAAGGTTCTAACTTTTGAAAGGTTCTAACGTCGGGTGCTCAAGAGGAACATAAAAAGAGGTCTTCTTAGTTTAGGTGGAGAATATTACTAAAATGGATTTGATCTCTATTTTATCTAAAGAACTTCTATTCCTTACATGATAGCTTAAACCTCACATTCTCTTGAGTAAGAGTGGGTTAATTTTTTGGTTGGATTTGTGTGAAGCAAGGTTTAGGGATATATGAGGGGCTACGCATATATAACCTGGCACGTAAGTGTATTTCATTCTCTCTTGTCATACCATGATATTATTATTGCATTCTCTATGAGCAAGTAAAACACTAAAGTTATTTGAACGTATGGATTTAGTTTACATAGTACAGGTGACACTTGGCATAGGAGAAAACCAATGGTGAATAACATAGCGATATATAGATAAACAATGGAAACATACTTGTAGATGACAAGTAAACATGTGAATAACTAATGAGATAACTCTAATATTAATTGTGATCTAAGGTGTATACTAAGAGACAAGCTATCGGCATCGGTTGTTGAGATCACGACAAAACATGCCATATTACAATAGTACTTTCATTTACCTATTATCATATAATTTATGCCTCCTTTAGACCAAGTGATTATAAAGCGCCATTTTCGGCAATTGTACTCATCGAAAACAATTTCATCTTCTCATGTCACACTCAGGCCTAAAATGTTTAAACTCAGTTATTATTACTAGGGCAAAGTCCTCTTATATACCCAATGACAACCCTATTCACATCCGGTATAGGGCTATTAGGGTGTCATAGACTCCCCTCGTCAATCCTAAATACACACAGCCCAAGATCACCAAGCAATGTGAGACTTATCTCGCTAGGCTTGTCATCATGACCCTGACTTAGCCTATCACCATGTCATCCCAACCTTGGTTTAGTCTGCCACTTTGTCATTCAAACCCTGACTTAGCCGAGACTCATCTCACACTTTTGGCTGGTGATTGACTCTGAAACCATCATAGTCGTCTGTGATACCCTAATAGTCCCATATCGGACGAAAATGGGGTCGTCATTAGGTATATAAAAGGACTCTGCCCTAGTAATAATAACTGGACTTAAGCATTTTGGGCCGGTGGTTCAATTCAACGAGTTATTATTGCTAGCGGGCAGATCGTTACATTTGATATCAGAGCCAATCACCAGTCGAAAGTGTGAGACAAGTCTCGGCTAAGCCAGGGTTTGAATGACAAGATGACAGGCTAAGCCAGGGTCAGGATAACAAGGTGATAGGCTACGACAGGGTCATGATGATAAGGCTAGCGAGACAAGTCTCACATCACCTGGTGATCTTGGGTTGTGTGTATTTAGGACTGACAAGAATGTCAGGGCCTAAAGGGGGGAGTCTGTGACAGCCCATTAGTCCCACATCGGATGGGAAGGGGTTGTCATTGGATGTACAAAAGGAATCCGCCCTAGTAATAATAACTGGGCTTAAATAGGCCGGTGGTTTCAGTCCAATGATTTATTATGGCTAGCGGGTCGGGTCGTTACATCTCATCTCCGTTGTTATTGTTGCTTTTATAGAGCAATCCATTGCCGGTGAGGTGCGTGATTGCGACAAAGGTATAATGAGCTAAATAGATTGTTCATGAATTAGTCTAGAGGGTACCATTTTGTGAGAACTAATGAGAAAGACATGTTTTAGTATTATTTTGGTATAATGATGTAAATTTAATTATTAGTTGGAAATAGTTGAATGACAAATGTAAGAGTTTAAAATAATAGCTAATTTAGCTCCAATGCTCCTTGTATCCACTCTTGCATGAAATGTACTAGATGGTGTATATTATCGCATTGTGCAAATAGTAAACCCTCTACCCATTTAGTAGGTATGTTGCACGCACTTGGCTCAATCCTATGAGGTGGTCTCAGGGCGTGACAATAGCAAAGGTCGTATATCTACTCTGAAGACTTAATTAGCCAAAAAATTTGATATAAGTTACTTAGGATCTATGAATCAGATACTTGAGATGAAGGTGCTACTAGAGCAAGTATAGGAAAGTTTGGATTTTACAAAAAGTTTATGTTTAGAAGGATTTGTGGTGCATCAATATGCGGAACACGAAGCCAGTGTTCACTCCTTTTGGATCATTACAATTGTCGGCCGAGCAATCACTAAGTACGGAAGTAGAAAGGGCCAAGATGGCTCAAGCACCATATTCATTAGCAATAGGGAAACCTATGTTTGCCATGATGTGCATGAGATCCGACATTGCTCAAGCAATGGGAGCAATTAGTCGCTATATGGCAAATTTTGGTTGTAAACATTGGAATATAGTTAAGTGGGTCCTCAGGTATTTTAGCGGCGTTGCGGATTTGTCACTCTATTATGGTTTTGTGTCTTTGGAGTGCGTCAAATATATGAATGCACATTTCACAGAAAATAGAGATAGAAGAAAGTCTACCACAAGTTACATATTCTCTATGAGCAGTGGTGCTATTAACTGAGAGTTGAAGCTTAAGTTAGTGGTAGTTTGTAGTATATAGCGGTGACACATGCTTATAAAGAAGTCATTTGGTGGAGGAGGCTTCTAGGAGAATTAAAAGTGAAGCAAGATGAGTCGAGGGTGGCTAATAATAGTCAAAGTAAAGTATTCTTGGTGAAAAAATCGATATTTCATTCTTGGACAAAACATATTGACATTTGCTATCACTATTCGACAGATGTGATGGATGAAGTTCTTATCTCACTGTTGAAGATTAATACTAATGTGATTCCAACAGATATTTTGATGAAGCTGGTGACTTGACAGAAGTTTAGTTGGAGCACGACTGCTCTCAATTTTGAAGCTACGTTAGGAGAGTAGGAGTTGGCCAAACTTTCAATATGGCATTTTATAGTATTCAACATAGTTTTCAAATAAGAGAATTGTTGGATTATATGGAGCCATGTTTCGAGTTGATACCAGAGTAAAAACATCGAGATTTTGAAGTTACTGCATGTCAAGTTCCTAAACTAATCATTATGTTTTGAAATCCCAACAAGTTCTAGTACTTAGGCTGAAGTTCCTCTAACCCAAGCTGTTATTAGTTGAGCTGGCAGAGGAGTATCCATTCTCATTTGTTAGTACCAATGCTCATTATGAGTACCGATGTGTCATACGCGGAAGTATTGCAGGTTCCAGAATTTATATTTTTAGGTAGCGTTTGGTTCCGGTATAAGTAAGAACTAACTATTACAAGGATAGGTAGAAGTATGGGGATAAGAAAAATAGCGTTTGAATGAAAATTAGATTGTTTCCGGAGATAAGAAAAATAACGTTTGGATAAATAATATGGAATAAGAAAAATAATAGATAGTTATATATAGAAAATGAAGATGTTGGTGGGAATAATTATATCCAATTATTAGAAGTAACCGAAAATTATTATTTTCGAGTAAAAAATTAACGTTTGGGTATAAAAGGGATAAGGGGTTATCCCTTATCCCTAATCCAAACGGTGCCTTAGTGTCATACGTGCGAGTGTTGCAGGTTCCGGAATTCATATTTTTAGTGCCATACGCGGGAGTGTTGCAGGTTTCGGAATTCTTATTTTTAGTACCAATACTCCAAATCGTAGTGAATAGGTCAAGTTGGATTTCACTCTAAGTTGGTCTAATCTTGTGCTTTGAGAATAAAGCTGGCCAAGAAATCCCTTAGAGAGGGTTTTTAAGAGGAGATCGTTGGCTAAAAGTGAATCACGGGGATTCGGGTTAATAGCGGAGATCGTTGTTAGGATTTCTATAATTGTGGCCCAATTAATTTAAATTTGGATTTATTATAGATAAAGGTCAATCCTAATAAATATTGAACTTGTGAGATCCCTGGTGTTTGACTTTGGAGGCTTGCCGACAGCTCTGGAGAGTGTCGGGACAAGTCCGAGTCGCGTTGGCGTCAAATAGACGTAAAACGGACTCCGTGCGACGCGAGGGCAGCTTGTAGCGAAGAAATCTGCAAAGCTGCAGATTTCTATGCTTGCTGTACCGGTACAACCAGCGTGGCTGTACCGGTACAACCATCGCGCAGAGGATTAGCAGCTCTCGGGTTGGCTCTTGTACCGGTACAAGAGCCCGTGTACCGGTACAAGGGGGTAGGTAGAGGGTTAATTTAGTAATTCTCTTCCTCGTTTGTATCACCACTCCACCTACCTCTTTATATAGGCGTAGAGAGCTTGAGAGGGAGTTCTATTGCTGCTCCTTCTTCCCCTCTCCCTCTCTAGCTTGGTTCGACCGTGGAGGAGTTCGGTTGGAGCTCGGATTCGACACCGACGTCGCGCCGCGAAGCCGTTCGGGGATACGGTTGGGATCGTAGCGCTGCGAGGAAGCTAGGCGAGGGT
>NC_033621.1:19015040-19015797 GCF_001540865.1 Ananas comosus
CCCTACTGCAGGTAGTTGTTGTTTTGGAGTTTATGTACATAGTTGTTTAACTCGCCAGTGCGAGTAGCCTTGTATTTTGGATTCTAGCTATGTATATGAAACTCAGTTATTTAGTTTTTGAGCGGCTCTATGCTACTGTTTGTAGTATCGTTTTTCTACAGGTTCTTTGACGCTTCGTATACAGGGAAAATTCCTTTGTATACGGCGGATCTGTCGGCGTGCCCGGGGAACGTGATATCCGGGTCGTGACAGATTAAGTTGGTATCAGAGCTTTGCTATAGGTCGTTGGGACCTAGGAAACCTAAGTTTGGCAAACCTTAGGAAAGCAAGACGCGAGAGGCGTGATATTAATTGCGAAAGTCAATGATTATTTGTTCTAACTCCTCCTAGAGTGGGGTGAGTGATTGAAGGAGTACCTGTTTTGGCCTGAGAAATTATGTTGGCTGCAGACGACATAATTTTGGAGGGAAACAGGGACCGCCTTCCAGACTTTCGTTTGATTGGGTCGAGAGTGTTTTGTCGTATCTGACCTCGATTTGTTCCTTTCAGCTATGTACCGTCGCCGAGGTCGACCGTCATTGCGGGATCGTGCGGGACCTCCTGAGAGACCTGAGCAGATGGAGCAGAGTACTCGACAGGAGCAGGGTGATAGACCAGAGGCGAGTGCACCCCCTGTTGTGGAGCCGAGTGCGCGACCTAAGGCACCCCCGGATCTGAGTGCACAGCTGGCTGCCCTGACTGAGGTGACGAGGCAGCA
>NC_033621.1:19015897-19129919 GCF_001540865.1 Ananas comosus
GCATAGAGGAAAGTTCAACGAGTTTGAAAAGCACCACCCACCTCGTAGGCTTTCTTAGGTGCTCCGATAATTTCCTTGGGATCTTTAGGCTCCTCGTTCTTCACCTACGGCAAAACGAAGTCAACTTAGGCCATTTTGCCCATATCTTTACATTGGCTTTTCGTAACGTTAATCCGAGCGCACCAACGCGTCGAAAATACCCCCAATTAGGTTTCTATAGGGTCAATTGCACTTAGAAATCCCCATGAGCAAAAGCCCCAATTTGGGTGCCCTAGCTCCATAGCATCATCAAACCTAGGGTTTGATCTCATGGGAAGCAAAAGTAGCTTCAATATACTCTAAAGAGTCCATCTAAACCATTCTTAGTTCACTCCAAACCCTAGTTTGGATTCTACCATGAGAGGTGTCAAGCTCACCTTCAAGCTTCACCTCTTTTACTCACACCATGGTCTTGATCTCAAAAGAAGCAAAAAGAAAGCTTCAAATCTCTTTAAACATCTCATTAAAATCCATTTCTAGGTCATCCAAACCCATTTCTAGGGTTTTACTACATTAGGGTTCAAAGCTTACCTTGTAAGCTCTCCTTTCTTGCACTAGAGAGGAAGAAGATGAAGTTGCTTCACTCCAATAGCTTCTTCTCCACTTTCTTCTTCTTCTTTTCCTTCCTTTCCTTTGTCTCCTTTTTCTCCTTCTTGTCTTCTAGAGAGAGAAAGAGAGATGAGAGTGTGAGAGGGAGTGAAATGAGAGAAATATCTCATTTACCCTCATACTAGACTCAATGGGTTGCAAAAATGCAAATAAACCCCTCAACTTTTGCTCTTTCACACTGCCTGGACTGGGCTGTTCGCGCAGGCGGGGACCGGTCTCCCCGACCAGGGACCGGTCCCAGAAAGCTCTCCCCGCGGGCAGCCAGGGCTACACGCGATGCATCCGGTCTCTCCTTGGGGGACCGGTCTCTCGGGGACCGGTCTCTCCCCGCAGGGACCGGTTCCCGAGAGCTACTTTTCTGGGACTTAGCCGATTTTTCGGCTGTCTCATTTCTCACGCGTTCGAGGACCGGTCTCTCCCACCAGGGACCGGTCCCCGAGAGCACAAAACTTGCAGAATGCAGATTTTGATTCTTTAGCTCTCGAAAACCTTCCACAACACACTTTTGATCATTTTAACACCTTCGGACTTTCCGAAGTGTACCATCCTCGCACTTTGGTTAATTTGACTAAAGTTCGATATTTACTTTCCGAATTTTCGGTATATTACATTCTCCACCCCTTTAAAGCAATTTCGTCTGCGAAATTACTCATACCTTAACTCGTCGACTCGAACAAATGCGGATAGTCCCGCCGTATCGTTTCCTCGAGCTCCCAAGTGGCTTCTCGCACCGCATGGTTGCTCCATTGAACTTTCACATAAGGAATTCTGCGGCTTCGCAGCTTTCTTTCTTCTCGATCGAGGATGCACACTGGGTACTCCTCATAAGACATATCGTTACGTAACTCTACGGGCTCATACTCTAACACATGTGTCGAGTTGCGAATATACTTTCGGAGATTTGACACATGGAACACATTGTGAACTCCCGCGAGTCTCGGTGGTAGCGCGAGCTTATAGGCCACCGCACCCACGTGCTCCAATATCTCGAATGGTCCGACATATCGGGGACTTAGCTTCCCGCGGACCCCAAAACGTTTTACTCCGCGCATTGGCGATACTCTTAAGAACACGCGGTCTCCAACAGTGAACTCCAGATCTTTTCTTCGCTTGTCGGCATAACTCTTTTGCCGAGATTGCGTCGCCGCTAATCGTTGACGGGCAAGGCGAACTTTCTCCTCCGCCTCCCGTACCACATCTGGGCCAAGGGCCGCTCTCTCGCCCACGTCGCTCCAATGGATAGGAGAACGACACTTGCGTCCATATAGTGCCTCGAAAGGCGCCATCGCTATGCTCTCTTGGTAGCTATTATTGTAGGCGAACTCCGCCATCGACAAGAAATCATTCCAACCGCCTTTATAATCGAGTACACACGCTCGAAGTAAATCCTCAAGGATTTGTATCGTCCGCTCCGACTGTCCATCTGTGAGGAAGTGAATTCTCGAAATACGAGGATTAGACTTCGATTAGAATCGACTAGTTGTCGAGTGCGTAGGCTTCGGAAAGTCCGAAGGTGATTATAATGCATAAAGTGCATTAAAGAAGGGTCCGCGAGAGCACCAGTGCAAAATCTGCACTGGAGCAGAAATGCTCTCGGGGACCGGTCCCTCGCAGGGAGGGACCGGTCCCATCAGGCTGGGCCGCGGGGGTCTCTGATGAGACCGGTCCCTGGTAGTGAGGGATCGGTTCCCGAACGTTGGCCAAGCGAGATTAGCCGAAATTTGGCTAAGTCCCGAGAATTTAGCTCTCGGGGACCGGTCTCTCGGTCAAGGACCGGTCTCCCGGGGACCGGTCTCTCAGGCAAGGACCGGTTCCCGAACGGCGAAATTCTTCTGCCGAGATGGAAGAAGCTCTCGGGGACCGGTCTTCTGCCCCGACGCTGGGACGGCCCTCGCCTTGCGAAAACGCCCAAGTGAGGGCTGGTGTATAGATGGAAAGTAGGCCTATTGAAAAATGGATTTTTATTAGAGGTGGGTGGAGCGCGTCATCTCTGCCCAAGTGCCTCTCTCTCTTCTTACTCTCTTCTGTGGCTCTCTCTCTCTTAGACGAAAGAAAGAGAAAAGAAGGAAAGAAAGTAAGAAATGAAGAAGGAACATCTCTTCCTCTTCTCCTCTGACTTCAAGGAGTTGACTTTTGGAGGTAGGCCTCAAAACCCTATATATGGTGGATTTTTGTAATTATGGTTTTATGTTTTAGAATGGTTTTGAATGGAACCTGAGAGGATAAATAGATGGTTCGGGACTCGCATCGAAGCCTCGCTACGCGCGGATGTTCTTCCCCGTTGCAATTCAGGGGCAACGGATTTGGGGATTTGGAATCTTAGGGTTTTTGATCTTACTTTGAGTGGTCAGAACCTAATTTGCATGCGTCCTCGAACGCGAGGAAGCGACCGGGTTATCGTTCGGTCGAGCGGGAGGGTGCGACGTCCAGGCTGAACACAAGTGCCATAATAGTTCCGTTTTGGCCGAGGAGCCTAGGCGGCTGCGAAGGCCGCAAGGACAGTTTACTATGACTTTGCGGCGTTGCTAGAGCGTTGGCTGGGGTGCGGCCGAAAGCAACCGGGGGCCCCCTATCTAATGTCCTTAAGACATTTGATGTCTTGCATCTTGTAATTCACTTGCATTATAAGGAAATGTGCATGCTTTTCCTTATCTTTCTGATGATAATTGTGAAGCATCGTACAGATCTTTGATATAAGTGGACTTTTGATAAGGATTAGTCGAGACTTGTGAATCCTATAAGTGCAGAGAAAAGATGGGCTCGACGGTTGCTATCTGTTAAGAGAACTAGTGGCATTCTATTTGAACTAATGAGCAAAAAGAGATGAGTGCATCTAGTTGATGGAGTAAACAAAAGAAACGAGTGGCATCTAAGTGAGTCCTAGTGTATATAAAACGTATGGACCTTGTGAGTGAAGGAAGAGACCCTAGACGGATAGGAGAGTCCTCGAGTGGAGAGGATTTGGATGCTCAGCTTTTTAATGATTGTGATGGAATCCCCACACTAAGTTGCGCTCCCGGAAGGTTGGTCAAGAGTGGGATAGCCTGATTTAGGTCCCAAAGGATGACTACTGTTTTGGGTCACCGGCATGAACGGTCGTCAGTTCGTAAATCGCAGAGTTACCGCATTCCTTACCTTCGGAGATGGCTATAGTGAGCAATAGCTCCTTCAGGGAGCACGAGAATGAAGAAACATAAAAAGTGAATTGAATTGAAACGAGTAAATGGCTTTACCTTCTTGTGCATGATAGGATGGGTTAGTTGTTTATCTTATTTCATTGTAACATAGCATTTCAATATTAATGAGATGGCATAAGTAGACGTAGCTTTACTTCATAACGCATGTTAACCGCTTCTCTTATTATCATCGGAATTATCTACTTTTGCCCGCATTGACCTAGCTTTGCGGAGAGGTACGGCGGAGGTCGAGCGGCCGGAACCCACTGAACCTAAGGAAAGTTATTCTCAACCCGCCATTTATACTACAGGGCGCGAAGCACCGGAGGTCACAGCAGCGAGGATCGCGGTAAGGGCCTAGCGCCCTAGTTGCACTAGCTATCCACCCCTTTTGCATTAGCTCTACCTTTTATTACGTTTGAGAGTAGATGATGTATAGGGCGAGGTATGAGTGTTGTACTTATGTTTTGGAAGCTTGTAAAAGAAGGATTCAAATGTATAAAGAAGTTTGAGTGGATAAATGTAATAGATAGAACCTTTCTCTCTTGATGTACTTGTATGTTTTATACTTGTATCTTGCTCTTAGTCGTCTAGCACTGTTCGTGCTCTTGCTTGTCGTGTGATCATGTATGCATTCAAGTGTTTTCCTGGGAACTTGTTGTACATGATCTCGCTGTTGGCCTAGGGCGGACAGGGGAGGTCCTGTCCGTTCGGCGTCTGTTCGACGCGCCCGAAACGGACCAAATTGGTACCGGTATCGGGGCGTGACACCATCAGTCTGAGGATGGAACGCTGTACTGAAGTCGAGCCGTGTGCCCAACGCCCCTTGCAAACTTTTTCAAAAATGAGATGTGAACCTGGGGTCTCGATCCGATACAATCGACACTGGAACCCCATGAAGTCTCACAACCTCGTCGAGATAAACTTGCGCCAGCTTGTCTCCCGACCACGTAGTGTGTATCGGCAAAAAGTGTGCCGATTTTGTCAATCGATCCACTATCACCCATAATGCATCGTGTCCGCCTTGCGATCGAGGCAAACCGGTAATGAAGTCCATCGCTATATCTTTCCATTTCCAAACGGGTATTGATAGACTTTGTAGCTTTCCCGCCGAAAATCGGCGCTCTGCTTTAACTTGTTGGCACGTAAGACATTGCGCCACGAACTCCCCAATATCTCTTTTCATGCCGGGCCACCAATAATGCACTTTCAAGTCCTTGTACATTTTAGTGCCGCCGGAGTGTATACTATAAGGGGATTGGTGCGCTTCTTGCATAATCGCCCTTCGCAAGTCATTATCCTTTGGCACGCACCAACGATTTCTAAATCGAAGTGCGCCATCGGCTCTAATGCCAAAATCCTCGGCATTGCCATTTTTAACTTCACTTCGAACCTTTTGGAGATAAGAATCCGAAGCTTGTAACTCTTTGATTCTCTCAAATAGGGTCGGTTGCACGATCAATGCAGTAAGAATGGCCGGCACTCCCGGCGCTACTACTTCCAACCCAATACGTTGCATTTCCTTGTGCAATAGCGGCTGAGGCGTGATTGCCGTCGCTAAATTATCCGCCGACTTTCTACTTAGAGCATCGGCCACGACATTGGCTTTCCTGGGGTGGTATAGTATAGTGACATCGTAGTCCTTCAACAACTCTAACCACCGCCGCTATCGCATATTCAACTCTTTCTCGGTGAACAAGTACTTTAGACTTTTATGATCTGTGTAGACCTCACAATGCTCACCATATAAGTAATGCCTCCAAAGCTTTAGCGCGAAAATCACCGCGGCTAACTTAAGGTCATGAATCGGGTAGTTCTTCTCGTAACTCTTTAATTGGCGCGATGCATAAGCAATGACCCGCCCATTTTGCATTAGTACACACCCGAGACCAACATACGAGGCATCACTATACACTACAAAAGTCTCCCCCGGAGTCGGCAAAGCAAGAACCGGGGTCGACGTCAACCTGTTCTTTAACTCCTCGAAGCTCCGATCGCAATCGTCGCTCCAAACATATTTTACTCCTTTGTGCGTGAGGCGCGTTAGTGGAGTGGTTATTTTGGCGACCCCCTCCACGAACCGCCGATAGTAGCCGGCAAGTCCAAGAAAACTGCGGATCTCCGCTACATTCGTCGGGCGAGGCCAATCCTTGATCGCCTCCACCTTCTTCGGGTCTACTGACACTCCGTCGCCCGATATCACATGGCCCAAAAATGTGACTTCCTTCAACCAGAACTCACATTTATTTAACTTAGCATAGAGCTTCTCCTGTCTGAGTATTTGCAGCACAGCTCTCAGATGCTCTTCATGCTCCTCTTCGCTTCTCGAATAGACCAATACGTCGTCTATAAACACCACGACGCATCGATCCAACAGCGGCCTAAAGACTCGATTCATCACGTCCATAAATGCTGCCGGGGCGTTAGTAAGCCCGAACGGCATTACCGTGAACTCATAATGGCCATACCGCGTACGGTACGCCATTTTGTGCACATCCTTCGGCCTTATCTTTAGTTGATGATACCCCGATTGGAGATCAATTTTTGAATACACCTTAGACCCTTGCAACTGATCGAATAAATCGTCAATCCTCGGCAACGGGTACTTGTTCTTTATCGTTACTTTATTCAACTCGCGATAATCTACGCAGAGTCGAAGTGTGCCATCCTTTTTCTTCACAAATAGCACCGGAGCTCCCCACGGAGACACGCTCGGCTTCACAAAGCCTTTATCGAGCAAGTCTTGTAATTGTCCTTTCAGCTCTACCAACTCCACCGGTGCCATTCTATACGGAGCCTTTGAAACAGGCGCCGCCCCGGGAATTAAGTCAATGACGAACTCAACATCCCGGTCCGGTGGCAGTCCCCGTAACTCCGCCGGAAATACATCCGGAAACTCGCACGCAACCCGGATACTTCCAAGGTCTGCGTGTGTAACACACTGGACCTTTGCAAATTGCGAGGTTCGAGTGTTTGGACTGTGTCCTGAGCTTTTTCAGATTTTCTGGTAGGTCGTAGACAGTGTTGACATATTGGCTCATATCCCGAGAATTGTAGTATATTTATGTATGCGCTAAGGGCAACTAAAGAGTTGCCTTAGCCTATCCCTCGGATTTGCATTCTGTAGTCAATGGTGAAAGCCGGTGACTAATGTCGATGTGTGAACCGGTACATCATTTTGTGTACGCGGTAATCTTTTGATGGCTGTACCGGTACACTTGTGCCGAATTTCAAACGATCGCCTCGGGTATGCACTTTTTCGTGGATTGTACCGGTTACAGCTTTCCCGTGTACCCGTATACACTTTGGCAGTTTTCGACAGTTCAGAACTGCAGGTGGTTTTTTTCATTGTCTGCACCTATAATATATGAATATCCACGCCTCCCCTTTGGTTTCCTTGAGCAGCCCAGACAGCTCAAAGGAAACAGGTGAAGAGCTCCTTCCTTGCCTCATTTTGGATTGCTCCATCTTTCTCTTTTCTTGTTTTTAGGTGTTTTCGCCTCTTGCCTTTTAAGATTTTTCCACCAATTCGTTGGAGGCTGGATCTCGGAGAGGGAAGGCTCATTGGAGAGAGAATTCAACCCTAGTTTGGTTTGGGGCTTGTTAGGAGCTTCTTAAAGAGGTTTAGATGTTGTTCCATCTCCTTGATTTGTATTTGGATGGTAAGATTTGAAGATAATTATCCCTAGATCAGTGAGTTTAAGGTTGATTTTGGCATTTTGATTCTTGGCCTTTCTTGAACCCAATTGATCTTATTAAACCTTTATCTAGGTTCCATTGGAAGGGATAAGTCTAGCTTCCATTTGGAAGCTTGTGAGGGATTCTTCACAGCACATATTGATTTTGGCCTTTCTTTGACGTTGGTAATGTTTAAACTATTCGATTGTTCGAATCCTTGTGTATCCCTTCGCTCATTTGACCTTTAGGTATTTTGAGACTCGTGGACAACTCCGTTCGGCACAAACGTAGGACTAAACGACGGTTCGGTGGGGTTGCTAGCACACAAGAGAAAATTCATTGTAGATGTTTAAGTTGATTGTTAAATTGAAAAGCATGCATATTGTGTTAGATGGCATTATTTTGAATTTTAGAATAGCTCTAAAATGCACATGTTATACTCAATGCATATTTGACTCTATATTATGTGGAGAGTTTTCATGTTGGGCTAGGGCCTATCGGTTAGGCAGATCCTTACAATTGATTTGAGATCATGTTCAGATATGGTACTAATAATGGCCATATAGATTTACACTCTCGGATTTTAGAAACGCTATTTGACGTGGTTGACAATACGACACTTAAGTGACATAGGCTAGAGTGTATACCAATAGTAGAGAGCTAATGTATACAAAGCGGCCATTAGGGCTTAGACTAGATATGGATTTAGCAAGCTAATGTCCATAAAGCGGCATTAGACTTGATGGATATCAAAGTGCTATGTGCAAGTTATTATATGAGAATTAATGCCCAGTTTGATAGCTTTGCATTGGGAGCATACATGCTATGCAATATGAGAGCCACGCTAAGAGCCAGTTGTGTATTAATGCTATTATGTGAATAGAAACACAGCAGCGTCATAAAGAGAGACATAGAGTTGTGAAAATTGAGCCTCAGATATATACAAATTGTTTAAGTGTCATAAAGAGGCAACTAAAAATAGTGAATGTGGGAACTATCACCGTGAGATTTGACTCTAGTAAAAGCTAAGGTCATTACACATTGAATTAATGCCTGAACACGTAAACCTTCCACTTGAGGCATAGGACTAGACACTGGGGTTGCGTAGTGTGCATGTTCATGTGAGAGAATAGACTTGGCACTGTTGAGTTGCCATTTCCATGATTAGAGAACATGATCTGTGTCATTTCCATGTTAGAGACATGATGACTGCTGAGATTTCATTCATTGTTAGAGAAACATGATGACTGCTGACGTGGCATTTCGCATGTTGGAAGCATGACGATCTGCTATTGAGGTTTTGAACCATGCTTAGCTTGCCATTTGTGCTCATTCGCACAATGGACTTGTGAGGGTCGCTCCCAAAGCCGCACTCCGGAGTGCCTACACGACATAATGCGCTCGTGCGTAATTGAGAAACCTACGGGTCGAGTGGGACAGACACATCAAGAGCAGGGGTTTTGGCTAACCCAGCAGGCACTTAATCGGCAACAAGCCCGGCACTACACCCTGAGGATAGATCCTGAATGAGATGAACTAGAATGACGACACAGAACAATTTTGACACCATCACTACAAGATAAGGTATAGTAGTTGGATTTCTTCTGACATGCTATGGCATAGGGTTGGACTTGGGAATTAGTGTACTTGACATTATCGCTTGTATGCATTGTAGTACACTTGCCGCCAGTGATTAGTACATCTAGATACTGTAGTGGGCTCTGAATATATACACAACAGACTTATTAGCATTACTTGTTGCATCATGCATACATTGTTTCTAACGTATTTGGCATAACTGGACTCAATGTAGAGTAGACTGTGAGTCTCCATTTACAATTCTACAATACTTTGGCATAGTAGAAGGTACATCTATCTATTATGGCTTTCATTTACGCAGTAATTTCTTATTGTCCTTTATTGCCTCTTCTTTTGGCCTAGTGTTGCAGTTGTGTGCAGGTCATAATTGCCATGGAACTATAATTTATAGTTCTCCACGACAGCCCCTGTTTTATGTTTTCTTTCAGCAGCCTTCACTTCGAGGAGGCTCGGATCTGGCGGGAAAGGTTTCGCTCCTCGAGCTAGCATCGAGGGATTTGCGATAGGTTGGTCGCCTCTTCTGTTTGTTTTCTGTTGAGAGGTTGTGAGAGTCTTTGGTACGCTTGTTTAATAGAGACACCCTATAACTTTGTTATGCCTGGAGTTTATATGTATCAGTTTTGCTTATGGCTTTAGTAGTATGATGTTTCTTTTGGAATTCTACTTGATTAGAACGCTAGCTATATATTGCTCTGATATTGCTAGTTGTTAGATCTTCTCATGTCTTTACTTTCTTCCGCTTTTGTAGTAGCGCCTTAATATTGTGTAGACATAATGGCGGTCCTGGGCGCGCACCAGGGGCCTATGTCCCGGGTCCCGGCGTGACCCAGATTAATTTGGTATCAGAGCCTAGGGTTGAGTCTCTAGTGGACCTAGTAAACCTTTAGGGTCCGGTTGACTAATAGGAATTGACTCGTGAGAGACGAGATCTAATCTTGATTTATAAAGCGAAAGTATCATGAATTGGGTTTTCTTGATAACTCCAAAAAGGTTGGAGTTCGATCGAAGTGTATGGCTTCTAACTTCGCGGAGGGTTACGTTGGCGGCCGACAACGTAACATCGGGAGTTAGTAGTTGGGGCACTTCTTTACTTTCGCATGATTTGGGGTATTGTCATTTGAGCGGGGTTCCGATAGCATGGGTTATATTAACTTGCGCTTTTATGATGTTGTAGTGTTGATGCCGAATACACACTCTAAGTCTGTTAGAGCGGACGATGCGGCGACTTTTGAGGAAGCGGAGACATCCGCTACCCCCGGATCCGGTGAGGTCTGTGAGTTGAGGAGTCAGCTTGCGGCCCTCGCTGATTTGGTAACACAGCAGGCGGTGACGGCTCGACAGCTGGTGGACACGGCACGCCGGCAGGAGGTACGGATGCAGCGCCTGGAGGACCTTCTTCTACAGCAGACAGCTGCCGGGGAGGCTCAGGTCTCGGTATTACCTGCGCCAGTGGAGACAGTTGCGCCCAGGGGGTCGTCCCCTGTACTCGACCCTTCGCAGACGACACTTACGGTAGCCCTTCGGGAGGAGGTATTGGCAGCACCACCAGCTCAGGTGCCTGTGGCAGCGGCGACTTTTCCCTTGATGGTTGAAAGAGCGGAGCGGCAGCGGCTCATGGATTGCCTCGACGAGTTCAGGAGGTGCGATCCCAGGATCTTTGATGGAAAGAAAGTCGACCACTGGATCGTCGAGAAGTGGTTGATGCATATAGAGAAGTTATTCCGCGACACCTTCGTGGAGGAGAGAGATAGAGTTTGGCTCGCCACTCACCACTTGGATGGCGAGGCCTATAGTTGGTGGGTGGGCATCCAGGATAATCCAAACACCGACCCAGCGGCGATTTCTTGGAATAGATTCAAGGAGCTCTTATTGGAGCATTACTTCCTCGTCCGCGTGAAGAGGAAGATGGAGCAGGATCTACGCGAGATGCGCCAGGGGGATCGGACTGTGGCCGAGTACGAGAGGGAGTTCTCTCGGCTTCTACACTATGCGCCCTTTGTTGTGCGGGACGATGAGGATAAGGCTCGCATCTTCGAGCGAGGACTTCAGCCGTCGATCTTTCAGTTGGTGCAACCCTCCAACCTTCGGACTTACCAAGATGTGGTGAACCGCGCTCGCATCATGGAAAGCTGCGTGGCAGACTTGCAGGAGCGTCGAGAAGGCTCGAACAAAGGAAAAGGCAAGAGGCCCGCGGCTGAGGGTGCGAGTCAGACGCACTCTGGGAGGCCGCCGAGACATTTTAGGAACCGGAGCCAGTCGCGAGGACGTGACGCATCAGCAAAGCGCGGAGGATCTGAGCGTCGCCGGACTCGGAGCTGCGTGATCTGCGGTGGTCGTCATTACCCACGGCAGTGCTCACAGAGGCAGGGCAGGTGCTACTTGTGTGGCCAGGAGGGTCACTTCCACTCAGACTGTCCGAGGGGTTTAGTATCAGCACCAACTTTATCGGGTCCCAGCCAGGGGACGCCTTCTGCTTACTTTCAGACCGGGAGGCCACCTGTCCAGAGACAGACGGAGGGGTCACGACGGGCCCTGATCGGGCGCATGTATGCGGCCCAGACTGAGGAGACGGCAGCAGCCGAGTTTGTGGCTACAGGTATTAGTTTCGTTTGTGGCATTCGAGTTGTGCATTGTTTGTGGTTGGTGCATTGCATCCATACTCTGATCGGCTATTTGCCGAGTTGCATGGCATCCCGTTAGCTCGCTGTTTGTGAAATTGAGTAGCTCCTCTCGAGCTAGACGATTGATTGCGGGTTTGGGGGTAGCGTGTTTGCTATACTTTTGGATCTCACGATGATTGCATTATTTGCATCCCTTGATCGGCTGTTTGCCGGATGGTGCTTGGGGACGATCCGTGCCTAGACCATTGTGGACTGTAGAGCCTGGGCCCTTTGGGTAGGCACAGTCAGCTGTGTGTGACAGCGGCCCGGTACCTTCGAGTAGGGCAGAGTTTGGTCAGGACGGTACTCCGAGCGTAGATCTTGGAGCGTGGAAAGCCACGTGTTGGATCGTGAGATCGAGGACACACCGAGTGTGTAGTGACCCAACCCGAGGATCTGTTAGCGTTGAACTTTTTCGACGCATATAGGACGATCGGTTGATCGGGTGTGTCGTTACGAACACCCTACCATGTGAGATAGTTTTGTGCGCCAACAAATGGATTGGCCTTACTAGGTGTGGAGTTATTGTGGGTGTTTGGTACCCTCGGATTGCTAGCTAACTTGACTCGCCTTGAGGATTTTGAGCACGAAATAGTGCGATTTGAGGATTTAGTTCCGTTGATTGCGATGACTGTCCCTTTACCTAAAATCGGGTAATTTGGGAGGACTTGGGGCCTAGTTGGCCGTCTGTATCTGTTGATTGAGAATCCTCGTAATAGAGGATGTCTTTGGAGTGGTCGTTGTTTTCCCGTCTGAGTCACAATCGTGAGCTCAGTTGTCGGAGAGGTTTTGATACTAGGTGTTTTGCTTCGTGGAGAAGCACCCTCACTTGTTGTGGGACCGGATAGGTTGTTTCGACTGTGTGTCGACTATCGTGGTCGAAACTGAACCACGATTGAGTGTTTGGGCAGTTGTTGAGGCTCATTGATCCTTCAATTGGCCTTGTGTTGTTGGTGTACTCGATAAGATTGTGAGGCAATCCGAGTAGTACCGTTTTATGTTGGAGTTTGAGGCTGTACCTCAAACGGATGTTGATGTTGGGTTGGAACATCACGAGAATTATTGTGATGTTGCTTGAGCCTGTGGTACTCCACCAGTGTTAAGGACTTGTGGAATGATGATTCCAAGCCCTCTGGATGGATTTGTGCAACCGGTCGCGAATGGCCGTGAGTATTTCGATGAAGATTTGCGAGAATCGACTGTAGAGGCAGATTGACGTGATCGAGGAGTGAAACCCTCACTGTTGGATCGAGTGGCGGGAAACTCGAAAAGGAAAAATGCCCGGATGCTATTTTCCTTGTCCGGTTAAGCACCAGGAATCAAGATCTTGAGAATGGAAACTGCTTGAAGGAATCGTTTGGATTGACGTCTTGGGCTGATGGTCACCTTATAGTGACGTTGATAGAGAGTTACAATTGTACTGTGGATGGAGCCCTCTCTATCACTTGAGTTGAGCTCGGTGGCTATGGACACCTGGAGCATTCAATGCTAAGGAAAGTATTGAGGATGAGAATTTTGAATGATTCTTCTGAGGCAACTGAATGATTAATGTATGAGACATTCTATTGAAGCTAAGCCCTTGGCTTAGGCTTGCGAAGAGTTTACTTGGACTCGAGTTGGGACTTAGATGATGATCCTAGCGAAATGATGAAGCTTCGGAGCTTAGTCCCCGACCATATATTGCTGTAGAATTGAGGGTACTCCCGAGTGGTGAATTCGAGATTGACGTGGAAACATCATAGCGCCATGCCAATTGAGGAATCAAGTAATCGCCATGATGGGCGAGTTTGGACGATCAGTTGATTTCTGTTACGTTTGGGAAGTTGGCTACCTTGGTGGTGGATTTGGAACCGTCCGTGCCCAGCAAGGTTGGACGGATGGATGGACGTTGTGAATGGCAGTGGGATGGAAATTACACTGTACTTAAACTGGATTGGATTACGCTTAGTTATGCCATCTCGAGAAGAGACTTGATTTAGGATCTGAAGGATCATTGTTGGAATATGAACCGATTAGCGGACGTCGCATCACCTCTCCTCGGTGAGCGTTGAGCTGATGAGCACTCCGATGGTGTTTGGATAGATGAGTAATGGATTTACTCCCTTGACGCTTGCTTTGGACTGTACTATTGAATCTACCCTTGAGGGGTACTTGGATGAAATCGCATATACCTGAATAATTGAAGCAGAGCAAGGCTTTACCCCCGACTTGGGCGAGATAGGTGAGAATTGGAATTCAGCTTTTGGAAACACTTGATTTCCTGAGAACCGATTGAAGGACTTGAAATCAAGCGTGGCTTTGAGATGGACCTTCCCGGTGAGGACTGGAGTTTGTAGAGCCTTGCGGATGTTTGGCTTGTGTTATGCCAAAGCCATGGCGTAGCGAATTCTTGTTGTNTGTTGATTGAGAATCCTCGTAATAGAGGATGTCTTGGGAGTGGTCGTTGTTTTCCCGTCTCAGTCACGAATCGTGAGCTCAGTTGTTGGAGAGGTTTTGATACTGGGTGTTTTGCTTCGTGGAGAAGCACCCTCACTTGATGTGGGACCGGATAGGTTGTTTCGACTGTGTGTCGACTATCGTGGTCTAAACTGAACCACGGTTGAGTGTTTGGGTAGTCGTTGAGGCTCATTGATCCTTCAATTGGCCTTGTGTTGTCGATGTACTCGATAAGATTGTGAGGCAATCTGAGTAGTACCGCTTTGTATTGGAGTTTGAGGCTGTACCTCAAACGGATGTTGATGCTGGGTTGGAACATCACGAGAATTATTGTGATATTGCTTGAGCCTGTGGTACTCCACCAGTGTTAAGGACTTGTGGAATGACAATTCCAAGCCTTTGGATTGATTTGTGCAACCGGTCGCGGATGGCCGTGAGTATTTCGATGAAGATTTGCGAGAATCGACTGCAGAGGCAGATTGACGTGATCGAGGAGTGAAACCATCACTGTTGGACCGAGTGGTAGGAAACTCGAAAAGGAAAAATACCCGGATGCTATTTTCCTTGTTCGGTTAAGCACCAGGAATCAAGATCTTGAGAATGGAAACTGCTTGAAGGAATCGTTTGGGTTGACGTCTTGGGCGGATGGTCACCTCATAGTGACGTTGATAGAGAGTTATATTTGTACTGTGGATGGAGCCCTCTCTATCACTTGAGTTGAGCTCAGTGGCTATGGACACCTGGAGCATTCGATGCTAAGGAAAGTTTTGAGGATGAGAATTTTGAATGATTCTTCTGAGGCTACTGAATGATTAATGTATGAGACATTCTATTGAAGCTAAGCCCTTGGCTTAGGCTTGCGAAGAGTTTACTTGGACTTGAATTGAGACTAAGATAATGATCTTAGTGGGATGATGAAGAATCTGAGCTTTAGTCCCTGACCATGTATTGCAAAGGATTTGAGGGTACTCCCGAGTGATGAGTTTGAGATTGATGTGGGGGCATCGTAGTGCCGTGCCGATTGAGGAATTAAGTGATCTCCTTGGGGAGCGAGTTGAACAATTGGTCGGTTCTGTTACTATTGGAAGGTTGGCTACCTTGGATGTTAGGTTAGAACCGTTCGTGCCAAGCAAGATTAAACGGATGGATGGACGTTGCAAACGGCAACAGGTCGGAAGGGGTATGCTATACTTAACTTTGGATTGAATTGCACTCAGTTGTGCCATCTCGAGATGAGACTTGATCTTGGATTTGAAGGATCATCAATGGAATATAAGCCGATGAGTAGATGTTGCATCACCTCTCCTTGGTGAGTGATGATCAGACGAGCATTCCGATGGTGTTGGTAGATGAGTAATGGATTTAACCTCCTTATGCTTGCTTTGGTTAGCACTATGGAATCCACCCTTGAGGGGTATGTGAATGGAATTTTATATACTCGAATAATCGAAGCAGAGCAAGGCTTTACCCTTGACCTGGACGAGAAAGGTGAGAGTTGGAATTCAGTTTTCAGTAACACTTGGGTTCATGTGGACCAACTGATAGACGTGTCGATGAAGTGCGGATTGGAGATGGAACTTTCAATGAAGACTTGTGTTCAAGGAGCTATGCGGAAGTTTGAGTTGTGTTTGTGCCTTGGAGTTTTTCGGCACACTTGAGACCACCATGGTCTATTTGGAGCACTGCTGGAGCGCTTCTTCCATCCTCTTCGGATGGGTTTGTTGTGTGATTGACCCGCAGTTTCGCGGACGAAACTCCTTTTTAGGAGGGGAGAATGTAACGCACTGGACCTTTGCAAACTGCGAGGTTCGAGTGTATGGCTGGTGTTATGAGTTTTTCCAGATTTTCTGGTGGGTCGTAGACAGTGTTCAGACCTATGGCTCGTATCCCGAGAATTGTGGTATTTCAAGTAGCACTAAGGTCACCAAAGTGGAGGACTTAGGCTGCTCTCGGTTTGCAAATTTCGGGGTGGCGTACCGGTACGCGGTGATGGCTGTACCGGTACAGCCATCGACCCTGGCAGCCAGAGCGCCAACCCGAGGCTCGGGTTGGGCTGGTTCGTGGGATGTGTACCGGTACACAAACCCGTGTACCGGTACGCAGTGCACTTCGGGCTGTTTCGGGGAGGGGTGTATTTGCAATTGTTACAACACCTATATAGGTGACCCCAGCCCCCTTAGCTGCTCTTTTTGAGCCCTAACCAGTGGAGATCAAGGTGAGTCTCCCCTTCCCTTGTTTGATCCCCATTTTTGGTGGATTTTATGGTGTTTTGATCTCTCCCTTCTCCTCTTCTTTGCTTTTATTGGGTTTTCTCCATGATTGAAGACTTGGAGCTTTGAGAGGAGCTTGTTTGTGAGGAGACCTCCAACCCTAGCTGATTTTGGACTTGGTTTGAGGCTATTTAAGAGGTTAGTAACATGTATTTTTCATTTGATACATGTTTTGTTGGTTTTGGTTAGAGGAAACCCTAGATTTTGAATTTTAGGGTTAGAAATGGGGATTTTCGAGTTGAGGCTTTTTGATCTTGATTGATCTTATTTGAACCATCTTTTAGGTTGGTTTTGAAGGATTCTTGCCTCCTTTTGGAGATCAAGAGAGATATTCACCATTTTCGGTGAGTTTTTCCCCCCTTAGCTTGAAAAGCTTAATGTTTGAGCTATGTGTTGTTTGTAGGGTTCTTGTGACACTTGTTTCCTTACCTTTAGGGTACTAGGAGAGTGGTGGACACCCTCATCGGAACAATCGAAGGGTTCCGTTGTCGTCGGTGGGTTTGACCTAGCCACATAATGAGAAAATCTCATTGTTGATGATTTAAGTATTGTAAAATGAAAAAGCATGCATATTCATGTTCGATGCATTATTTGTGAATTTTAGAATGCTTAAAATGCACATGTTATATACAATGTATATTTGACCTCTATATGGTAGAGAGTTTTCATGTTGGGCTAGGGGCCTATGGTTAGCATTCTTACATTTGATTAAGATCATGTTGCATATGGTGCTTATGGCACATAGATTACACTCTTGGGCTTAGAACGTATACTTGACATGGTTGGTCATATCGACCTTAAGTGACATAGGTTAGAGTGTATACAAATGGTAAGCTAATGTCATAAAGCGGCATTAGGCTTGGACTAGAGATGGACTTAGCAAGCTAATGTCATAAAGCGGCATTAGACTTGATGGATATGTAAATTGCATTTGCATGTTATTATTATGAGAAATTATGCCAAGTGGATAGTTGCATTGGAAAGAACATACATGTGGCAATATGAGAACACGCTAGAGAGCATGTGTATTAATCTATTATTGATAGAACAAGTTAACGTCATAAAGAGACTTAGCAGGTGAAATGTGCTTAGATTATAGCAATGTTTAAATGTCATAAAGAGGCACTAAACATAGTGAATGTGGGAACTTCACCTTGAGATTTGGACTTAGTAAAGCTAAGGTCATTGACATCGAAATTATTGAACGGTTTAACCTTCACATTGAGACATAGTACTTGTAACACTTTGGGTTGCTTGTGCCTGTTGCGATGTTCGAGACATGTTGATTGGTGTATTTCGAGGTTTTGACCATGCTTGGTTGCGGTTTGTGCTCATGTTTCACATGCTTGTACCCAAAAGTTCGAAATCTGGAACTTTGGTCAGTCCTGAGAGTTTTTACTCTCGGGGACCGGTCCCTGGAAGGAGAGACCGGTTCCCCCAGTGAGCAGTGTTGAGGCAGCCTGAGGCAACCGGTCCCTGGCGGGCGAGACCGGTTCCCGAACGCGTCTTCGCAGTGAAAGACCGGTCCCGCGCAGGGAGAGACCGGTTCCCGAACGCTGGTTTTTCGGGTTCGCAGCGAGAGACCGGTCCCAGTTGGGGAGAGACCGGTCCCTCTGGGCGAAAACTGCCCAGTTCGGGCTGATGCAATATTGGTTTTTTGAGGGGCCTCTTGGGATTTTGTTACAATAGAGGGTCTATGTAGCACACTGGACCTTTGCAAATTGCAAGGTTCGAGTGTTCGATGTGTATTCCGAACTTTTCCACACTTGGTGGAGGGCCGTCGATGGTANGTACAATAAAATGCACCATTATGTACAATAAAATGCACCATTAATAACCTCCTTGTTGATGTCTTGCAAAAACATCTCGGCGGGGTTCATTGATGTTCCTATTGTCTGACAAAGGAAGGACATGGTGTATATGCACTTGTGGCCTTCCGCCTGCTCCAGTAAATGCTGGTAGGCGTCGATCCTCCTTTGGTAACTCTCCCTTGCCGTAGTACTTTAAATCCCGGTTAGCTGAAGATAATGGCACCTTCAATTTAAGTTTTCGGGCCTTTTGTTTTTTTGATGTTTCTTCCAACACCGGGATGTCGATGATTATTCTGGAGCTGTATAGCAATCAAATAAAGAGTTAAACACTAAACGCATTACACCATTGCTGGACCTTATTACACGATTATAAGTTGTTACAGTCAATACATTACGCCATTGCTGGACCTTATTACACTATTATAAGCTGAATCGCATTAAAGATCGATAATAGTGCAATATTCACATACCGGTATAGTGCTGGGTTCCGGCATGGAAGACTTCGCAGTGTGGGTAGGAGCCTCTGTCGCCGTTAAGAGACGAACCAAGCGTCTCGGCGGGATATGACATCAACATAAATATAGCAGTGAAAATCTATCTCAGTATGTAAAATATGACATCAAGAAAATTGTACAAATACGTCGAAAAATTGATATTACACTATCATAAAAACAGTGATACATTTTGTGGAAAAGAGTGTAACAAGTTCTCAAGTAGTCCATTAGACTGGTATCAAGTATTACATTTCTTTTGATACAAATTACACGATTTTACAATTCTTTGTAACATACAAGGAGGACTTGCATACAATACATCGTTCTATTACATAAAATTTAACAAACTTTTACAAATAATTATTTAACAAAGTATGGAATCATATAAGCTTCTGCAATTCCACGAGCACGTAGCCGACGAAAACAGGTATAGGCGGCCAGAGGAGAGTGCCGAAGGAGACTACGAGGAGTAGGCGCCTCACTCGGAAGGGGTACGAACCAGAAGAGAGGCACTAACATCGACTCTCATTATCTAGAATGCTTTATTTTCCATGAGTCTGGCTGCTCGTGGTAAATAAAGCACTCTAGATAGTGCGAATCTATCTTAACCTCTCGTTGTGGTGTCGCCGTCGGTGGCTGCCGCATCTCAGAAACTCGGCGTCGGCGCCGCCTCACCGACTGGGAATACGAAGAGCCTTCTCGTACACCGCCGCTGTGCTACCGCTTGTGGGGAACGCCGTTGTCGACTTCACCTCCTTGACCAAAGGTAGTGTCACAAGACCAAAGGTAACGGGGAATGCATCTGAAAAATCCATATTTAAAGATAAAGAAAATACATTTGAAGAGCCTCTTTCACTTCCTGAGGAACTTCAATGTACACGTCACTGTTCAAATCGGCCACTAGCATTAATTAAGTGCGATGGTTACGAAAAATTGGTACAGTCATTGGGTTTTGTAAACGCCGCTTTCCCTCCCCGAGTAGAAAATTTCCTAGACAAACCCTTCGGGCATTAAATGTGGCCTATGCGCTTCACACAACATGGCTCTTTTCCGAAACTCGGACAACATCCATTCCGCTATTCGCCAGTCCCGCTGTTTGCTGTTCGGCTTTAATAATTTTAAATATGTGAAGCTAAAACAAGACTGAGCGGTCGCATCCGGGATAATAGTGCAACGAGAAGGAGCAATGCCAGGTTAAATGATGTAACTGCCCTTCTAAGAGTGCATCACTAGGCTCGCTCTAGTGCAAACACCTCAAAGCAAGGAGGGATAATAGTTCAACATTCTTGTAAGTAGTGTAACGAGGACCATTACAAGTAAAATTCTAATCATATCTTTATAACAAAGGTAATGAGAATTACAATATGTACACCAATTCGTCTTAGTGTGAAAAAAATGACAGTACAAATGAAAGAACTGTAACTCGAATCAGCCTCGACTTATTACGAGTAAAAAAGACGCAAGAATTCTGCTGCTATCTCGCCGCGTCTCCTCATCATATCCTTCTGGGAGAAGTCCAAGTTCCACCCCTTCTGCAAGTATTCCTCGTATGCTGAAAGGAAGATTGCGCAGTCATTTGACTGATCTTGCATGGGGATATCTTCCAGATTGATCATCTCCCAGTCGACGGGACGGGTACCGCGGCGCCGAAACAAATCGAAAAATTTATGTTGCAAATAATTTTCTATGAACTTACACTGCATAAGAAAATATTGCACTAATTAGAAATATAATGGGGTAATGCTGGTACAATTTCTAAGTATTAGGAAACACTTACTGCTTTTTCAAACCCCGCGTTGTATTTAGGATTTTTAATGGACGATAAGTGGAGGTACTTCCCGCCTTGGAGATCAACAGCCAGCAAATGCCAGTGTTCGAAGTCGAAGAGTGGGATGAACCAGTACTTCGCCTCACTGATCCTCCCCTCGGTGATGTCGTCCAAAAACATCTCGGGGCTCATTGCAGTCCCTAGGATCTGATAAAGGAATGTCGTGGAGTATATGCACCTGTGGCCTTCCGCCTCCTTGAGTAAATTCTGGTAGGCGTTAATAACATCGGAGCTGACGAAGGCCATGTGACTTGTTAGGTCAACGAAGTCCTTCCTCCCGACGTCAATACTTTTCGAAGCCACTACTAATGCGGAGGGGGTGGTGCTTGTCAGGAATTTTTCAATTCGCTTCTGATCCTCCTTCGGTAACTCACCCTTGCCGTAGTACTTTAAATCCAAGGGCGCTGAAGATTTTGGGACCTTCAATTTGAGTGTTTTGCCCTCTTTAATTTTTGATATTTCTTCCGAGGGGGGGATGTCGATGATTATTGGTTGCTGTTTAGCAAACAATGAAAGAATGAGATACGTAATTACACCATTGTAGGACATGCTTACACTATTATAAGCTGTATCGCATTAATGAAATGTATCATTGCAATATTCACATACCTCTATAATGCTGGGTTCTTGCATGGAAGATTTCGCAGTTTGTGTAGGCGCCTTTGTCGCCGTCGACAGACGCACCAAGCGTCTCTTCGGGTGAGACTTGTCTATTTTTTCAATATCCTGTACAAAGGAATTTAAAGTAGTGCAACAAACAAGGTTATATTACACAAATAGATATTGCATTATTTCAAAAGTATCGATGTAATATCAACTTACACGTTTAGATGCGCGAGTCGTCTTAGTGTGTATCGCCGATAACTCCGGTGCAACCCCCGGCACTAATTCGAACTCCTTTTCCTCCGCTACCGTAGTCGCTGCCGCAACCTCCTTGTCCACCTCCTCCGCCATTTCCTCCGCCGCATCCACCTTTTCCTCCGCAGTCTCTGCCGCTGCCGCCGCCTCATCCATTTCCTCCATTGTCGCTGTCGCCGCCACATTTTCCTCCTCATCTGCCGCTCCCGCCGCTTTCTTTTCATCCACCGTCGCCACGAAAGTTACCCCCGCCGTGTCCGGTTCTGCCGCCTTGGTTGCCGCCGGCTCCTCTTTCGCCGGAACGTCTGTTACTGTCGCCACCACCGGTGCCCCAAGCGCCAGCACCTCTGGTAGTGAAGATAACGGATGCACGTCTTCACATATTTGGATGTCGATGTTATGCAGCTAAATTTTTAAAAAAATTAAAATTGGCGTCAATTACACTAATTATTTAGAAATTACACTATTTAATTACCGCTTACACTATTACTTACTTCATCGCTTTTCATGAAGGAGTCGCCTGCAAAAAGACCAGCTTTTGGACGGTCATATTCTTCGACATTTTCTTCATATATATTGAGTGGCCGAGGCGCCGGCGGGTGGCTGCTCCGTCTCGGCGGCGAAGCCTGTATACAAATAATGCGATTCTATGTTGCACTACACAAGTATATGATGCACTATTACAAAGAAATTTACACAAATATAGAACTAAAACAAGAATTTATTAATCTAAGTCTGGTACAGTTACATTATTATTGAGTTGCAATAATAGAATCAGTCGTTTGTTGAGAATGTAAAATAATAAGGGCGTCACATACGTCGGCGATTGTGTTGTCGGCTTTATTCTTTCACCCCCAGCGAGGTCGGAGATCGTACAGGCTTCGAAATCGTTTGCCCCTCCCGGGCGTGCGATTTTTTAGACAGTCCTTGGGAGCCTTTGGCGGACTCTCTAGTTTTTCACGTGCCCCATCCTTTCTAGATTTCGAAGAACTTGCAGATCATTCTTTCCTAATTTTGGGATTCTCCTTATTGGCCGAGATCGGTGCGGGCATCGCCAATACGGACGTTCCTATCCTTTTTTTTTTAGTTCCCTGTGTCGATCACTTAGATGGTTTAGACGGTGGGGGGATTGGTATTTGCACTCCTTCGTGCCTCCTCTTCTTGCTTTTGATAATTCCAATAGGTGCCGGGGTGGATTTTGGTGCTGGTAGGAGTGCCGGATTGCTCAGTATGCCGGCAACGGAGGTGGCAAGACTGAACACCACGGCCTCCAGACGGCTAATTGCCGCCATCACCTCTTTATAAACCCCCGGAGGTTCCTCATTCCTAGGGCGGCGGTGGCGCCGTAGAACTTGAGCCACGACACCCACCAGCCGTAGTTCCCCCAGGGAGAGTTCGCGCTTGCGGCGGCACGTAGTGAAGTTAAAATCCTTCTTCACTCTCGATGATCCCCGCGAACGACGAGTCCATCTAATCGTATCTCATCTCTAGACACGAGAAAATATTGCACGGCGGGAAGGCAGAGGGCATCTGTACCCAGTGTGCTCATATATCCACACCTGATAGCAAAGACATTATTACACTAATATCAGAATAATATTACACTAGAGTTCACACAGTTACTTGATTTAATCATACAATAGCTTAATTTGCACTATTTCAAAAAAATGGATTTGCACTATTTAAAAAATGAATTTGCACGATTACTTGAACAATAGACACTTACTGGGAGAAGCAGGGTGCATCCAAGAACGTATCCTACCCGCTTCGAATTAGCTTGCAATTTAACAGTGACGGAGCATAGACTGTCGATTATAAGCCGGTGTACTGCTTTCGGCCAATTGTAGCATGCCAGTGCGGGGAGATCATCGACAAGACCCACCAGTCCTTTGGGGCAGAGATTATTGGTATTGGTGAAAAGAATACAACAAAAAAAGTAGAGAATAAGTAATTTCACGAAGTCGGTAATGTCCTCTTCGTCCTGCTTGGGTGACATCTCCTTCAAAACCACCTCCAGGTTCTTGCGGTCGACCTTCTTCCCCTCAAGGAAACGATTTTGAATATCCGACCCCCAATTGAGGCTTAGGTCTAGAGCTTGGCCCGACAGGGGTAATCCAAGAAGAACTGCCACCTCCTTGGCCGTGAAGCATATGACTTGAGGGCTATTTCGAATTCTACGCCCTCCTTCCAATAACGGAGGATGAACTCCAGCAATGGCCTATCTGAGGTGATGTCGGAGAAGTGTAAGATATTACCGAATATCGTACTCTGGATGATGGGAAGATGATGCGACTTCACGACCGACGCGTAAGTCTTCCTGTACGCTCCGACGAAACACCGAGAATTCACAATGAATCTACCGGCGGGGCCGCCAGCAACCGGCCGCGAAGGCGCCTTACGGCCATTAGCAGACGATGAATCAGTAGATTGCGACGACTTCGACGCCATTGCAAGCAATGTAGATTTAGATTGGTCGTGTATTCGCCGATGGGATTCGAAGCGGACGATGGTGATTACAAATAGAAATGCGGTTGATAGGGAAATGATCGCCGTAAGGCGGTTTAGAGGCCTTAAGGATTAGAATAGGGTAATGGGGAGCAACAGGAGTTTGAAAATTAGTGGGATGCTAGTATGGGCCAACCTTTTTACGAAACAGCGTAAGAGTCCATACAAAACCTGACACATTAGCACACCAAACACCCAACAGCGAGAATGTGAAATTAGTGGCATTAAATGTAGCGACAGATTCGTACATTGACATGATCGTTATACTCGAGTAAGTGAGCGAAGAGGCACTGGCCGGTAAGAGAGGGGAAGAGACACCGGCGACACATCGAAGTTTCCTCGGGAGAATTCATCTCGGATTTAATCCCTGATTAAAACAGATTGTATTTTCTATTACAATTCTTCTTCTTACTCTTTGGGCTCCAAAAGTAAGTTGTAATTTTATATTGGTTAACTTCTTATTGCACCATTCTCAACATACTGTTGAACGTGTATTATAAAATATATGGACCATCATTAATCAGTTGTAAAAATAGTGGACTCGTTGCACCATTACTTTCAAACCATTGATTGATTACTACGATAATATTACACCATTATGTGCTGATTTGAGCTCTTCTACAGCGCGTGGCACTATGAATCGCGTTTAACGTTGTAAACTTAATCGTGTGGTCGTTCCCCAATTAGTGTAATAAATTAACTAAATGGTGCAACAACTCTCTAACCAGTGCAAGAAAAATCGTCGGTGCAAGTACTTTTTTAAAAATATTTGTAACATTGTTTCTTAAGTACTGTAAGTCGTCAAAAAACAGTGTAAGATTTTCTCTGAATTTGTTTATAATATGAATGTAAAGTGCAACATCTATTCAAAATAATTGTATGGGCTATTGGGTTGGAAATAATAGTGTAACATTCGCTGTAATAGTGTAATACAGCTAAAAGCGGTGCAAGAATAGAATGAATTATACAGATATATTTACTATAAGGCATAACAATGTAAAGAAAGGGGTCTCTTTATTAATATACTAACAAATTATACATTGTCTTTGACGAAAATGCAACATATAATACACGTTTTGCATACAATACGATGTTCACAACATCAACTGTAACTTTCGCATCAACATTAATAATGAACAAAATTAGGCTTTCATTTTACAAAAGTACTGAATTATCATCAAAACTAGCCGGCAAATCCACGAGCACATAACAACATCTGAGGTTCCTCTATCGGAAGATGAAATGGCGAAGAGAAGAGGGCTCGCTCGGAGAGGTATGTCGAGTGCTTTATTAGCACTAGGGACTTTGGCATTGACGTTTTGGCACTACATTGTTCGTAAAGAGACAGTATAGTCAGAAAAAAATTAGAATCTATCGATAAGAATAAAGATCTGGAAGAATTTAAGAACCTGGTATAGAGGTGGTGCCTCGTCGCAAATAAAGCACAGTACTTCAGATAGTACGAATCAATCTTAACGCCTACTTACTGGATGGTACACTTACGACCGAGCCTTTTCGTCGTCGATGTCTCCTGCGGCTCTCTCCCCTCGTCTCGTGTACTTCCATCATCGCCGTTTCCTCGTCGTCGGTTGCCCAAGTCCCTAGAGAGTGCTTTTTATATATTGTAATGAAACGAGAATGCATATGAAGAACCATTTTATAGAAAACGAAAAGGCATTTGAAGAATCGAGTCGAGCGACTCCAAGACTGGGAGGTTGCGAAAAGGCTCGCGAAATATTAGTTTTCCTCATGAACAGAAAGTGGCTAATGCTCACCTCAAGATCCGTATTACTGTAACATCGCTTAAAAATATCAATTGTTCATTCAATCGTATAATAATAGTGCAACGATAGGCTGTAATAATAGTGCAACGCCAAGTAACAGAATGCAATATAGCTTCTAAAAGTGCAATACTGGCGCGATATTAGAGTAACATTCATCATAACAGTGCAACGCCTTTACGAGGAATGAAACTGAAAAAGCCATATTTAAACAAAACCAAAATACGCTTGAATAGTCGCTTTTACTTTTCCCGAGGCAGCTTCGATATAACCACCGATGTCTCTTGACCTCACAGAAGAGACGCTATAACGTAGATGTTATACTGCGTACTTTTAGAAGTATTAAATGCGCGCTGCCCGGGGAGCGTATATCCACGCTATTCGCCAGACCGTGTGTTTGCTGTTCCATGAATCCATAGCACTATTATGGTGACATAGTTGCACCCTTATGAACTTAGTTCTACTATTTTACCCTACGTTGTACTATTAACCGCGTTGCGTGCCGTTTCCTTTTCGCTTCCTGAAATCATTGAACTATTCTGTCGGCCACATTGCACCATTACAATCACAGTTGTAGTCTTTTACCCTGCGTTGCACTATTAATCGCCGTGCGCGTCGTACTGTTAATCCCTGTCGCATTTAATGCTAGCGGTAGGCACGAAGAGTGGCGTGTACGTTATATTCGGTTAAGTAAGGAGAAGAGGCACCGGCGGATTTGTTAGCCGACGATTCGTTTTGTTTAAATATCGGTTCTTCAGATGCATCCCCCTTTACGGAGACACTACCTTTGGTAAAGGAGGTGAATCGACAACGGCGTTCCCTACAAGAAGAAGCGCAGCGCTGAAGTACGAGATAGAGCCTCCTCCTACTCCGCTGCGCCGCTTCCTCCTGCCGGGAACGCCGTTCGTTGCCTTTGCCTCCTTGACCAATAGTTGCGTCGCCTTAACCTCGTGGCCTTTACGAAGAGATGAGTCGCCGCAGCCGCCACAACGACTGGTACCAGGCTATAGTTCGTCCATGACGTTTAGGCAACGACGGTAGATGGCCGAAGCAGAGTTCGAGGAGTAGGCGGCTCGCTTCGAAGGGAGCCGAAGCAGAGTTCGAGGAGTAGGCGGCTCTCTCCGAAGGGTACCATCCAGCAATGAGGCGTTAAGATTGATTCGCACTATCTGGAGTGCTTTATTTGCCACGAGCCCATTGGCCCTCCTCTCATACAGATTCTTAAATTCTTACAGATCTTTATTGTTATTGATGGATTCTTATGTTTTGCTGATTGAACTGTCTGTTTCATGGTAGAGCGGAGCTCCAAAGGGCTTGAGGCAAATAAAGCACTCCAGATAGTGCAAATCAATCTTAACGCCTCGTTGCTAGATCTACCCTTCCGAACGACCCTCCTCCTCGTCGTAGTTTCCTTCGGCAGTTTCCTCCTCGCAGTCTCCTCCTCGCAATCTCCTCCTCGCAGTCTCCTGCGGCAGTCTCCCCTGGCCTATACCTGTTACCTTAGGCTATGTGCGCGTGGAATTGCAAACAAGCTTCGATGATTACATATTTCTGTTAAATAATTATATTATGTTTAGTTTGTTATAGTTGATGTAATAGAATGTTGCATTGTAAACAAATTCTTTTTATATTTTGTAAATTTCTATAAAATCGTGTACTCGGCTTTAAAGAAAATGTAATTCTTGTTCACAAATTAATGTACTCCTTAGGAATTTGTTACACTATTTACCAGTTACAATATTTACCAAACAATGTTGCACTGTTTACATTATAGTATAATATAAATTTCGACCATTTTTGCACTATTATGTTCATGTTAACACCAATTCTGTGAAAATTTTGTGCTACATATCGTACTGTTACACGCTTTAGCGGAGAATCTTGAACTCTTTTGATCTGAGTTACACCACTTAACGACTTCTTTAAATATAAATTTCATTTACTCCGAAACCCCCCGGCGACCGTCCAGCCCCGCAGCCGAGCTTCCTGGCACACCGACTCTTATGTCGCACATCGTCGACCGTCCTACCCCGCAGTGACCGTCCTGCGCCGCCGACGCTTCGTCTTCATTTGGAGGGGTAGCCGTTAATTTGCAGTACTATGTTGAGATTATATTAAGGAATAGAGAAAGTAAAATTTTGACTGGTTATAGAAAGGTTGCACTGGAGCGAGCCTAGCGATGCACTGTTGGAAGGAAAGTTGCACCATTTTTTCTGGCGTTGTACTTTGCGTTACACTATTATTCCTGTTGCGGGACGTATAGTTTTTGTCATTTATCTTGAGTAATTGTATTAAAGTCTTAAAGCCGAACAGCAAACAGCGGGGACGACGAATAGAGGGGCGGATGTGGTCCGGGTTACGAGAAATGAGCGAGATTGCGTAAGGCGGAAGCGGCGCATTTAATGTGCGCCAGACCGTACGGCAGGGTAGTAGGGTAGTATACATATATCAAGAAATACGTGGGAGGCTATTGTATAGGAAGGGCATTTTGGTCAGGTGGCAGAAAAAGCGAACCGAATCTGTAAAAACGAAAAAGGTAGTTTATAAAAAAGTCGGATGAGAAGCATTTTTATTTTGAAGCATGTTGTAGTCGAGGGTTCTTACATTTTTCGCCTCTGTTCTTTATCTCCATTAATAAGTACCCACTAACTATTTATTTTTCTCTCCTTCGTCGATCTTGACCTCGAGAGCTCCTCCCATGGCGAAGCCGAGCTCGACCCGGTGGCCCCGCGCGATGGCATCCTCCCTCTTGCCGCGAGGCGACGTCCTCCTTCTCCTCCTCGCCTTCTCCGTCATAATCTCCCTTCTCACCCACGAGCTCTCCCGCCGCTCCGCCCTCGCCGCCCACTTCGAGGGCTTCGACTCCGACGAGCTCGCCTCCGCCTACGACGCCGCCGAGGAAGACGAGGACGACGACGCGGCCCTCGCCTTTACCCCTCTCTCCCCTCCCATCTCCCAATCCGAGTCCCACCACGGACCCCCGCCGCCGCCGTCGCCGCCGCCTCCTTCGGTCGCCTCCGACGATCCCGGCTCCGCGGCGTCGAAACCCTCGCTGCTCGATCTCTGGGACGAGGACGAGTTCGAGGGCATCCCTGTACCCTCACGTGATCAGATCCCCTCCGAGCCCTCCGAACCCCACCCCTCCTCCGATCCGGAGCCCTCGATCCCGACCATCGCATCCCCCGCCTCCTTACTCCGCTCGTACTCGATCGAGATCGCGTGCGTCAGCTTCCTGATCTGCTTCGTGATCAACTACTTCACGGGCAAGCGCGAAAACGAGGCGATCGCCCTCGCTTGGGCCTCCAAATTCGCTACCAAGGACTCGATCTTCGACAAGAACTTCAGCCTCCTCGGCACGGGCGACGGCAAGGACACGCCGCTGCTGCTCAAGGAGGGGCAGGACGTGTTCAAGTTCTATGCCAGCGGCCGCCGCCATTGCCAGGGCATGCTCGCGACGATGGAGCTGCGGAGCCGCCACGACCTGATCTCGAGGATGCTCGACGTGGTGCTCGCGAGAAAGGACACGATCACCTTTGAGGTGGTGATGAACGAGGACGCCATGGACCACGTGGTGCTGGCGATGGCGAGGAGGAAGGCGGCCAAGGCCATGCAGAAGGACGCGCGGGACCTGCAGAGGTTCGCGGGGCTGTTGCTGGCGCCACCGGCTGGGAGGAAGTGGGTCGCCGATGAGTTGCTGGTGGTCGCAGAGTCCAAGGAGGTTGCGGGGGATCTGATCACCGATGCTGTGCTCGATCAGGTCAGTTCTTTTCCCTAGGTTTGATGAATCTGTTTGAGGTTTCTTAGATTTCTTTTGACAACATTTAAATTGAATTGATTGTGTAACACTTAATATTAACCAAGAAGAAAATTGAAGGAGATGATTTACAAATTGCACCTGTTACTAATGTTTTCTTTTCTTTCTTCCACTATACCACTATAATATTTGTTGATTTTATCATCCTGCTTCATTTATGCATGCAATTAATTCACTAGACTAGCCTAGTAAAGTTTGGTCGTTTGTGTGTATCCATTGTTAGCGAGAACCAAGCAAGGGCATCTATCAGCAACAATTTAGGGCTTGTTGTAGTGTTAAGTTCTCTATTGAGACTATTCATAGGGGCATCAAATCACAGATCCACTAGCCATCGTGTCACAAACTTGTATTTAAGCTAAGAAATGATTCACATGAAGCGTTCGAACTGTGAAAGTTGCTTTGGAGGTCAAATTTTCCCAATTTTAACCCATCCTTCGATCTTCTTGCTCTGTGTTACTATTTCCTTTTTTCTGGTATGATTTCCCTTCGTGGTAACATAAACCTTTAACCGCAACAAGAGCGAGAACTCAATAAGTTAGCAATTAGGTTGAGGGTACTTAAACTGACAGAAATATACATCTTTATCAATCACGCCTGGCACTTGCTGATAAATTGATCACATTGCGTCAGTATGTTAAATTTGGGTGATGAAATTGACTATTTTCGAAGGATAAATGAAGAACAATCTTGTAATACTTAATTAAGCCAGAGTTATTAGAGTGGTGTAGATATTTCAAATTTTTTAAGCTGCATGTTTCATATTCTATACCATGGAGGAATAACACTTCATATGATGAAAGCACGTTGTCTTAGAAACTAACTGATTTTAGGCGTGACTTTAACTGTAGTATCTAATTACTTTACTAGATAAATCAAATTACTTTTCCTTGCTAATCTTCTAGTGCATAATCTTTCAACTAAGCAGTCTCTTTTCTTGATTGTAATGTGTAAGAGTGCAGCAATGATAGCTAAAAATATTAATGAACTTGATTCAAGTTTGATGTCTTAAATTTTCTGGAGTAGTGAGATGATTTTCTTTGATGATCTTTTGATATGAATTCTTTGTGGTTACAAAAGTGTAACCAGATAATAGGAGAGTTGTTGGTTTGTTTTTCGGTGTTTTACAAGCTATTCTAGCGACTAATATACATATATATATGAATATTAAAGTGATTAGAAGTACAACAAGTAGTATTTATTTCTTGTAAGTTACGCACAATCTGACAAAAATTTAATTTATCTTACTTGCACTCCATTATCTTCTAGGCCGAAATTACCTTCCATTGTTGTTTGATTGCTGTATTAAACTATTCCATCTTCTCCCAATATTTAACTTTTGAAGGTTTACTTTTCTTTGGTATTCTTTTTTCTTTGAGATTTGTTCTAATATTTCACAGATTCACTTTATAGCAATTGCTAGTGGAATGGTTCTTCAAGATATGTTTTATATTTTATAACCTTTCACCTAATTTCTTTATAGTGCTTGTTCTGCTATTCTTTTGGGCAAAACAAATAGCAATAGATGTTGGTTAGTCAGTGTCAGCTTTACTAACAAAAAGTCTTCAACAAGAAATTTAGTTTCTCTTGGCCTTTTTATGTAGGGTTGCTACATTCGTACAAGATGAATTGCATTTTGAAGTGCATTTGCACCCTTTTCTTTTTGTTATTTATGCAGGGAGATCTATTGAACTTATGAAGGTTTTGTCATCTTTTGTCATCTATAGATCTTTATTTAGATTAATAGTGAATCGAAGACCTTGAATAATTTTTTCTTTCTTCTTTTGTTTGAGATGTACAGTGAGCTGGTACTTGGTCTATTTAGGAGGCCCATACTTTTATATAGAATGACTGTGAATTGATGATCTTGATGGGTTTTGCTTTCTTCTTTTGGTTGAGGACATAGTTTTCAGTAAGGTTTTCTTCCCTAGATTTGAGCCTTGTTATTTGAGACAACTGGTTTCCATTATCTTAGGCTTTACTTTTAAACGCTTGGTTTAAGATTTTATATGCTCCTTTCCATAACTATAATTCCATCTAAGCGTGCTTGGTGGTATATCTTTCAACAGTCAATCTTAGCTCTGACAAGTGAGAACTATTGTGTTACGTTGCTTGACAGCCGGCATACAATTTTTGTCAAGAAAACTGTAAAAATTGGATCTACACATCTTCTAACAACAAATTCTTTTATATTCTCCAAGATCCTTGTTGGATTTTAATTTGAATTCTCTTATCATTCTTATTTTCTGTAAGGACATAATTGTTCAGATTCTGCTAATCGTGCTTTGTAGTTTTTATTTTTACTAAGCATGTAAACTACTCAGAAATAAAATATTCTTTTAAAACCTCTTTGGGGTACCAATTAACTTAATTTTGTCCTGTTGGGTCTCAAAAACTTTATTAGCAGAAATATTCAGGTAATAAAAGTCTAAAATTAACATTCTCCTGCAATAAAGATTTTTTTAGCATTTATTGTTAAAATTTAAATGTGATAGCTCTGGTCATTATTATTCAAAAGAGTAACATTTTGCATAAGGAAGATTCATTTGTATCGATGGCACACATCTTTTATTGTTTCTTGACTACTTGACTAATGTTGGTCACTAACGAATTGATGAACTATAGGCCTAGGTGGTAAATTGCAAAAAATTGAAACTTTAGGTGGCAAATATGAAATTTTTAAAGTTTTGGATGACTGTGCAAACGAGAAAGCTCGGGTGCTTCCAATGCACTTAACCCTAAAATTAAATATAAAAAAAATGTGTGATAGTTTATTGAAATATGTGATAAATGAAAGAGAACATAGAATAATCAGCAAGAATAAGACACAGCTGAATATTGTGAATTTATGCAAAACAATGTTTGAATAATTTAGTGCAAAACGAAGACGAATATTCAAGTGCAATGGTGATGTATCAAAATGAATCAACATAGGAGTATATACCATATTTATATTTAAATTTGAGTGAATAATCTTAGCATTGTCATGCTGAGCCTACCTATATCCTTTAAAATGCAGGATAATAGACGACTCATTTTTCTATTATGCTAACGTTGTACTACATAAGGATGCCGTCTATGTTGGACGGTGTGGCCCCTACATATGTAGTTGCATATGCGGGTGCTAGGGTGCATGCATTGCTTTCCAGAATACTGATTAAAATGTTGTTGCAACTGCAAGCTTAGGATGCAATAATTTGACTCTTCGTGGATAGAATTGTTTGTTGATTTTGACCTTTTGACTTAGACTTGCCAATGTGGCACAGTAAGACGGGCTGAAAATATCCTTTGACGCACGCTAAAGCTGTCGGCTTTACTAGTGTTAAATTATATGAAAAATCCATTATTCTCCAATAGCTTAAGCTACCAAAGATTGATCTCTTAGGAAACAGAGTTAGAAATATACGTTAACACTCCCATTCGCTTGCATGATGGATATGAAAGACACATGAAATTAATAGGTGAGGCAGGGAAGGAGTATGTAATGTGGGAATTTAACCCGTTAAATATTGAAGGTGGACGCTGAACCCAAAACTTTATAAAATGAAGGGGTTTAAAATTGGCTCTGATACTATGTTAAAGAATGTGAAACAACCGTTGTTCTCTAATAGCTTAAGCTTTTAGAGAACAGTGTTTTTAATATTTATATTCAACACTTTTGGAAAATAACGATTGTTTTTGCTAATTTAACATGGTATCAGGGGGGGATTAGTTCAAATCCTGCTAGACTGCCAAACTCATTTAATTTTCTCCCATTTAATTTAAGTCAATATCTTGGGCTTGTCGAGTCTAGACGTGAGGGGAACTGTTGAATATCAAATATTTAAAATACCATTCTCTAGTAGCTTAAGCTATTGAAGAATAATGGTTGTTGTTTTTTATGATTTAACAACTAGACTAAATCTAAAGGGGCATTCTTCAGTATTTCGACAGACTGTTTATCTCTTGGTTAGGCATGAGTATGAAACTCGTCTCTTTGCAACTAATATGAAAGGGAGCAACTTGTCTAGGAGGCAAGAGCATCCATGACTAATAGAGGAGTGGGGATGAAAGCTATTGTTATTTGAATGTGCCGCTAGCATATTCATTTTCCCATTGCGAAAAACTGTGTTCGGTAGGATGAATCGTTGGGAAAACCGAGCAGCTTGTCACGGACTTAGCGTTTTCGTTCGCAAAGCCCGTGCGGCGCCCACCTTTCCTGCTCGAAGATGGACAAGCCTTTGTCCCTGTTGCTAGCCCGGACCTTCGCGTCCTACGACTAAGTATGCAAAGGGAAATGACAAAGAGAAAGAGGCAGAGGTTCTCTCAAAAAGCTAAGTACTACATTACTTAGAAATGAGAATTACAACCTACAAACAGCATACAAACACACTCTCTTGTGTGTCATGGCCTTAGCCAACCCCACTATTTATAGGCCTAATGAGCCTTTTCAACTCACCCACTAGCCACATAACTCACCCACTATTACATACATAATGAGCCCTCATAATGAGCCATCATAATTGCCAAAAGCTCAAGAGTTACCCATAACTCCCATGAGTTTCATAACCTTTGAGTTTCCCACAGCGGGTTGGGTTTGGGTCTCCTTGACAACCTGCTTCGACCCGTCTTCAACCCGAACTCGCTAAGCAGATTTGGGCCAGGGACCGGGCTGCATAGACATTTTTCTAAGTCCCTGACAAGCTGCTACCCACTTATGGAAAACATGAGGTGCATATAGTTTCTAAATGCTGTCAAGTTAAACTTTGTTGTCCTTCACAAAAGTGAGGATATAGGACTCCTATGGTCATTGTGATTATTAGGTGAGTATTCCTAGTGGATCAACCTATATTGGTGCATGCTTGTTTGCTGCTTGAACAACTCTAATGTTCAACAACAAATATATACAATATTTTCAAGTTTTATAAGGATTTACATCTTTTCAAATCAGTGTATAAGTAAGGTCGTTAAGTCATTTAGGCAGTCCCTAGGTGTGGGGATCCCCTAACAATCTAGGCACCGTGTAGTCGCTAAGGTGGACTGTTTCATGACCGAGGTAGCCAATTAAACATTATGTAAATATGATTGCAAGAAAAAAAAAAAAAGGTTGAAGGAATACTGTATCTTTATCTTTATTTGTTCAATACTCGTCAATCATACCCGTTTATCCTCATCAGCTAACTGCCTTTTCTCTTTTAAACTACAACTGTAGAGACAGCACATCAAATCTTCAATTTAATAAATTTTAGGTAAATATCTTAATAAATTGTCTAAGCAATCCCTTGGCAATTGGCATTGGCTTGGTATAGACTGTGCCTATGTGTCACCTTGTTCCTATGTGACTAGTTTATCCAAAAGTAAAGGCTGTTGGATGATTCGGACTTACAAACCACCTAGGCAACACTTTCAACAACTATAGGCATGAGCATATCTTTGACATCTTTTGCTGATTTGAATGCCATTCCTCCTGATTACTTGATATAATCTACAACCTCTGCATAAAGCTCGAACTCAAGTTAATCCTTATTTTATTAATTGTAGTCTCAATTTACTTTAACGGGCGGTGTCATTAATGTGTACCACAATTTTGTCGTTGCTTCTATGTAAATGTCTTGGCCATTTTCACTACACAATTGTGCTGATCTAATTGTTTGAAAGCATCACGATGAGAATTGGAAATATGGCACATTGGAGTACCGCATTGACTTCATTATTTTGATCTCCCTACAGGTTTTTGGTGATAAGGCATTTGAGAAATTTGGGAAGTGGTTCATCTCGCTTCACTTCTCCGACCAACAATTAGGCTCTCACAAGAAAATCCTAATGTTCAAATTTGTGCTTCCTGATACCAAGAACATGGCTGACATGACGCGATTGGTCGCCCTTGTGCCTTATTACATCGATCTAATTGGACGCTACAAACTAAGCTCTCATGTGGGTAATTTATCTTTATGAGCCGCCATTCAAATTTGTCGGACTCTGGCTGTGTTTGGTTATAGGGTATAAAGTAGGGATTGTGATGAATTTCTCCACATCCAACCAAACACAACGGAGTTAGCTATTCCCTTTTTGAATTCAGTAGGGAAGATATCCCTTCATTCCTGGGATAATAATTCCATGGGGTGTTGTAGAACAACAATTTCCCCATGGGTAGGCTCCTATGCCATGCCATCTCTTCCTCACTATTTCAGCCAAACAAAACGGAGATATGATAACACCTTGGAACTAAGTTTGTCTTTGGGGTATTTGTTGCTGTCCCTGAAACAGAACAAACCGCAGCATCTCTATATAACTTATATTGTATTTGCTTTAATTTCAGGCTCGCGCCAAAACTGAAGCTGCAAGAGCAAAAGCCACCCAGGAGGCATATAAAGATCTTCAGAACGCAAGGCAAGAAACTCTTCAGAAGAAGAAGGCAGAGAAGAGGAAGCTGATGGAAGAAGCTGAAACGAAGATGAGTGCAGAAGCACTTAGGAAGAAAGAGGAGAAAGAACGTGCTCGGATGATGAAGAAGGTGGGCCCAAGAGTTAAGATGCTCCGATCATAATTCTTTCTCTCCTTTGATTCCCCTAAATTCCCCTCGACTCGAACTGTAGTTTAAATTCGATCCGGCCACAATGTTGCTTTGGGGACGAAATACACAATTTTTGACTGTAAACGAAACAAAACTACTTGAGACGATTTATACGATGTTTCGGTTGCTGTTTAGTCAGTTAGAAATGTTGTTCGGTTGCGGGGTATTCTATTATGTTGTCTGGAATGTTATGTTGGTCTAAGTTAGGTATAGAACATCCTGGATTCTCCAATATTTATGCTGTATTAGCCTTTTCTTTTGTTGTATAATCTAAGCATCACACATGTTGATTTTTTTTTGAGGCTATCATGTGGTTTTTTTTTTTTTTTTTTTAGGACTTCTTGTGGTTTTTTCTTTCTTTTATTTCAATTTTTTTTTTTCATACATGAAGGTTGAGTGATGAGTTTTGTTGATGATTTATTGAGAGGAAACTAATGCACTAAAAAGTTGATTTACGCAGTATCAAGCAAACCAATTCACAAATCGTTATAAAGTGATTTCTAAATAAATATCAGCAAGTTTGTGCGTATTAAATGCATAAATTCAGGAAAAGATACTTTTTGGAATATATATATTATCTAGCAGGTCTCTCTACAGATTAGTGCACAAGTGAAATGATTTTTAGCCATATAGTTGTTATAATACTCATATACCTTTCATTCTCTTTTAGATGTAGCATTTCTTAGTTTGGTTCGCATATTGTACATTTACGAGAAAGCAATGGTAAATGTTTGAGATACTAGGATACATTATTATTCTTGTCCAACGATGCAAATTTTGGAGATAGTACATTTGTTGTGAATTGTGATTAGTAGTAGTAGACCACTGTAATGACTGGGGCGACAACCAGGAGGAAGAAGGGAGGTAGAAGGCCGTGGGAAAGGATGGTGGAAGGAGCTAGGGCAGCAAAAGAGGAGACCGATAGGATCAAGCTAAGTCAAAGGGTATAGGCATAAATAAACAAGCTTATTGGAGCGGGTACTTATCGGTAATGGAGCGGGGCAACGAAGAGGATTTGTCCGGTTGGGAAGATCAAGGGGGACTCTAAGAGAGGCCCTTATTGAACCGCCCAATGCATCTCTGAATTAGGCCTGAGTCGGCCCATTTAGTATTCAGTAATTTACATCTCCAAACATATGCAATTTACATTTCAGTACTAGAAGTAGAGAGTAGATAAGGTCATTATAAACAAAATGGGGCATGAATGGAAAATTGGTATTCTTCTTCCCCAAACTTCTTCTTCTCTATACCTCTTCTCCAATCCTTCTCTTCCTACTCCCAGTTCCCCAATTCTCAACTCTCTACCTCAATTCCTCACCCCTCTCTACCTTTGTCTCTTTTATTTTACCTTTTCTAACAGCAATTTACCTTGGAACCGCAACTGGAAGCCACCATCATCCTCACTGTCGTCCTCACCTTAGAGAATTCTCATCATTGATGGGTTGCAACTAGTCCGGGATTTTACAAATTGGTATCAGAGCACACGATCCCTCGGACAGGTAACCGAGCCCACTATTCGCATCGCGATCTGTATCAAGGGAAGAAGGTTCAGTCATTATTTCATCGGATATTAAAATAGTAACTCTGCCTTAGTACGACATCACAGGCTCCATTGAAAAATTGCAGTTGTCAGGAAGATTGGGGGAAAGAAAGAGAATCGATTCAAGTACAATAGCAGAAAAACCCTAGAGGGAACAAAGATAGCTGAGGGTAATAGACTAAGAGAAATAAATGAGCACGTCAGAATGCAATGACTCACCGTAGAATGTAACGACAAGGTAGAGGAGAAATTGCAGCAATTCAATATTGATTGTACTAAGAAGATCGACATCCTTGCACAACAATTAGATGAGATACAACAGGAGAGTCAATAGACGTACGAAGCACTGCAGATTGAAGCGGCTAGACGGCATGAGATAATGCTGGAGGAGAATGCTCGCAGACATGAACAATTACTTAAACTGTTCACTGCACCACCACAGCCAACGAGTCTGCAATCCTTGGGCAATGCAACTATAAGTAATGCATTAGTAATTATAAGAAAGGGAAAGCAATAACGCATACTCACCATAGGGAAGGCTCATCTAAATCACCAAGCGAAGACAAAGGCAAGGGGATAATACCAAACCCCTACAGAACCAAAGGGAGGGTGGAGGAGCAGCTGGGCAAATTCCACCAGCACACGCCCTACCCCAAACTAGATTTTCCAACCTTCTAGGGGGATGAGCCACGGGAGTGGAGTAGCAAATGTGAGCAATATTACAAGATTTACCAAATACATGAACCTCAGTGGGTGGAAATTGCCACAATGCACTTCACTGGGAAGGCCCACAAGTGGAAGGAAGGGTACTTTATCGACAAACCTGATATCAGTTGGAAGGAGTTGGCCGAGATAGTTTGCAAGAGGTTTGAGGGCTTGGACATGGGGAGAATAATAAGGGAATTTAACAAATTGGTACAGACACCGACCGTCCCTAGAGCAAGTGGCAAAGGGCTTGGTGGTTGGTACCCGAGACCCAAGTTCGAATCCTAGTTGATTCACATTTCCAGCTAAGTTTATTTCTAAATGAAATAAATGAAGCGGGTAGCGTGCTACCTATCTCTCAAAAAAAAAAAACCAAATTGGTACAGACCAGCATGGTGGAGAAGTACTAAAAAAGATTTGAAGAATTAAGGGTGAGAATGCTGTATCTCAACCCTGCGCTTAGTGAGAGGCACTTCATAGAGAGCTATATAAGTGGGCTAAAAGAAGAGTTGGTCCCTTTCTTAGACCAGTCTTGGCCAACAACACTGGAGGAAGTGTACGAGCAAACTAAGTTGCACGAGTAGGCATTGTCTATTATCCCAAGAAAGAGTAAGGTATCTTACCGTGCAGCCATAGGGCCTTCTCAAGGAAATAATGCACGTAAAACCGTCGCGGCAGGTAGGGAATCTAAACCTTATTACCTAAAGCCCCCAAACCAGTATCACGGCCTCGATAGGCAGTTATTTGAGCAAAGAAAGGCAGCGGGACTATGTTATAAATGTGGGGAGAAATATCAACTAGGACATCAATATCGAAACAAGACACTGCATCAAATCTGTGCCAATCTCACAACCGATGAAGTATTTGATGAAAAGTTACTGCAATCAGAGAATGAAGAGGATTTACCTACTCCTAAGAAGGGAGGAGAAGATGGCATCTCAGTGCATGCTCTCAGTAGACAAAACCCACCCGACACAATCGAGGTGCAAGGAGAAGCAGGAAGTAAAACCTTGACTATTTTAATAGACAGGGGAGCACACACAGCTCATCAATTCCAAGTGGCCAAAGTGGTCAAGGCCAACATGACTGCAGCTACTACTCTCGTAGTAACCGTAGCTAATGGCCACAAGGTTATGAGCAAACTCAAGTGCGCCAACTTCCAATGGACTATGCAAGGAGAGACTTACTAATCAAAATTGAGAGTAATAAAACTAGACGGTTCCAGTATAATTCTAGGTATAGATTGGTTGAGAGCTTACGGCAATGTTACCGTTGATTACATCAACAACTCGGTTTCATTCACCAAAGAAAGGAAACCAATAGTACTAAGAGGTATAGCCGAGGGGGATAAGGTGAGGACAATAACTGCTGAGTTGAAATCAATATCCGTGAAGCAATGGTGCAAGGCTGGAATGGAAGGACATTGTTGTACCATAGGGCAATATTACCCAGCTGATGCTGCAGAGAAGGAAGGCACAATACCTACACCAGTTCAGTTGGTGTTGGATCAATATCATGATATATTTCAAGAGCCGAAGGGGTTACCCCCTAGGAGAATAAGGGCCACAAGATTCCTCTACAAACCGAGACAACACCTTTCAGCATTAGACCCTACCGCTACAGTAATGACCAAAAAGATAAGATAGAAAGACAAGTAAGCGAAATGTTACAGGCCTCCATAATCCAACCGAGCACAAGCCCGTAGCATCCCCCGTGCTCCTAGTAAGGAAAAAGGACAACAATTGGCGATTTTGTATGGATTATCGGCAACTGAATAAGGCAACTATAAAGGACAAGTACCCAATCCCTTTAATAGATGATTTGTTGGATGAATTAGCAGGTTCAAAATATTCTTCTAAGATCGATTTGAGATCCGGATACCACCAAATAAAGATGGATGTTGAGGATGTGCACAAGACAGCCTTCAAGACTCATCGAGGGCACTACGAATTCCTGATTATGCCTTTCGGGCTAATGAATGCGCCCGCGACATTTCAAGCGATTTATGACTGAGGTATTTGATCCTTTCTTAAGAAAATTCATGCTAGTATTATTTGACGATATACTTGTGTACAACAAAGAGTTGAAGGAGCATATGGAACACTTAAGAGTAGTGCTCCAAGTACTCAAGGAGAAACAATTGTATGCCAAACAGAGTAAATATTTTTTTGGGCAAAGGTGAGTAGAATATTTGGGGCATCTGATATCGGAGAAAGGCGTGGCCATAGACCTTATCAAGATAGAAGCTATGAAAAGTTGGCCCATACCTACTACGATCAAGGAATTACGAGGATTCTTTCACTGGATACTATAGGAGGTTTATAAAAGACTATGGAGGAATAAGCAAACCCCTTACGGAGTTACTCAAGAACAACCAATTTGCATGGAATGAGAGGGCAAAGGAGGCATTCGAGAAGCTCAAGGAAGTCATGNATTTTTAGTGGTGGAGTGTGTAAAATTATCCGGGTAGGGAGTGTGTCGAAGGTAATGAGTGGAAGTGGCATACGATTTTGTCGGGTTTGATCCCTAGATCACAACAAGATAGAGAATTGATCTTGCAGTTAAAAGATTCACTCCCTGCAATTACTCTAACCCATAGAGAGGACTATCTGCCGCGAACGAACCGGCCCCGCCATAGGTATTTCTAAGGCGAGTGGTTATTCAAGGTACAGATTAAATTTGTTTAAATTTTATTTTGAAATCAGAATTATAGGTTCATGGCTTCCAACAGACTCAAGAGTCTACTATTAATTACCGCACACTTTCAGTGTTAAGGAACCCTCGATTAAGAGACGAATATGAATGGTGATAATAAAAGAAACCAAACAGGCAAATAAAATTTTATTATTATGATTTGCCGTGTACATGGCTTAAGCAAGGGCATTCCCCCACGATACATAGATTTCATAAAATTAAATACTCAGTTTATAGACTTGATGGTCGATTGGGATCAGATTGCTCAGTTTAATGACATGGTGGTCGTATCTGAACATAATTTGCTCAGTTTAGCGACTTGGCGGTCGATTGAAGTTGAGATATTCAGTTTAGTGACATAGCGGTCGGTTGAAGTTGAGATGCTTAGTTTAGTGACATGGTGGTCGGTTTGAGTTGAGATGCTCAGTTTAGTGACATGACAGTCAGTTTGAGTTGTGGTGCTCAGTTTAATGACATGACGGTCGGTTTGAGTTGTGGTGCTCAGTTTAATGACACGGCGGTCGGTTTGAGTTTTGGTGCTCAGTTTAATGACATGGCGGTCGAATGTTCAGTTTAATGACTTGATAGTCAAATATTCAGTTTAACGACTTGACGGTCATACCTGAACTTGATTTGCCCAATTTAGCGACTTGGGAGTCGATTGAAGTTGAGATGCTCAGTTTAGCGACATGACGGTCGGTTTGAGTTGTGGTGCTCAGTTTAATGACATGGCGGTCGATTTAAGTTTTGATGCTCAGTTTAATGACATGGCTGTCGGTTTGAGTTTTGGTACTCAGTTTACCGACATGGCGGTCAGATGTTCAGTTTAACGACTTGATGGTCAAATATTCAGTTTAACGACTTGATGGTCATATCTGAATTTGATTTGCTCAGTTTAGTGACTTGGCGGTCGACTGAGATTGAGATGCTCAGTTTAGCGACATAGCGGTCTGTTTGAGTTAAGTCGCTCAGTTTAACGACATGGCGGTCGGCTTGAGTTGAGTATCTCAGTTTAACGACATGGCGGTCGGTTTGATTGGTTGCTTAGTTTAGCGACTTTGCGGTCGTTTGATTTTGGGTTTAGTTTAACGACTTTACGGTCGTTTGTATTTGGTTGTTTAGTGTAGCGACTTTGCGGTCATTTGATTTTGGGTTTAGTTTAACGACTTTGCGGTCGTTTGATTTTGGGTTTAGTTTAACGACTTTACGGTCGTTTGATTTTGGATTGTTTAGTTTAACGACTTTGTGGTTGTTTGTTTTTTGGTTGTTTAGTTTAATGACTTTGCGGTCGTTTGATTTGATTGTTTAGTTTAACGACTTTGCGGTCGTAGGTTTTATTTGTGGACTTTGGGTTTTGGGTTTTATTTGTGGACTTTGGGTTTTGGGTTTTATTGTGGACTTTAAATTTTTGGATTTTATTTGTGAACTTTGGTTTTGGGTTGGCTTGGACCTTTTGTATTTTATTTGATTTGAGCCGCCTTAGGTTTTCACTTGGTTTATTCCTTTCGAGTTTGGTTTGGGTCGACCGTTATGCCTTGGTTCAGAACCTGTTGAGACTTGGTTTACGTTGGACCCTTATGATGCAGTTCAAGATCCCTTTGAATTTAATTTGGGTCAGGCCCTTATGGTTTGGCTCAACTTGGATCTTCTGCTTGATTCGAATCGAACCTTTATGATTTGATTCGAGATTGGTCTACATTTGATTCGGGCTGAGCTCTTGTGGTTTGCCTTGGCTTGAAACCCTGTTGTATTTGGTTTGGCTGAATCACCTATTGCTCTCTCCAAGTTCGCTTTAGAGTGAATCAGTTTATGCTTGATTCGGCTTGCTGCGATCCTCACATGGTTCCATTTGAGTTGAGCTTGCCCTTTGATTTTGATTTGGGATCGAACTGGTTCATGGTCCGACTGTGAGTTCAGTTGGCTCAGCTTGAATCTTATATGGTTCAGTTTGGATTGAACCGGCTTGTAGTTCGGTTTGGCTTGGTTTGGACCTTCTATAGTTTTGTTTGGTTTGAACCGACTTCGAATCAAGTTGAAGTAGTTCGGCTCAAATTGGCTCAGCTCGAATCTCCCATACATCTGTTTGAGTTGAACCCGACTTATGGTTTGGTTTGGTTTAGCTCGATCTTCATGTAGTTCGGTTCAGATCGGATCCACTTTCGCTCGAGTTGAATCTTCTATGGTTCGGTTCAAATCTGATCCGCTTCGGTTCAAGTCGAATCCTTTGCAGTTCAGTTCAGATCAGATCCACTTTGGTTCAAGTTGAATCCTTTATAGTTCGTTCGGATTGGATCCACTTCGGTTCAAGTCAAATCCTTTATGGTTCGGTTCGGATCGGACCCACTTCAGTTCAAGTTGAATCCTTTACGGTTCGATTCGATTCGAATTTATTTCGGTTTAAGTCGAATCCTTTATGATTTGGTTCAAACCGGATCCGGTTTGGTTCAATTCGGATCGGATCCACTTCGGTTCAAGTCGAATCCCTTATGATTTGGTTCAGACGGGATTCGGTTCTGTTCAGTTTGGATCGGATCCACTTCAGTAAAGTCGAATCCTTTATGATTTGGTTCAGATGGGATCCGGTTCGGTTCAGTTCGGATCGGATTCACTTCGGTTCAAGTTGAATCCTTTATGATTTGGTTCAGACCGGATCCAGTTCGGTTCAGTTCGGATCGGATCCGCTTCGGTCAAGTCGAATCCCTTACGATTTGGTTCAGACGGGATCCGGTTCGGTTCAGTTCGAATCGGATCCGCTTCGGTTCAAGTCGAATCCCTTATGATTTGGTTCGGACCGAATCCGATTCAGTTTAGTTCGGATCGGATCCGCTTCTGTTCAAGTCGAATCCTTTATGATTTGGTTCAGCCAGGATTTGGTTTGGTTCAGTTTGGATCGGATCTGTAACACACTGGACCTTTGCAAATTGCGAGGTTCGAGTGTTTGGATGTGTTTCGAGCTTTTCCACACTTGGTGGAGGGTCGTAGAATGTTTTCCGACCTAAAAAGTTCGAAAACTGAAATTCTGGACAAGTCCTGAGAGTTTTTACTCTCAGGGNACTGAGCTGAGGTCAGTAATTGCCCACTGGGAACTATAAATCATAGTTCTCACGCCCTCTGTTTTGTGTTTTCTTTTAGAGCCTTCCACGCCGGGAGAGGCTAGGGACCGCGGGAAGGGAGTTGCTTCGAGCTAGCTTCCTTTGAGGACGATTTGATAGGTGGTCTACCTCTCGTAGTTTTATTTTGTGAGAGGTTGTGAGTTGTACCTGTATTTGTAGAGAGACCACCCTTTTTTTGGATCCTTGTATTCCTGTTGAGGAGATATTATTTGTACTACTTATGGTTATCTTTGTTTGACTAGCTTTATTTTCTTTACCTTGGTATAGATGATAGAACCTTATTTGCTCTGATATCAGTAGTTGCTAGTTATTTCGCTACTTTTATTTGTTCTATTTCTTGCTTTTACTTCCGCTTTTATTGTAGACGCCTTATATGTGTTGACATATGGCGGGTCTGGGCACGCCACCGGGAGGGCCTCTGCCGGTCCCGGGGCGTGACAGGATCTGCTTCGGTTTAAGTCGAATCCTTTATGATTTGGTTTAGACCGGATCCGGTTCGATTCAGTTCGGATCGGATCCGCTTCGGTTCAGTTCGGATCGGATCCGCTTCGGTTCAAGTCGAATCCCTTATGATTTGGTTCAGACGGGATCCGGTTTGGTTCATTTCGGATCGGATCCGCTTCGGTTCAAGTTGAATCCTTTATGGTTCAGTTTAGGCCGAATCGACTTGTAATTGGTTCGACTTGGCTTGGCTCGAACCTCCTGTGCTTTTGTTTGAGTTGAACCTGGCATATGCTTTGGTTCGGCCTGACTTGGAACCCTTTTTTGGTTCAGTTTGATTTGAACTGACTCGTGGTTCGGTCTACTCGATCCTCACGTGGTTCAATTTGAGTTGAACCGACTTGTAGTTCGATTCAGGTCGAACCACTTCATTATTTGGTTTGGTTCAAAGGTCTTGAGTCTCAATTCGATTTGAGTTGAACCGCCTTATGAGTCGATTCGGTTCATCGTTTTGGGTTCGGTTCACCTCCTTAGATTTGGTTCAACTTAATTTGGTTCGGTTCACTGTTGCGAGTTCGTTTCAATGCCATATATGTGGCTTGGTTCATCGTTGTGAATTTGGTTCACCATTTTAGACTTGGTTCACCAGCTTGGTCTATAATTTATTTTTGATCTATCACTTGCGTGAACCGACGTCAACTTGGGTTGGTTCAATTAGAGCTTGTATCCAAGCCGATTTGACTTAAGCTTAACTCCTCCTTTCATTAAATTTGAACTCGTAATTATGTTGGATTCAGTTCAAACCAAATATTATGCAATCGATTTGGTTTAACCAAATCGAAAAGTAGTCAAGCCTATCACGAAAAAGGCGATCCGACTAAATGAGTCGAACCCGGGTCAAGCCTATCACGAAGACGGTGACCCGGTGAAATGAACCGGACTCGGGTCAAGCCTATCACGAAGATGGCGACCCGATTTAATAAACCGGACTCGGATCAAGCCTATCACGAAGATGGCGACCCGATTTAATAAACCAGACTCGATCAACCATTTCGACCATGTCGAGCCTATCGCGAAGATGGCCGCACGGTTTAGAGATTAGCGATGCATACGCACGGCGCAATTGACGATTTGATGTCAAATTTGATCAGTTTGAAATCTATCGCGAAAATGGTCGGGTTGATCAAACCGACAAGAAAATCACACTTACGCTATTCGTATGCATGCATATCTCTTGTTGTCGTAGAAGTCGTCGTGATCGTCGTCATCGGAATCGTCATTGCCATCGCCGTCAAAGAACAAGAGTAGAAGCTCTTTCTTTTCTTTTTGGGGGAGGGGGAGGTGTGCATAGCACACCCCCTCCCTGCTCGCTACCAGCGCACTCAGGAGAAAAAGAGGGAGGGAGGGGTAATGCGCATGCACCAAGAGAGAGATTGAGAGTGGAAAATAAAAAAAAAACTTCCCTCTTTTTTATTCACCTTTTCTTTTCTTCTCTTTTTTTTTATTTTCTTTCTTCTCTTTCAGGTCATTTCTTTTCTTTCACTTTTTTTTCTTCATCCCCCTTACCAAAAGAAAAAAATTTTCATTTTTGAATCTCATAGTCCTTTTTTGTAGTGATTTTTGGACCTCTTTATTTTGGAAAATAATTCAAAATTTTTTGAAGGTAAGGTAAGAATATTTTTTTTTTATCTCTTTCCTTGTTGACATCTAATCCTCTAAGGAAAATAGTAATTAAATCACAATTAATTTCTTTCCTTCTACATCCTCAATTTGAATTTGAATTTGAATATATATTTTTTTATCTCAAACAAAGTATTTCATTAATTTGAATTTGAATTTTTTTTTTTTATCTCAAATAGACTACTGCCCCTGTACTAGCCATGCCTAACTTTGACAGACCCTTCACTGTGGAGGTGGATGTGTGTGGAAGTGGTATTGGAGCAGTATTAACACAAGAGGGTCGACCAGTAACATATATCAGCAAGGCAATCTGCTAGAAGAACATGGGGCTGTCAACATATGAGAAGGAATTCTTAGCTGTAATATTGGCAGTGACAAAATGGAAACACTATCTCAGTACCAGCCCTTCATTATAAAAACCGACCACAAAAGTTTGAAATATCTCTTAGAGCAAAAAATCGCTATGGCAGTACAGCAAAAATAAATGATAAAGTTGATGGGACTCGATTACACGATACAAGACAAGAAAGGAAAAGAAAATGTGGCTGAAAATGCTCTCTCTAGAAGAAACAGAGAGATGGGAAGCAGTCAAACCATTACAACCGTTATTCCGACTTGGGTGCAAGAGGTAGCTGAGAGTTATGAGAAAAATCATCAAATAAAAAATATTATCACAGAATGGCTGTTAAATCCTAAATCTCAATCAGACTACACCTATAACTAAGGAGTGCTAAAGTATAAAGGGAGGATCTATATAGGGAAAATAGGGGGCCTAAAATTAAAGTTAATGGATCAAATGCATGCCTTATCCTTAGGTGAATATTTTGGCATTACCCACACCTATAAAAGAGCTAAACAACTCTTCTACTGGCCGGGAATGAAACAGGACATAGAAAGGAGGATCAAATAGTGTGAGTGTGAGATGTGTATTAAGAACAAGATTGATGGCACCCCCTATGCTGGGCTTCTGCAACCCCTACAGATTCGAGCGCAAGCGTGGTAAGAAATCAGCATGAATTTTATTGAGGCTCTATCGAAATCAGAGGGCAAGGACACCATTTTAGTAGTGGTGAACAAACTCACAAAATACACCCATTTTATCGCCCTCATTCACCTATATACCACCAAAGAAGTAGCGCAAGCATTCCTGGATACAATTTATTGCCTACATGGACTGCCAAAAGGAATGGTCTCGGATCGAGATAAGATTTTCACCAGCCGAGTGTGGCAGGATCTATTCAAATTACTAGGGGTGAAGCTGCATATAAGCATCGCCTACCACCCATAGTTGGACGGACAAACAGAGAGGGTCAATAGGTGCTTGGAGACCTACCTATGCTGTATGTGTTTCCAGTACCAAACAAATAGCATAGGTGGTTGGCCCTGGCTAAGTGGTGGTATAACTCTAATTACCACTCGTCCCTAGGGATGACTCCCTTCCAGGCCCTTTACGAGTACCCACGACCAGCCTACGTGGTAGTCAACCTGGGCATGGACATCGGCCCGACAATAGGAGAGTAGAACAAGGAAAGGGAGAAGTTGGTATAGGTGTTAAGGAAAAAACTCAAGGAACTGCAAAATAGGATGAAACAGAATGCCGATAGAAGAAGGGTGGACAAGGAGTATGAGGTGGGAGAGACGGTATACCTGAAGCTCCAGCCTTATCGATAGAGTAGCATCGTGCTACGGCACAACATCAAGCTTACCTCAAAATACTACGGACCCTTCAAGATTGAAGCCTGGATCGGGCCGGTAGCTTACCGGCTGCAACTTCCTGAGGGCTCAAGGATCCACTTGGTGTCACGGCCCGTGACAGCCAGTTTGGTCGGTTCGGGCACGTACATAGACGCCGAAGGGGCAGAGCCTCCCTATCTGCCTAAAGCTCAACAATTACAAAGCATGTATAGAGAATTTGCCTAGGAATAATTTTCAATATACATGGCTTGCACGAGGGTAAGCAACAAGAGCAAGTGAAAGTAAACTAAGTATTACATTCACAGTTGTATCTTGATTACATACATGATTCTTATATCCATTTTCAAATACATGTCTCTCAAATTGTAACATACCGAATTTCTACAATTATGAAGTTTTGGTGGGGAATAACTTAAAAAGATAATTTAGAGATAATTTGTGGTGAAATTGGAATAGAAACAAAAAATTTAAAATTTTCTGTAAGAAGCGGGGCTAATCTTTTAGTAGAAAATTCACAGTGTCAGAAAGTTATGAAAATTTGAGAATATGTCGGAATTATTTTTTTGAGGCTAGATTTAAAGTTTCACGTCATTCTGACACCCGAAAAGTAAAAAATAAAATCTGACTGCTATTTGCTAGAGATTTTAGTCGGTAGAGCTTTCGGTGATAAAAAATGGTCCAAACTGAAAAGTTAAGATATCGTTCTTCTTATTAATTTAAACTGAGCCTGACTGTCAAATTTGAGCGCAAACGAATATTCAGAAGGGCTCCGGCGAAAAGTATCAGATTCTGAACTGCTTGAAAATTGTAATAGTGTTGGGGGACCTGCATATAAACCCACACAAGTCTCTCTCTCCTTGGTTTTTATCCAGCATGAGAGAAGCTTGGAGAGAGCTTCTTTTCCTCTCTTTCTCTCTAGTTCTCACCTATCTCTCCCTCTCTTGTAATCTCTCCATCAAAGAGAGGAATTGGAGAAGAAATTGGAGGTTAAACTTGGAATTAGGAGGAGATTAAGGTTGCTTGGTGGTGAAGCAAGCCTTGGGGAGAAGAAGCTTCATGAAAGCAAAGGATTCAAGGTGAGATTTCCTTAAAGTTGAGTTAGGATTTTGGTTAAATCCTTTAAAAACTGATGTATTTAGGATCTATGTATGATTCTAAGCTAGTTTAATGAAGAGATTATCATGATTAATGAGATTCTCTTGATGAAATGGAAACTTGGGGCTTAGAGTTGGGGGTTTTGGGATTTATGGGTTTTGATCTCATTTAACTCCATAGTTCTCTAATTGAAGGTTAGAGATGTACCCTTGATGACTCTAGACTGCGGATTGTTGGGCGTTTGGCGATTGGTGCGAGTTGGAGCCGAACCGGACGACGTTTGTTGCGGGAGCCCGATTGCAAGTGTCGACAAGCAATCGGAGAGCGTTAAGAGGTAGGTTGTGCTCACCGAAGCGATTAGGTCGCTTCCATGCCAAAGTGTAGTGTGTTTCGTCATTGATGCATGTAATGGTAGCCAATTGCAAAGCAAGTGAATGCATGAGTTAGATGTTAAATGAATGCATGAGTTAGATGCTAAATGAATGCATGAGCTAAATGCTAGATGAATGTATAAGATATATGCTAATAATGAAAGCATGTGATAGATGCTAATGAATGCATGAGATATATGCTAATCAAGAGCACATGAGATATATGCTAATAAAGAATGCTTAAGATAGATGCTAATGAATGCATATATTAGATAATAATGAATGCATAAGATATATGCCAATGAATGCATGAGATGTGTCGACTACCATTTTGATAAGAACCTAGGCATGTGCATGAGATGCTAGAGAACACATGCATGTTGATATGTTGTGAGCATATGCTAGATTCATATGAATGATGAACTTTAAGTATAATAAAGAACTCGACAAGTGTGGCATGTAAAGAATACTAAGTGTAGATAACTAGAATAACAAGTATCATGTGTGGTATTGAAACCTAGTGTCATAGGTGATTCGTGAGTGGCATTGAACCTAGAGTCGAATGGACCTAGGATGGAAAAGACATTGGACCTAGAGTTATAAAACCTAGGTTATGAGTATAGTGGCATTGGACCTAATGTCATTAGACTTAGGTTGAGTAATGGCTTGGACCTAGAAAGGTCGTCTGTATAGGGTGAGACCAACCCTTGAGATGTGAAAGTGGATTTCGGAAATTCCAGGACTTCTGAACTCGACAGTTCTTGGCCGCGAGTGCGTGTGGCATATTCCCCTCCCACCGGAAAAACTTAGAGGATAGGCTTATAGATGAATCTTGGATCGCTAAGGTGCGTGTGGCATATTCCCCTCCCTATCGGGGGTCTTGGGCCGCGGGTGCGTGTGGCATATTCCCCTCCCACCGGGAAGATCCCTGAGCAAGGGTGTGCATTGCTCTGAGTGACCCGTTGGGCGATGTGGTTTGTAGATCGAAGGCTGAGATGTATGTGATAGTTCCTTCACCTCGAGCCTAACTGAGCGTGGCTTTTCCGCGGTTGATTGACTCTGGACCGAGTCGAGTGGCGTAGTTGGCTAAGGTAAAATTAACCTTAAGAAAGAATGGCAAATGAGCATAGTGTGGCTAATAATAAATAATAAAGAACGACTAATATTAAAGAATAGAAAATAGTAAAAAATGGCAAAGAATAAAGAACAGCTAAGAATAAAGAATGGCAAGTGATAGAGTAGAATCAGTTAATCTACTCGCATGAGTTACATGATTTGCATAGTTGCATTTGTGAGGCATATGCATCTATTTAATACTTGCATATATTATCTATGTATATTTATTGGATTAACATGTTGTAGTGCCTCTTTTGGACCTGGTGGGTCGAGCTCTTCTCTTGGGTGGCCATACCCACTGGGAACTACGAAAATAGTTCTCAGCTCACGTTGTTTTGGGGGATTACAGGTTCACACGTGAGCGGCGCGGCGGCGAGAGGAAAGGGCGTAGCTCCGTAGATAACGCCCTACCACCGAGACCAGAGATAGCAATACCCTGAGTCGGCTTAGCTAGGGTTATAGAAAGAAAAGAACAAAGTTGTAATAAGTGGATTGTATTTGGAAGCTAAGTAAGAACAAATGTAATGTAAATGTAAAACTGGGATGAATGCTTGTAATAGTATAGTTGTATTTATGTTTTTGATACCTTCCTTTTACAATTTGTGTATGAATGCTGTTCCTGGTTGGAATCTCGCGCATTGTATGGATTGTGATGCCTTGGACGTACAGGGAAAACTCTGTCTCAGGTACAGGGGAAACCCTGTCTGTTCGGCGGTCTGTTGGCGTGCCCGAATCCGACCAAATAGACGGGTCGTAGGGCGTGACACAAATACAACTATTACATGTTCATTTCATTAACGACAAAAGATGAAATACAAATGGGTACAACTATACTCAACGAAGTCCACTACCTAGAGCGCGATGCCCTTGCAGCGATCCTCGACTGCCCCGCTCGCGCTAGGATCTACAAGGTTAGTGGGATGAGAACTACTAAAAGTTTTCAGTGGGTTCTGCCGCGGACCCCGACGACTCACCCACTAGGCCTAATCAGGCATGCGTAGGAAAAGGAATAGATAGCAAACCAAACTAATGCAACTACAATGCCTGTAATAACTGAAACAACGAGTATAATGCTGATGACGCATGCATTTCTCTTTTACCTTTACATTTATCCAATCCTCTTGGTTAATCTTTTGGTTAAACCCAACTCACCAAACCAAATTCCTTTTTGTCGGAGAGAATTCCGCTACAACCCGATGGGACCGTCTGCTGGGGAGAATTTCGCTACCGCCTAGTTGATGACAACTTCGGAGCTCACCGCTTGAGGTGGAGTGACCACTCTCAAGCATTTCAGACTACCTATGAGTACGATCCAATCCTCAACTTTGAGGATACCATATCACTATTACCACAAAGTTCATAAGGTTTTTTTTTGTCTAGCATTCCCTATTTCTAGGTGCTAATCAATCCATCTAGTCACAATGTCACCTTGTTTACTATTGTCATAGTCCAACACTTAGTTCATACATTTATAGGGTTTCTATGTGCATAGTCCATTGTCATTTCACATGTGCTTTTACATTGAAAGCATACAAGAGATCCCACATCTCGCCACATATCATATTACCCTACAATGCATGAATACAATACTATACATATACATATATACTCAAAAAGGTGATATAGGCATAATGAGAAATTCGATGATTTCAGATAGCACCACCCATCTCGTAGGGATGCCGAGATGCGAGAATCCAAGTTCCGTGATTTTTAGATGCCCATTTGTCTCGACTCACAGCTGACGAAAGCAAAATGAGGTTTTCCTCAATATTTCACCATAGACTCGTCGGAACTTCGATCCGAGTCTCCCAACACATCGAATTAACCTTCAATTAGGAATATAAGAGATCACTTTCATAATAGACCTCAATTCCTACAAAACCCTATTTTCAACCCTAGGGTTTACATACACTACCCATACTCCAAATTTCTTAGGATTTCATGGAATAATCCAAGCTTCCAAAACTCAAGAATCTCAAAAACTTGCAATTTAGGTAATTAAATTAAACCCTAACTCATACATGCAAGAAGACTTACCTAGACTCATGGCTCCTCAAGTTCTTCCTTGCCTTGAGCTTCTTTTCCTTCCAAAAGCTCCAATTTCCCACCTTTAATCTCCTCCAAAATTCTTTGTTGGAGCAACCCTAGAGAGAGAAGGAGAGAAGGAGAAGAGAAAATAAGAGGAGTAGGAGTGGAATGGTTTACCCGTACAAAGGAAACAAATGCATCGGGCCCCTAATATAGGCCAGCACAATTACATTTAAACCCCCTATCTTTTATCACTCTAAACTATTTAATTTCAGCCCTTCGCAGGGCTGAGTACTGGTACTCGGGTTGGAGTACTGGTATGCGGGCTCCTCAGTACCGGTACACGCTTCTGAGTACCTCAACTTGAGAGCTGCGCAATCTGTTTTCATCCTGGGTTCCGGTACGCACTGCCCAGTACCGATACCCAACCAGTCCAGTACCTGTACCAGTACCGGTACCAGTTACGCAGTACCGGTACACAACCTGTCAAGGTCCTGAACCCGTGAGCTCATCATTTGCACTTCTATTGGGTACCGGTACCCTCTTTCCTGGTACCGGTACTCAATGTCATTTCTGCAATTTCAGTAGCTGTAATCCTTTGGAGTCCGTTTTCGCACCCGATTTGCGCCGAGAACACCCAAACACTCCCGAAACTCACTTCTAACAATTCCAACGCCTTCAAGGCAACTCGGGGATCTCGCTTATCACCCTCACACCTCACTTTGATTGTAAGGAAGTGAATTCTCGAAATCCGAAAGTTGGACTTCGCTCAGAATCGACTAATTGTCGCATGGGTACGCTTTGGAAAGGCCGAAGGTGTCAAAAATCCAAAAAGTGCATTGGCGAGGGTCTCGGAGAGCAAAAGAATGGAAATCTGCAACTTGGCAGATTTTGCTCTCGGGGACCGGTCCCTGGAGGGAGAGACCGGTCCCCGTAAGCTGAATGTGCGGCAGAAAAATTCTGCGCGCGATGTTTGCTCTCAGGGTCCGGTCCCTCGAGAGAGGACCGGTCCTTGAAGGTCCGGTCCCTTAGGCGAGGATCAGTCCCCGTATGCGTAGAAGCTGGCTGAGAGTCTCTGCCCGCGGGGGTTGCTCTCGAGGACGGGTCCCTTTCAGGACAGACTGGTCCCCGAGCACGAAAACTGCCGAGTCTGAGCAGTGTGAGAGAAGCAAAGTTGAGGGGCTTGGATGCAATTGTTGCATTAGTTGGGGGTATAGAGGGGAAATCACTCTCTCTCCCTCTCATTTTCCCACCCAAACATATATCTCTCCCTCTCTCTCTCTTGAAGTGAAGAAGGAGAAGAAAGAAAGGAAGGGGAAGAAGGTGGAGAAGAAGGAGAAGCAAGCTAGAGAAGGGCCTTGATCATCTTCTTCTTCCTCTTCACACCATTAGAGCAAGCTTAGAGGTAAGTTTCTAAGCCCTATAATGGTAGAAACCTAGGGTTTGGATTTCTTGCTCTAGAAATTGTTTGATTAGAACTCTAGCATGCTTAATAGAGATTTAAAGCTTAAATCTAGAGTTTTGATGGAGTAGTTTGCTATAGTGCAAACCTAAGGCTCCAATTTGGGGCTTTGCTTATTAATGGGATTTGATCTCAATTGATGGCCTCTAAACCTAATTGCTAGGTGTTTAAACGCGTTGGCGAAGACGGATTGACGATTCGTCGAGTCGCTGAAAAGATATCAGCAAAACAAGACCGAATGGGCTTCGTTTCCGCCTCGGAGGCCGAGACGACATCGTAGTAAGTGTCGAGAAGCGTTCTTTGAACCCCTACATCGTCGAAAGGTGGGTGGTGTCATCCCGAAGCAACCGGGTTCCTCTCTATGTCTTAGCACACCATAATTTATGCATCTCTTGCATGTTGCATTGTAGGTTTGCATTGTTTTCCATTCCTTATGCTTTCTAATTGATATCATAGTGTGAGTTGAATGCTTGGTATAATGGATAGATAAGGATTGGGTCTTGACATTGAATCCTATAGTGCCGAGAAAAAGAGATGGACTCGATGGTTACCTAGTGACATAATGAGTGGCACATGATTGATAAATGAACAGAACGAGTGGCATATAACTTAGTGTAAAGTGACACTAGTGGATTGTGAACTTAGGGATAGGTGGATTCCCTAGTGATGACTCGTTGAGCAAGAACATAGTGTAGCTAAACACTTGCATATGAACATTGGGATAGGTGGATTCCCGAGTGACTACTAGCCCTAGCGGATAGGGTATCCTCGAGTTGAGAGGATGGATCATACTCACAGTCTGTTTATACTTGTGGTGGTCACGCCGCACAAGTCGTCGTGCACTCCGGAGTTTGGCACGAGAGGGGCAGAGTTGATATCCCACAGACGGTCCCGGGTTTTAGAGCGAGGTGAGTCTCCTTACCATACGGGATAGCGAGGTGAGTCATGGGCGAACCCAAGGGATCGCCAAGGATTGAGTAAACAAGAGAATAGCACTGTTATTGAACATTTGCTTATTGGACATGGTTAGTGGACATAGTGGCATGTTAGTAAACTATTTACTATCTGAGGCATGCATGCATTACACATGATTGGGTATAGTAGCATAGTTTTCTTACTATGTCATTTACAGTTTTCATATATATCTACCTATATATCTGCTTTTGCCGCCTCGGACCTAGTTGGGAGATCGGCGGAGTCGGCGGTCGAACCTATTGGGAACTATGGAGAATAGTTCTCACCCCACTTTGTTGCAAGGCCTAGTACGAGTACGTCGAGCGAGGACCGCGACAAGGGCATCGCGCCCGAGCAGTAGTGCATAGTAGCTTTCCTATTTTCCATTAACATTACCCTATATATTTGAGAGACTTATGTAGATGAGGATTGGAGAGCTATGTATGTATTTTGGTGATTATCTAGTAAACCCTGTACACATTATGGAAAGATGTAAATGTAAATGGATGCAATGTGATGTAATAGTTAGTAGATCTCTCTTTTGTTCACTTGTATGCACATGTGACTCTTGCTCTTAGTTGTTGGCACTTGTTGTGCCCTTCATTGATTGTGTCTGTATAGAATTTTTATTCCTGGGCAAATTCTTGTACATGATCAGGTTGTTTAGCCTTGGGCGGATAAGGGAGGTGTTGTCCGTTCGGCGTCTGTTCGACGCGCCCAAATCGGACCAAATTGGTAGCGGTCTCGGGGCATGACAGATAGAGATGGTATCAGAGCAGTTAAGAGCAAGTAAAGAGAGAGTCTAAGATCAACCTAGGAGGCCCTAGGACGGAAACCTTAAGGCTATAGGTGCGTGAGTGGAACGTGGACCTATAACGGTGGCGGAAGTGATTCGATTGGGTCGAGATTGAGGTTATGTCTCTAGTAATCGCTAGAGATGGATTCAAGTGGTATTAGTTCTTGACTTTAGGTAGTTGTGTTGGCGGCCGACAACATGACGCCAAGGGTTTCGAACAAGTACGCTTGTGTGCTTTCGCCCGATTTTATTATTGATTCGTTACGTGTCGTAGTCACGACGAGGTAATCCGGTTAAGGCGATTAACCAGGTATTTGCATTTCAGGAGCTAATGGCACCAAAGAGACGCTACACACGTAGATCGATTCCGACACCGCTTCCCGAGGTGCCAGATCAAGCTGGACCTCCCTGGGTGCCAGAGCCTACGGTAGCCCTTGAGCAAGCCTGGCCCAGTAAGATGCAGCAGTTGCGGGCGCAAGTGACCGTGCTAGCTGGTCAGTTTGGGCTACTCCGGGAGTTAATAGAGCGGCAACTGGCAGCGACGGCTGCAACGGCAACTAACGGCCGTGATCTACCCCCGCCCTCGGCATGTGTACCTGAAGCGGCGAAGGGTGAGGGTATAGCGCGGTTCCGGTGGCGGCACGTCCCCCGTCAACAATTGTTCCTTCGGCGGCGTCGGGTTCGGCGACACCCGATGCGGCGGCCGAGGAAGTGGAAAGGGAGCATGCGTTGGCGGCTCTTATCAAGTTCAAGAAGTTCAACCCGCCCATCTTCGAAGGGGAGAAAGTAGAGCCGGCAATGGTGGAGTCGTGGATCGACTCGATGGAGACGCTCTTTGAGCACCTATCCACCTCGGAGAGGGACAAAGTGTATCTGGCCACACATTGCTTGGAGAAAGCGATGAAAGTGTGGTGGAAGCGAGTGAAGTGGGATCGGCTTTCTGACCTTCTGCCGATGTTGTGGGAGGAGTTCAAAAAGGCGATGTTCGCCAACTATTTCCCCGATGCACTGAAGCGGAAGCTCAAGGAGAAGTTTCGCAAATTAAAGCAAGGGGACCACTTAATGGTGGATTATGAGCAGGAGTTTTCCCACATCATAGACTGTGTCTGGGATGTGGTGAGAGATGACCGGGACCGGGCCGACTGGTTCTTACGAGGACTTCGGCCGGGGATCTACAAGGCCGTGCAGATACTCAAGCTCAAGACCTTTGCGGAGGTCTTCGATAGGGCGCTGTGGGCGGAGCATGGTGATGCCCATGTCCGGGAGGAGCGTGAGCTGCTGGCCGAGTCCAAGGACAAAGGGAAGAAGCGACAGAGCGGTGGTTTGGGGGGGACAAGCAAGCTCTAAGAAGCCCCCGAAGTATCCGCGGACTCAGTACAAGGGTCGTGAAGTGCGATGTGTAGTATGCGGCGAAGACCACCAAGCGTCGCGTTGTGACCAGCGCCAAGGCAAGTGCTTTAAGTGCGGGCAACCGGAGCACTTCATACGCGACTGCCCGGGAGGAGGAGCCTCGCCTGCTCCATCCATTGCGTCGGCTCCGGTAATTCCAGCTCATTATGGAGGAGCTCCACCGACGGCAGTGTCGGCAGGACGCGCGATGGCACTGCGTCAGCCCGAGATGACGCGATCAGCTCCAAGTGGGCGGGTGTTCGCCACTCAGACACAAACCGAGGAACCTGTTGAGCCCGAGGAGCGCCATATGGTGGCAGGTATGATTTTAATTAACGAAGTTCGCTCCAGGGCTATGGTTTATACATGTGCCACGCATTCATTCATCAGTAGGCCATTTGCACAAATGCATGGTATCTAGTTCCAGTTTAGTAAGAGCACTTGGCATGTGTCGGGGCCTGGGTGTGATTTCCTTATCCGCAAGGAGTGTTCGGCGTGTCCAGTGCAAATAGGCGACTGGATAATGCCGATCAGGATGTTAGTGCTCAAGAAGCTGAAAGAGTTCGACGTCATATTAGGCATGGATTGGCTTTCGAAGTACCATGTGATGATCGACTGTGAGAGCAAGGAAGTTGGTTAACAGCTGTTGCGCAGCTTACTTGGCAACCGTTGTGGAAGTGGACCGAGTGGCTCCGACCCTGGAGGAGTTATCGATAGTACGTGAGTTCCCGGATGTATTTCCCGTAGAGTTGCCGGGGATACCGCCGGATCGGGATATCAAGTTCGTTATAGACTTGATTCTCGGTACCGCGCCGATCTCGAAGGCCCCATATAGAATGGCGCTGGCGGAATTAAAGGAGTTGAGGGATCAACTGCAAGACCTCCTCGACAAACAGTTTATCCGGCAGAGTGTATCACCGTGGGGATCCTCGGTGTTGTTTGTGCAAAAGAAAGACGGATCGTTCCGACTCTGTGTGGATTATCGCGAATTGAACAGAGTCACGATCAAGAACAAGTACCCACTTTCCCGAATCGACTACTTATTCAATCAGCTGCAGGGGTCGTGTGTGTACTCAAAGATAGATTTGCAGTCCGGCTATCACCAGCTGAAGATTAAGCCGGAGAATGTCAAGAAGACCGCGTTCCGCACGCGGTATGGACACTATGAATTCATGGTCATGCCTTTTGGGCTTACGAATGCCCCGGCGGCGTTCATGGACTTGATGAAACGTGTCTTCAGGGAGTTTTTGGACCAATTTGTCGTGGTCTTTATAGACGACATATTGGTCTATTATGGCAACGACGAGGAACATGCCGAGCATCTGAGCGTAGTGCTTCAAGTCCTTCGAGAGGAGAAGCTATACGCGAAGTTGAAGAAGTGCAACTTTTGGCTCCGTGAAGTTGCATTTCTGGGGCATGTGATTTTCGAAGGTGGAGTTTCTGTAAACCCGAGGAAAGTTGAGGCAATCAAGGATTGGCCGCGCCCAACAAATGTCACGGAGGTTCGAAGCTTCGTGGGCTTGGCGGGCTACTATAGACGGTTTGTGGAGGGCTTTTCGAAGATAGTAATTCCACTCACCCGTCTGACTCAGAAAGGCACCAAATTCGTTTGGAGTGACGAGTGCGACCGGAGTTTCAAAGAATTGAAGGAAAGGTTGACTTCGACTCCAGTGCTCGCTTTACCGGTGCAAGGTGAAGACTTTGTGGTCTATAGCGATGCATCTTATCTGGGATTGGGGTGTGTCCTGATGCAGCCCAGGAATGTAATCGCTTATGCGTCCCGTCAGTTGAAGAGCTATGAGAAGAACTACCCTATCCATGACTTAGAGCTAGCGGCGGTGATCTTCGCCGTAAAACTGTAGAGGCACTATTTGTATGGTACGCATTGCGAGATCTACACCGACCACAAGAGTCTGAAATATCTGTTCACACAGAAGGAGCTTAACATGCGACAACGGCGGTGGCTAGAGCTATTAAAGGATTATGATGTGGATATCCTTTACCATCCCAGGAAAGCGAATGTAGTCGCTGATGCACTTAGCAGGAAGTCAACGGAGAACCTCGCATTGTGGGTCACGAATCAGAAGCCTCTGTGGAAAGAAATAGGGCGAATGGACCTTGAGGTTGTGGCTCCGGATATTCCGGCTCAGTTGATGACGCTGGTTGTCCAATCGACCTTGTTGGAGAGGATCAAGAATCTGCAACCCGCGGACTCAGGTCTCCAAAAGGTGCGGCGCAACATCAAGAAGGGTCGTGGCAGCGATTTCGCTATGGACACTGGTGGTGCACTTCAATTTCGAAATCGATGGTGTGTGCCGAACAATGAGGAGATCCGAAAGTTGATTTTGCAAGAAGCACATTGGTCTCCTTATAGCGATCACCCGGGCGGCACCAAGATGTATCAAAGGTTAAGAATGCACTATTGGTGGCCGGGAATGAAGGGTGATGTGGGACGCTTCGTGGCGAAATGGTAGTATGTCAACAAGTGAAGGCGGAGCATCGGTTTCCAGCAGGAAAGCTTCAAAGCCTACCAATCCCCGTTTGGAAATGGGAAGATGTGTCAATGGAGTTCGTGGTCGGCTTGCCTCGCTGAACGGGCGGCCACGATGCAATTAGGGTGATTATGGATCGATTGACGAAGTCGGCACACTTTCTGCCGATCCACACCACGTGGGCAGGTGACAAGTTAGCGCAGGCATACCTTGACGAGATAGTGACGTTGCACCGGGTGCCGAAGTCAATCATGTCGGATCGAGACCCCCAGTTCACTTCGCACTTCTAGAAGAGCCTTCATGAAGCGCTTGGCACACGACTCGACTTTAGCACAGCCTTCCATCCTCGGACAGATGGGCAAACAGAACGAACCATTCAAACTCTGGAGGATATGTTGTGAGCGTGTGTCATCGACTACAAAGGAAGTTGGTGTGATCATCTGCCGATGGCCGAGTTTGCCTACAACAACAGTTATCATACTAGTGTGGGCATAGCACCGTTCGAGGCTCTTTATGGGCGGAAGTGTCGATCTCCCATACACTGGAGTGATGTAGGTGAACGTGCCGAGTTCGGCGCCGACGTTTTGCGGGAGGCAGAGGAGAAAGTCCGCCTTGCTCGTGTAACATATTGAAATTTGAGAACGATTATCGAACTTTAGCCAAATTGACTAAAGTATGCGAAAGTGATGGATGGACAAGTTGCATTTAGCATTCCAACAATGTTGGAAGGGTTAAAAATGAGTTTAAGAAGAGTTAGAAAGGTTTTAGCATCGAACGGCACGAAGTAGAGTCGAATCGGAGCTAAAACTGCAATCTGGTGTATATGTACTGGTACAACCATCGAGTTGTAATCGGTACAGACCAGCAGCTCGAGAGAAAGCTGCTCTCGTGTTTGAGTTTTCGCAGAAATGTACCGGTACACCCCTGGTGTGTACCGGTACACTTTGGTAAAATTCGAGAAGATTGCTCTCGGGTTGCCTCTGCGCAGAAAATGTACTGGTACAAAATCCCGTGTACCAGTACACTTTGGTCTGGCAGCACCAAATTGGTCTGCTGCAAATAAGACTTTTTAGGGGGCTTAGTTGCAAATGTTACAATATGTAATAAACCCAACCCTCCTCTCCTTCACAGCAAACACCCCTCCACTCTCTCCCTCTCTTATTTCCCTCTCTCTCTCTCTCTAGAAAGCTTGATCTAGAGCAAGGAGAAAGTGGAGAAGAAGCCTTGGAGTGGAATTTTGGTGATTTTGGTGGTTTTAGAAGCTCTCCAACAAGGAGGACTTGGTAGAGCTTGAGACTAGAGGTGAGTTCTTGCAAGATTACTTTTAGGGTTTGGTTTTAAACCCCAAGTTTTAGAGTTTTGAGCTTTTTAGAGGCTTTAGAAACCTTTTAGGGCCATGAACACCATGAAACTCATGGGAGCTTCATGTGCTCTAATGGTGAACATCTAGGGTTTAAAGTAGATACCCTAAGGATGCTTGGAATGGCTTAGTGATGGTATTAGAATGCTTCCTAGTTGATTCTAAGCTAGCTTTTGCTTAGGAATGAGATCAATCTAGGAGAAATCCCATTATGGCATTGTTAGGGCATGGATTTTGGGATTTTTGCCTCCGGTTGTTTCCGAGATAAATTGACCTCTTGGAAACCTAATTAAGGGCATTTCTCGCGTGGGACAACTCCGTTTGACGTTACGAAAAGACTAAGTAAGAGTTCTATGTATTAAGCCTAATTTAGCTTTATTTTTGGGTTTAGGTCATGGGATAGGCGTCCTAAAATCGCGAGAGTTGAACTACAACCCTACTACAATATTTAAGGTGGGGGGTGCATACCGGAATCATCGGATTCCCCTTTATGTCTATTTCACTTTTGTTGAGCATATTTATAAAACCATTCATGCATGATAGGGTGTTTGACATGTGGTTAGTGGTTAGAATTTCAATATTATGCTTCTAACGTAGATGAACATAGTGATTGAACAAGAACCATAATGGACATGTATAATAGAACCCTAAAAATTGTATGAATATGAGACTTGGACTAAGACAATAGTAAACAAAGGTGATATTGACAATAGAGACGAGATTGGCATTGAGACATTGGTTGTTAAACAAAGTTTAACCATTAGAGGCATTGTGGCAAGAGTAGCCTAGAAAGTGGCAAACATGATACGGTAGAGACCTATCATTGGTAAAGTGGCATTGTGATAAGTGGCTATACATTCTCTATGTGGGGATTGGATCGATACTCACGATAAGTCTTGGCTTGAGGGAGGTAGCTCCCTCTCGGGCGGTGCACTCTGGAGTTGGTCACCACTGGGCGTGGTAAAATCCTCCCAAAGAACGGTCCTTAGGGTGGTTCGAGTCCCCCGTTATTTAGGAATTTTGGGTTGTGAGTTATTGGGGTTAACAAGGTTAAATGGCAAGATTGGGTAAAAACCCAACGTAAAGTTATGGAATAAGCATGCATGCATGAGCATTCTACATTTGTTTATATATCCACTGACATCTTTCTTGCAGGCATAGTATTAGCATTAGTATGGTTACCATTTTCAATTCTTTGAAATACTTATGCCTGAATAGACCTAGTGGGTAAGTCGGCGAGGTCGGTTGCCGAACCTATTGGGAACTTTTTTGTAGTTCTCACACCACTAACCCTACAGGTCCTAGCACGAGCGAGGCGGCGGAGGACCGAGGCAAGAATATTGCGCCATAGCTAGTGGCCACCGAAGTTTATGCATTTAGTCATTCCTTTTGTGTACATGTATCAACTTTTATTTTGTTAATCTATAGTTGTATAATTAAATTGAAACCATATCATATATTTTGGTGGAATGATTAAGATGTAAGAAACCTTGAATGAAAGCAAATGAATGTAATAGATTAGTTTACTAATATTTGGTTTAAATGTAATCAAGTATTATGTATGATTGAATGTTGTAGTTTAGAGCTTTCGCTTCCGTTGTTGCTTGCCCTCGTGCAAGCCTTGTATCATTGCAAATTACTTTGGTTGATTGCTTAATCATACTTGTGATTAGAGCCTTGGGCGGACAGGGGAGATGCTGTTCGTTCGGCATCTGTTGACGTGACCCGAACCCGACCAAATTGGCGGGGAGCGGGGTGTGACAGCTCGCAAGAGATTGCTCACGGCGCAGTCGAGACAGAAAAGTTATGCGGAAAAGCGCCGGAGAGATTTGAAATTCGCGGTGGGCGACCGCGTGTTCTTGAAGGTTTCGCCAATGTGGGGTGTGAAGCGATTTGGAGTGCGAGGAAAGTTGAGTCCTCGATACATCAGACCTTATAAGGTGTTGGAGCGAATTGGTGCGGTGGCCTACCGGCTCGCATTGCCGCCTAAGCACGCCGATGTACATAATGTATTCCATGTCTCTAATCTTCGCAAGTACATTCATGACCCTGAGCACGCGATGCTATATGAGCCGCCGGAACTTCAAGAAGACTTGAGTTACGAAGAGTTTTCGGTGATGATTATCGCTCGAGAGGTGCGCAAATTAAGAAATCGTGAGATTCCCTACGTCAAGATACGGTGGAGCAATCACGACGATCGCGAGGCCACCTGGGAACTCGAGGATCTGATGAGAAAGCATCACCCTCACCTATTTGAGGAATGAGGTATAGATTTAAGTTTAGTTGAGGAATTGGATTAGTTTCGAGGACGAAACTCTTTTTTAGGAGGGGAGAATGTAAGGAAGTGAATTCTCGAAATCCGAGAGTTGGACTTCTCTCAGAATCAACTAATTGTCGAGTGGGTACGCTTTGGAAAGGACGAAGGTGTCAAAAACCTAAAAAGTGCATTAGCGAGGGCCTTGGAGAGCAAAAGAATGGAAATCTGCAACTTGGCAGATTTTGCTCTCCGGGACCGGTCCCTGGTGGGAGAGACCAGTCCCCGTAAGCTGAATGTGCGGCAGAAAAATTCTGCGCGCGATGTTTGCTCTCGGGGTCCGGTCCCTCGAGAGAGGACCGGTCCTTGAAGGTCCGGTCCCTCAGGCGAGGACCGATCCCCGTACGCATAGAAGCTGGCTGAGAGCCTCTGCCCATGGGGGTTGCTCTCGGGGACCGGTCCCTTTAGGGACAAACCGGTCCCCGAGCACGAAAACTCCCCAGTCTGAGCAGTGTGAGAGAAGCAAAGTTGAGGGACTTGGGTGCAATTGTTGCATTAGTGAAGGGTATAGAGGGGAGATCACTCTCTCTCCCTCTCATTTTCCCACCTAAACACTTATCTCTCCCTCTCTCTAAGTTCTCTCCCTCTCTCTCTTGAAGTGAAGAAGGAGAAGAAGGAAAGGAAGGGGAAGAAGGTGGAGAAGAAGGAGAAGCAAGCTAGAGAAGGGCCTTGATCATCTTCTTCTTCCTCTTCACACCATTGGAGCAAGCTTAGAGGTAAGCTTCTAAGCCCTATAATGGTAGAAACCTAGGGTTTGGATTTCTTGCTCTAGAAATGGTTTGATTAGAACTCTAGCATGCTTAATAGAGATTTAAAGTTTAAATCTAGAGTTTTGATGGAGTAGTTTGCAATAGTGCAAACCTAAGGCTCCAATTTGGGGCTTTGCTTATTAATGGGGTTTGATCTCAATTGATGGCCTCTAAACCTAATTGCTAGGTGTCTAAACGCGTTGGCGAAAAGGATTGATGATTCGTCAAGTCGTTGAAAGGATATCGGCAAAACAAGACCGATTGGGCTTCGTTTCCGCCTCGGAGGCCGAGACGACATCGTAGTAAGTGCCGAGAAGCATTCTTAGAACCCCTACATCATCGAAAGGTGGGTGGTGTCATCCCGAAGCAACCGTGTTCCTCTCTATGTCTTAGCACACTATGATTTCTGCATCTCTTGCATGTTGCATTGTAGGATTGCATTGTTTTCCATTCCTTATGCTTTCTAATTGATATCATAGTGTGAGTTGAATGCTTGGTATAATGGATAGATAAGGATTGGGTCTTGACATTGAATCCTATAGTGCCGAGGAAAAGAGATGGACTCGATGGTTACCTAGTGACATAATGAGTGGCACATGATTGATAAATGAACAGAACGAGTGGCATATAACTTAGTGTAAAGTGACACTAGTGGATTGCAAACTTAGGGATAGGTGGATTCCCTAGTGATGACTCGTTGAGCAAGAACATAGTGTAGCTAAACACTTGCATATGAACATTGGGATAGGCGGATTCCCGAGTGATTACTAGCCCTAGCTGATAGGGTATCCTCGAGTTGAGAGGATGGATCATACTCACAGTCTGTTTATACTTGTGGTGGTCGCGCCACACAAGTCGTCGTTCACTCCGGAGTTTGGCGCGAGAGGGGCAGAGTTGATGTCCCGCAAACGGTCCCGAGTTTGAGAGCGAAGTGAGTCTCCTTACCATACGGGATGGCGAGATGAGTCATGGGCGAACCCAAGGAATCGCCAAGGATTGAGTAAACAAGAGAATAGCACTGTTATTGAACATTTGCTTATTGGACATGGTCAGTGGACATAGTGGCATGTTAGTGAACTATTTACTATCTAAGGCATGCATGCATTACACATGATTGGGCATAGTAGCATAGCTTTCTTACTATGTCATTTACAGTTTTCATATCTATCTACCTATCTATCTGCTTTTGCCCACTCGGACCTAGTGGGGAGATCGGCGGAGTCGGCGGCCGAACCCACTGGGAACTATGGACAATAGTTCTCACCCCACTTTGTTGCAGGGCCTAGTACGAGTACGCCGGGCGAGGACCGCGGCAAGAGCATCGCGCCCGAGTAGTAGTGCATAGTAGCTTTCTTATTTTGCATTAGCATTACCCTATGTATTTGAGAGACTTATGTAGGTGAGGATTGGAGAGCTATGTATGTATTTTGGTGATTATGTAGTAAACCCTGTACACATTATGGAAATATGTAAATGTAAATGGATGCAATGTGAAGTAATAGTTAGTAGATCTCTCTTTTGTTCACTTGTATGCACATGTGACTCTTGCTCTTAGTTGTTGGCACTTGTTGTGCCCTTCATTGATTGTGTATGTATAGAATTTCTATTCCTAGGCAAATTCTTGTACATAATCAGATTGTTTAGCCTTGGGCGGATAGGGGAAGTGCTGTCCGTTCGGCGTCTGTTCGACGCGCCCGAACCGGACAAAATTGGTAGCGGTCTCGGGGCGTGACATTGATCCATTCGATCAAAGTTAGCATCACGATTTGGGGATTCAGTATATTACACTTGGTGTTCCATGTCTCTTTTATCAAGCGGGGAACCCCCTTAACCACTCAGGCCATACCCACCATGCCATTGATTGGAGAAAAGGGTCAATTGTTAGCACAACCAAAGAAAATCTTAGACTGCAATATGGTTCAGAAGGGAAACATGGCAGTTACGCAGGTACTAGTTATATGGAGCCACTTGAGCGAGGCCGAGGCGACTTGGGAAGACTACTAGCAGCTTCCAAGCTCCCCGACTTTGACCCTTGAGAACAAGGGTCGAGTTAAGGTGGATGGCGTGTAACGACCGGGGCGACAACCAGGAGGAAGAAGGGAGGTAGAAGGTGGTGGGAAAGGATGGCGGAAAGAGCTAGGGCAGCAAAAGAAGAGACTGACAGGATCTAGCTGAGTTAAAGGGGTTTAGGCATAAATAAACAAGCTTATTGGAGCGGGTACTTATCGATAATGGAGCAGGGGCAACAAAGAGGATTCGCTCACTTGGGAAGATCGGGGTGGACTGTGGGAGAGGCCTTTACTGAATGGCTCAGCCCATCTCCGAATTAGGCCCGAGTCATCCCGTTTAGTATGTAGTAATCAATTACAATGTAATCCCCAAACATATGCAATTTACATTTCAATACTAGAAGTAGAGAGTAGATAAAAGGTCATTGTAAACAGAATGGGACATGAATGAAAAATTAGTATTCTTCTTCCCCAAACTTCTTCTTCTCTATATCCTCTTCCACAATCTTTCTCTTCCTACTCCCAATTCCCCAATTCTCAACTCTCTACCTCAATTCCCCACCCCTCTCTACCTCTATCTCTATTATCTTACCTTTTCTAGTGGCAATTTACCTTAGAACTGCGACTAGGAGCCACCATCATCCTTGCAGCCATCCTCACCTCAGAGAATTCTTATCATCGGCGGGTTGCGACAAGTCAGGGATATTACAACCACTAAAAAGGCCACATAAGTTAGTATCCCTTCAGTAGTTTTGTAGCAGTAGAATTTCACCTTCTTATCAGAAAAAATTAAGTTGAATCTTTTGTCGGTGCATCCGAGAAAGGCTTTCGTCGCATGTTCCCACTTTAAACAGTGATGCTTTTACATAATAAAGCCGTCTCATTCCTTTGTGCATGTTTTTTCTTTTCTATATATATATTTTTTCATGGGTTAAATGCATCATTGGCCCCTCCCCTTTGTCCGTTTTTATGATTTTGATTCCTATTTTTCTTTTTTCTTTTCAATTAGGTTTCTAATTTTTATTACTTACTCTAACCAATTCTTTTTGTTAATTTTATTAACTCTATCAAAAACCGTGAGGTGACATGGATTGGTGTTGATGAGGCAAATTTGCTTGGTAGACAAGATAGTTTTTTATTATAATTAACAATATTTAGTGATAAAGGGTTAACTAGAAAACAGATAACGAATGTTAGGAACTTGATTGCCGAAAATAACATAGGAACCAAAATGGACATAGCGTAAATGCTGGGATAAATGGTACAATTAACTTCTTATCCAAGAAGTCCAAAAGCTTAGCAAAAATAGTTTTGAAAGTATGAATGCCTCAATTCTTTTAATTTGTTTCATTGATAGAATATCCGAATCGACGATCAGCTTGAATTACACATGATCTACACAGTAAAAATATATAAATACCAAATTTCACAATTTTTCAATATAATTTACTAAAGATCTGAAAATCGACAATTAAGTGGCTAATAGGAAGCATTTGTTGTTAAATTCAATAGTAAAGAAAATTTTAAATTAAACAACATTTTGATAGAAGATTATTTCCACTGTCCAGAGTAAGATAGAAAAACATTGATTTAAAATTTAAGTGATGTATTATCGTTTTCCATAATTTAAATTATTTTTGAAGATTTATATAGAGATTACTTATTTGTTGGAAAATGATGCAAATCTTATGATGTTAGTGGTCCTACTATTGTGCAAGTACTGGGTGTAGTGGGCTAAGATCATGGAAATAGTGGATTAGTGCCTTAATTTGTGTAAGTAGTGGGTAATGTTGTGGAGTTCATGGTAGCTAGTTTCTAGGAGCACATGTGTAGTGGATGTAGTGGAGAACATGTGTTGAGTTAGGTTTTCTTAAGCCTCAAGTTTCTTCTTTTATTTAAGTCCTTTAATTGTAAGCCTTTAGCAATCAAGTTTTTTGAATGAAAAGTGTTTATTTTTCCTTCCACTTAATTGCTGTAGCAAAGTGTATTAGCAAGCCTTAAATTACTTTCAAAAGCAACTTCCATCTACATTATTCACTAGGTAAATAATATTAAAAATTGTAATATTTAATTTTCTACATATTTTTAATAATGCAAGTCGTATCTAACAGAATCAATTATCGATTCAAATGTCCCACACAATAAAAGTCTGAAGCTTCTGTTTTTCTAAACACTGAAAGTGAATTCAATCGATACATTCCCAAATTAATACATTTTCACTAGCTAGGCGAGCTCACTGTGTGGCCAAGTAACACTATTCACTTGCTTACCCATTGGGTTTTTTTTTTTCTTTTTTTTTTCTTTTTCTTTTTCTTTTGTGGAGAAAAGCCCACAGGTATTTTTCATTACTGATGCATATAGGTTTTAATACATCATAAACAACATGTGAAAGAGAGAATAATAATCCTAACATGGATGCATACAACAATCGGAGAAGATTTTTTGGAAGAGGCCCCCAACCTGAATAAAGTAAGGCTGGTATGCTTCTGGCCATCCATGCTTCCAAATCGTTTTCTATATTGGGACTTTCGAATCGACGATCATTGATTCGAAAGTCTAAAGGAGCCTATTAATTTGTCTAATATTTATCTGAAAAGTGCTCTGAAATATTATAAATTGATAAAATTTTATCAAAGTATTATTTTTAATATTTTTTCAATAAAATTTAAAATATCTAGTAGGAAATACATAATTTAAAAATAACTAATTTAGAAAATTATGCTTAACTCGGAATATTAAAAGTTTCAATATGCGTGACAAATAGTAAATTTATATATACGTATACGTACGTCAAAATTTGTTTAAACTTATTTACTGCCATTGTCAAGGAGATGACAATTCGATTATGAGTTTGAATCATAATATAATAATAATCTAATGATATATATACATGCATATATAATTTGAATTTAATTTTGCACCATCTTCACCATTAATTTTTCCTTCTATTTAGGCATGTTGTTTGAATTGCGATTACGTTAATGAATGAGTTGAGAATGAGTACTGCGATGTCGTCGGCAAACAAGTTGAGAAAGAGAAAAGATCGGTGTAGGATCCACCCGAGACAAAAACTACCACCACCAAAATTCACTGCATTCGGCGCCTGTCGCTCCTGCTGCGACGAAGCATGGGTGCCCTATGGCCTTCTCACCCTAGGGCCCCTGGGAGCCCTTGCTCCACTATATACTGTCGCACCGTGCCTGGCCCTCGGGCTCCCTTGCCGCGCCACGCACCCACTGTTGCCTTGCTGCGCCTACCTCGACCCCTTGTCGCTGCTCGATTTCCACAACGAAAGCCCCACAAAAATGACAACAAACCATCGTGTGTACACCAACCTTGTACACATAAAGCGTACGTCCAATATGATAACAGGAACGACGACAGAAGCAAGTAACCCTAAATTCCACAAGTAAACTATACCACGAACCACAAACAACAATTTTGGAGCTACTAGTATAAAAATATAAACATGTATCACAGCCTATATACAAAAGTAGACTAATCTATATCATTATACAGAAATAGTAAGGAAATGCACGCACGTGCATGCACATTTAATGCAGCAAAAATAAATTTTATTTATAAAATATGATCCTATCATGTATACTTTAATATCATAACTTTCATAATATTACTATATATATATATGTATATATATATATATTAAGATCATCTCGTGTGACACACAAAAATTATTATTCTATATATCGGCTTACTATTATATTCCTCTTCACATGCTTCATGATTATCATTTATATACCTCATTGTATTGGACATATAACATGTAAAGTAGGATTTGAATGGCACATGATTATTTTTTCGTGGATTTTGACCTTATTTGTCGGTTCCATATGGATATGAAATATGATTGACCTTATGGTCAGCTATACTCTACATAAGTTTGGCCCTTAGTAGTCGGCAGACAGCTCGTGAGCTTTGCAGCTTCTTGGTGTGGTTTGATGACCTGATTGCTCCTTATGAGCTTTGCGGCGCCCTATCACGGTTCCATTACTTGACTAAGCTTTGCGGCTTTCCACTGCGGTTCGGTTATTTAAGCATACAGCATGATCTGCCACAGCATCAATATGCATTTATGTCCACCAGTTTGGCCACTGATAGTGGATGTTCTTTTTCAAAAAAGAGATCGAAGTAAACCCGCAAGTCAGGTTCGTGCAAGCATCGCTTTTACCTGAGATCTATAGACCAATACAGTGGTTGTGGATTGGGTTATATGTTGGACTAATTGTTCGGTTGATGCATGCATGGCATATTTGCATCTTGATTTGATTACAGTAGCGGCATATCTTACGTATTGGTATTCTTGCTCTTATTCATTTATTATTATGCTACTGTAGTTGTTATTTTACCGTTATTTTACTTCTCTTCTCTATTGACCAGCGGGTGCAGCTTGCCCTCGGCAGCGCATTGCCTCTATCAGAAAGTATTTTTATATGTTTCTCACCCCTCCCCCTTTTCATAGATAAGGCGGGTGGTGAGGGTCTGAATGCTGTGTGAGGTCGTGATAGATAGAACCTCGATAACTTCCCTAGTTTTTGCCTTATCTTGGAAACCTCAAGTTTTATAACTCTATAAACCTTCATTAACCCCTTTTCAATATCGTATTATAGTTATATTTCATAATGTGAGTTGTAATGTTGATGTTTTGGATTAGACTTGTTAAATCTCTCTACTTGTTGGTGGATAGATTTGTAGACACAGTAATACTTGTGATTGACTTTTTCTCCTGTAGTAGCATACTATATATAGTTGTTGTTGTTGTGATCGATCGTGTGGTTGAACACCGTAATTTTTGCCCCTACACTGTGTATGTACTAGGAAGACTTTGTTCGTTTGTACAGAGGAGACCCTGTCCATGAGGCAGGTCTGTGCACACCAAGTGGGCTTCCAATTACAAAAATAAATAAAAAATAATTTCTATATGTTTTCGCTAAGCTCTATTTTTATAATGAAAAAGCTTTACAAAAAGCGCTCCGGAGTGTGACAGATTAAGATAGTACGTATCAAAGCAGTTTTCACCGTAAATCAACTACGGTTAGATCAATCCACTAAAGTATCTAGAAACGTGGGCGCGCGGGGTATTAGTTTGAGACTAAGTCTTAATGTGTCGAGTCAGGTTAGTTGTAACCTCACTCAACGGTAACCCGTAGTGTGCCTCGGATCATGAGATGTACGAGATGTACTACTAGGAGCAGTGGTAAACAGCCATTGGTGCCGAGGAGCCAGGGGATGTGGATTGCTTTCAACAATTCGTGGACCAAGTGGCTGTGTTGTTGAGTCTCGTCTAGCAGGTCGTACAGTAGTAGGCTGCAGATGATACTAGCCAAGTTCCATTATATGGGCATAGAGCGGGAGTGTATAAGGATACTCCTGCAGTTGTTGCTCCTAATTCGGCTATTGCTGCAATTACTACTATAGCGCTCGTGATCTTCAAAGTACAGAGTGTTAAAAGGCATCGGACTATCACGCTCCTGTAAAGAGACGACATGTAAGTCCCCGATATAATTATCGAGTGACTGGTATCAGGTAGTTGTATTTGAACACATAGTATCTATCGTTGAGTGCTCATTTTGTATTCTTCGATTGGGCTTTGGTATGTGCCGTGTCTCTAACGAGTTGTTGGCGATAAACCGACTGGTATTTTATTTTATTTTTTTTAATAAATACGTTGGCTGCATACAATGCATTGTTGAAAATTAGGATAAAATACTCTATCCCCTCTTAGCCCCGAAAATGATAAAAAATAGCCACGTAAAGTGAGATAACATGAAACGACCACGTAGAGAGAGAGAGAGAGAGAGAGAGAGAGGGGGGAGTAGAAGGAAATTCCAAACCGGGCAGGGGGAGAAAGAAAGAGAGGTAGGGTAGCACAGACTAGCAAGAGAGAAATGTAGGGTTTAGATGGGCACAATAAAAACATATAAATATGGACCATAGACCAGTGAAAGAGACATGAAAAGACAAAAGGCGGTAAGCGAGAGGAAAGGCAGGGCAGCTACGAGAGGAATGGTTGGGAGTGAGAGGGGCCGAGAGAATGATACATGGCACCGACAAACTCAAAATTAATGTCTTGTATGGATATGGATTATTAGCCTAAAAAATACGACATTGAAGAAACAAAAATAAAAGAGGAAAAACTATATCATTTAACGGCGTACCGAAATGTATGGACTAACATATTTTCAGTGTATCACTTCAATCATCACTGTTGTACAAGTATACACCTTCAGTAGAATTCAATGGAAATTCCTGCCAACGAAATGTGAAAGGAAACGAAACTTACATATCATTTGTGTTTTGTACCAGATAAGTCGAACATGCTCGGAATTATGCAATGGCCCCAGAAATAACTTACGATCTTCAGTAAATAAATGAGAGCCAAATCTTCTTCATGAGGAAGGCATTAAAATCGAACCCAACACCGAGTGCACTTAGCCATGCAATCTCCTCTACAGTCCACATTATATCCAAGAACTTTGGGGTTTCTTAGAAGGAGATTTCGAAGTGCCTTTCCTTTTATTCCCCACTCCTTTTCCAAAGTGCCGACATTCGCCTTCACTTCATTATCAAGACTGCACCCGAGCACCTCGGGAAATTTCTTAAGTAATTTGTGAAGATCTTCATCCGAAAGCCCTAAGCTTCGAATGTAATCCAATATTTCATTTACGATTTCTATTTTGGGAATTTCTGTTTTTCTCTCCTCGCTCCAATAAGGCGAGTGAACCCACCCAAATGCTTTTTTGAGCATTCGGTCAGCTTCATCAGCCGAGAAGTTTAAACCAGAGAGTATTTGTTTGGATTCTTCCCATATTTTCTTCTCATCATCTTCTAGTATCGTAACTTGTGCTTGATCAAAAGAGCGTATTTTCCAACTTCTGTGCATATAACTTGAATTTCTGAGCATATAACTTGAATTATGAGATTCTTGACTTGGTAAATTTGGTCGAAGATAAGGCTTTACTCCCTCTGCCCTCATAGGTAGCAATGAAATCCGTGTTGAATTTGAGACATCATGCTGGAAGAAAGCAATGAAATGTAAGAGCTAAGTAATAGGACAAACAGCAAAGCATATATATAGAACTGTATCTGCTCTATGTTAAAAAAACAGTATAACTGAAAATCAAAAACAGTATAACGGAAAATCAAAAACAGTATAATCGAAAATCAATTGCCTAACCATATAAAGAACAACTTCATTGCGTGTCTAGGACTAATGTGTTATAAAGAACGCGAAGTCCTCGAAAAAGGAAAAGAAAACGAAAAAGAAACATCCATTTAGAAGAGAGGATTAGCAGATTTACAAGCTAAAGTAAGAAGATGTTTTATCCATTCTCATTTTTAATGAATAGATAAAGCCCAAACCAGGTTCATAGTTAGCATGATTTTCTTTAAATACAGTATGCAAGTAGAGATGAAAATTTAGAAGAAGCATCTTACAGATGAAAAGAAAGAAAATGCAGAGGTTTCGAAGGTACGGAAAGGCGATGCTGATAATTTTCCCAGCATCCCTGCATTTTTGCAACTAGGAAAGTTAGACAGCATGGACTAAATTCAAAGGAAAAAGAAACAAAAGACAAAAAGAAATATAGATCTAACAAACGATAGTAGTATCTTTGCTAAGCAGCATGTTTATCATGAGTAGCAGAAGAGGAAAAGTTGGAAGGAAACACAAATAAAAGGAAAGGAGAGTTGAAGATATTGAAATGGTGCGGAAGCGTGACCTAAATGTTCAAAGAGAGTGAACTATATCCACTAAACTACAGATGACACACAATAAGAGAAATATTAGGCATGTAAGTCGATATCTGTTTTTCTTGGACAAAAACATGGCCCTGCAATAAACTTAAAAGGCGCTAGCTTGATGTTGAGATGTCCTGCGAAAAATAGGTAAGAAAGCACACTAACATGATTTGATCATACAGACCAAGATATATAAAATCAAATGAAAAGAAAAAAGAAAGAAAAGTTGATGCAAAGCAAACTTTCATTGTGTTCTTTTTGACCAATCAAGATGTTTCACTAAGATAATTGAAGAGAATCCAATCATACCTAAGAATGTTCATCTGACAAGAACCAAGACATCAAAAGACTTGAGAGAGTGTTTACTCTCATTGACTATCCGTCTTTCTCTTCTTTACCTTCCGATTCTCCATGTATAGACCAATAAAATTTTCCATTTTAATGTGTATTATTTTGCTGTAGCTCAAAATGAAACTCAGTTGAGTAAATACTAATTTGTAAAGAAGTAGCAAATAATGTCATAAAGAAAAGGGAAGGATGTTTCAAGTACTAAGCTTGAATGAGATAATGGGCTTTTCATAAGAAAATATAATGGGAACAACAAACGGAATTAATTCAAGAGAAGAAAAGGTAAAGAACATCTTTAGCCAGTAGTATAGCTTCAATATATCAAGTGATTCTCAAGAGAGGATTCATAGATAGATAGAAAGGAATTAAAGTGGCAGCTCTCAATGATTCCTCTACAAAGAGTATGTTCTATGCTGCATATATGTTGATACAGGGGATAAAAATCCAACATGGTTACGGTGATGCTACAAGTTATGAAAATTATAAAATATTATATGGAAGAGATATATTTTTAATATATATTATTATGGTTCTTATTTTTCACGAATCCTCTTCTGAATGTACCATTCTGGTTCAGTGGAAGCTGCTTTGGCAGTGATTGGGATGCTATAGAAGTGGATCGTATCATAAACCTGAATGATATAGGTATATTTATTATAAGTAGTTTAGATGGTTAGATAACATTAAACTCTATACTAAAGGAGAAACCAAACGACGTCCCTCCGTCGAGTCACGTTGTCATTTTTTCATATGAGTTTTCTCTCTCTCACATGGCCTCTCTTCCCTTTCACATGGTCCCACATGGACTTTATATCCATAAGCCATGTACTTGCCTATTTTACATCCCCTCTCTCTTCCCTCTCTCTCTACATTTCTTTCTATCCTAGCACACACGCACACATGGGCTCACATCGCCTCTTGAACAGGGGGCATGTATTTGCTCTCCAATTAAAACTGTCATCTCTCTCCTCTCTCTTCCTTCTCATTCTCTCTACATTTTTTCCTAACCCAAGACACGCACACACAAAAGAATTCAGGAAGGAAAAAGAAAAAAAGAGAGTGAAGTAGTAACAGAGTGGTTAAGAGAAACAGGAAATTTGTTTGCTCTCTTTTTTTCCCCTCGTCTTTCCTAATTATTTTACATTGTTTTTTGCATTGCCGAGCTGCTTAAATTTAATTTCCTTTCGGGGGAATTTTTTCGCTAAATTTGTTTTGATTTTGTGTAGCAAAAGACTTCATCGAAAAATGGCGCTTTGTCATAAAATCGCGTCGCCTGTTTTTTTAATTTGAAGTTTTAGTTACTCTAATTATTTACACTGCTTTAACATTGCGGGCTGCTTACATTTTAGTTTTTTCGGAAGAAATTTTTCGCTAAATTTGTTTTGATTTTTGTGAAGAAAAAGAGTTCGTCGAAAAACGGTGTTCCGTCGTTAAGCCACATCGCTTGTTTTTCTCTAAATCTAAAGTTTTAGTTACTGTGAATATTTTATATTGTGTCTTCTATTTTTTTTGCCACAGTTGACATTTTATTTTATTTTTCTCTTCTCTTCCTGCAGAATGTGAAGAGACAGTTTACATACTCGGGGAGGTTAGAAGCGCACCCAAGTGAATATCCGCCGTGAATTGTATAGTGATCTCATCTGCAAAAACTCTAGATCGGCATAGGCGGTATGGAAATTGAATGCCACGTTTGCAATAGCCGTGACATACTTGAATTCGGAAATAAACTTAAACTCTAAAAACCAACATGATACACACCGAGAACTGCTGACTTGACCAGATAAATAAAAAATTATCAGTGAGTCTCTGTGCTTGCAATGCACTCAGACATAATGATAAACCAATATATTTGCAGTAGCCGTATATATGTGAGATATTGTTCATACTTATGCAGTTCGAAGACTGGAGAAGGGCCAGGCAAGATTAACACCCACAAGAAATTAAGTGGAACAGATAGGCCATAATATGGAAACTGTTTTACCAATTATATTTGCATTATAAATGACATTATATCATATTAGATTATCTGTATTATATATTTAGTTATCTTAAATAATGTGAATGTTATATATATCTCTATATTTCTTAATAAATAAATATAATAAAATAATCATCTTATTACCTTCCTGCGTTATTAGCTCCCGCCGCGAAGCGCGGACCATTACACTAGTGAAGCAGTAAACTTACTCTCGTGTGCAAAGAAATAGAGACAGTCAAACTTTGTTCGTTTGGGAATGAAAATTTTCAAACAAACATTAATCTTGACTTCTAATATCCACGAATGCTCGATGGATGTGACATCGAGATGCATTAAAGAGGTATCTTTATAACAAGTTATTTAAGATGCATCAAGCCATCAACTAAGATTGGTTCCATCCCAAATTCAACCTGAGATATGCCACCCCACAATTATACCTCGCATATACTTTAAGCAACTCTCTAGTATCCGGTATGTTTATGAGTCTTTCAAATTGTCAATCATTCCAATAAAATATCTGATACATAACATACGCACAGTAGGCAAGTATATGTATTTCATACGTATCTGATCCACGACCATGGTAGCTAAATTGAAGTATCCACGCATTATAGGTTGTGTTTAAAGGACAATCTTAATATACTACAAACTAGAATTCTTGGAAGTCTCACCTATTCTCAGATTGGTATGAACCCCAAATCCAACTTCAAAGTAAGATGCAACAGTCCAACCAGGAAAGAAAATAAACGGATCAAAGTCAAATTGTACGCTAAAACCTCTCTACAAACAGTAGTAGGTCACTCTAGGATCTGAATCAAATACCAGAATGCATAGTTCCCTGTATTTCGACTAGCACTGACACAAATATAACAAAATATTCCAGGTGAAGTGGGTAGAAACAAAAAATTGAAAAAAAAAAAAGAAGAAATATCTCCGTCAAAAATGTACTGATCTTTCTTCCTTTAAGTGGTAACAGTTTGAATAACCTACAAGATTGTCAGTCAGATGTGAACAGATAGGGTTCGACAACTCCATTTAAATTCTAACAAAGGGAAGTTATCGAAACAGCAAATTGGATAGAATTATTAATCATAAACAATTTATTGCATCTTTACATATTCTTATCGCAACCATCTATACGAGGCACTAGAGCAGAATACTCTCATTCTCCCTTAATCAACTTCCGATCGAAATCCACATTATATTCATCCCATTAAATTCCCTCAGTATACTCCATGCTCAGCTAGCTCTCTGCTAGAATCCACTGTCCAATAAGCCCGAAAAGGCCAGTTTGATAAAACCTGGAGCTTCTGCTTCTGACTGGAGCAAGAAGCTGTCCAGAGAATCAGTTGTGATAAAAGGACTTCAAGTAATTCTTATTTCTACCGACAGATCTTCTGAGGCCGAGTTTGGAATGCTCAAATCTCACGTTTATACTTTGATTGTCTCATAGATTGTACGATCAACTGCTTCTCCTCACATCCCACTTCACAAATTAAGACTCATCTTTATCCCGAATTCAATACATCTGAACCCCGCAAATCAAATTCTATTCCTCCCAATTTAGTTAGATAAAAAGCAAACAAATCCATCAGCTACTCTATTTGACTACACACACACACACACAAAAAAAAAAAAAAAAAAAAAAAAAAAAAAAAAAAAAAAAAACTACTTTCATCTCTAATTCGTCGGATAAAAAATAAAAAGAAAAATAATAAACCATTAGATCAAAAAAAAGCGCGTTCAAATTGAGTACAATGGAAAATTAAAAAAAGAAAAAGAAAATAGAGGGGAAAAAAAAAAATACCTCGCGAAATTAGTGGGGGGATTGGAGAGCGAGTGTTTTGGGTTCCCCACATCCTCTCCCGGCTTCTCCACCTGGCCTAATTTATGTGAGATTATTAAATATTAATTAATAATTAATATTCGCGTTGTCGTTGCTCGCGTAGAAAATCCTATGCGGGGTCATGGATCCACCCTACGAATCGGATCCTGACGCGTGTCGAATCCGCTCCGCGTTGTCGTTGCTCGCGTAGCTGTTGTATCCATACGCCTCATGCACCACACGTAAGTGCTCCATTAGGTATAGGGATGTCAATAGGTGTGGATACCCGAAATTTTATCCGAATTCGAACCCGAATGAAATGGATATATCTGATGGATAGGGATATGGATTCGAATATGGATATCAAAAATAGAAACCCGACGGATGTGGATTCGGATATGGATTTTGATTGTACCCAACCCGAACCCGAACCTGACCCGAATTCGAATTTATTTTGTATTATATATAATATATATATATATAAATTTAATGTTATATTTGAAATTTATATTTTGAATAAAAGAATTTAGATTTAATAAACATATTTGAAATATTGAAAAAAAGAAATAATTGTTTCGGGTTCAATATTATTTTCGGGTTCGGGTTCGGATTTTTGGATTTTGGTCGGATTCGGATTTGGATATGGATTTTTAAAATCCGTCGGGTTCGGGTTGGTTCGGGTGGATTTTTGAAAATCCGCCCCGAATCCGACCCGTTGACATCTCTATTAGGTAGATGCAATCTAACCGTGTTGAAGACTTGTAGGGCGGCAAATGAGCGAGCCGGCTCGTGTGTTCGACTCGTGTTCGGCGTCGATATTCGGCTTGCTCGAGGTCGACTCGAATTAATTTCAAGCAGCTTGACCTAAATTTAGGCTTGAAATTAATTTCAAGCCGAGCTTGAGTATTATTCGGCTCACTCGAATTAGACTCGAAAAGCTCAAATATATATATATATATATATATATACTAATATAATATATATATATATATATATATATATATAATGATGAGGCTACTATGCTATCGGAAGCGGAGCCTTTCGTGCTTCCAGCTCGTTTTCGATGTTGCGACTTTCGAATCGTCGATCGGCTCGTTAAACTTGATCTAGAGTATTTGAAGTACCTAGAAAATAATTTATGATTTTACGATATCATTTGCCTAGTGACCGAAGGGGCTCAAAATCAACGGCTGAAAAAAAAATCTTACAAAATGTAATAATATGACATTAAATTTTAAATCAAAGATATTGATCTTGTTTATATAGTATAAGAATTTCTATCAAATTTCACGTGATTTGAGAATTTTCTACACCGTTAAACTGCAAACGGCTCACTACGGCCATTAAAATTCGTATTTTGAGCTCATTCGATCACTAGGCAAATGATATCGAAAATTAATAAAATTTATTTTCTAGGTACTCCAAAAACTCTAGATCAAGTTTAAACGAGCCGATCGACGATTCGAAAGTCCAACATCGAAACAGCTGGAAGCATGAAAGGCTCCGTGCTTCCGATAGCATAGTAGCCTCACTCTATATATTATACTAGATATATGATACTTATAATAAGAAGAGTAAGAATACTTTTAGAAGCACCAAAGAGGTGGTGCTTCTAAGTTTTTAGCCCTTGGATCTACTCCTTGATTATTAATAGCATTTGGATCAAACACTATTCCATCTACCACCACCTACCACCACCTACCATCATCATCCCAACCCTACATTTCTCCATCCAAGGGTTAAAAACTCAAAAGCACCACCTATTTGGTGCTTTTGGAAGTATTCTAACTCAATTATATATATATATATAGGGTTAATTACACCAATAGTCCCTAACCTTTATACTGTTTTTCAATTTGGTCCCCAATCTTTTTTTTTTTTGCAATCAAGTCCCTAATCTTTTGATTTCATTTCAATTAAGTCCCAGCTGTTAAATAGCTGTTAAAATTGACGAAAAATACCACGTCAGTACCACGTCAGCGCCACGGAGACGCCATGTAAGCACCACGGTGACGCTGTGTCAGCGGATTGCAAAAAACAAAAAGGTTAGGGACCAAATTGAAAAACGATGCAAAAATTGACCCATGGTGTAATTAATCCATTAAATTTATAAATTCAAAAAAAAATTTAATTTAATATTTAAATTTTAAATTTAAATTTTGATTTTGGATTCAAATTTAAATTGGAATTCAAATTCCGATTTTGTATTTAATTTTAAATTCAAATTCACATTTGGAATTATAAATTCTAATTTAATTTCAAACTTTGATTTGAAATTTCAAATTCAAAATGTGAATTTGAATTCAAAGTTTAAATTCAAATTTAGAATTGAAATCAAATCTTAAATTCAAATTTAAATTTTGAATTCAAATTTAAAATTTAAAATCAAAATTTTGAATATGATTTTAAATTTAAATTCAGATTTTAAATTTAAATTTCGGTTTCAAAACTTTCATTTTAAATGTAAATTGAAATATCAAAATCAAAATCAAAATTTTAAGTTTGAATTCAAAATTTAGATTCAATTAAAAATTTAAATTTAAAATTTGGAATTTCAATTCAAAATTTAAATTCAGCTTAATTCAAATTCAAAATTCTAATTTCTCGTTAGTTTTTAAAATTTAATTTTAATATTATTTTTGAATTTAAATCTTAAATTTGAATTTTACTTTTTTGTGACTAAAATGAAAAATGTGCAAAAATTTGGTACTTAAATTGAATATGCAAAAGGTTGCCAAATAAACGTTGACGTGGAAATTCGTTAATTTAATAGTTTTTTAACGGTTGGGACGTAAATTGTAATAAAATCAAGATGTTAGGGACTCAATTGCAAAAAATAAACAAGAAGGTTGGGGACTCAAGTGAAAATTGGTGAGAAGGTTGGGACATACCTGTGTAATTAACCCTATATATATTATTTATATATATATATATATATATGAGAGAGAGAGAGAGAGAGGAGAGAGAGAGAGAGAGAGAGAGAGCAGGAATGCTGTGCTCTCAGGAGCACGGAGGGCTCTCCGTGCTCCTGAGCCGTTTTCGATGATGGAATTTTCGAATCGACGATCGGCTCCGTTAGACTTGATCTAGCGTATTTGAAGTTTCTAGAAAATAATTTTTGCGATTTTTCGATATCGTTTACCTAGCAATTGAAAGGATTCAAAATTAATAATTTTTAATGGCTGAAAATAAAAATCCTATAAAAAGTGGTGATATAGCGCTAAAAATTTCGATCAGAAATATTGATCTTGTTGTAGATAGTATAAAGAATTTTGTATCAAAATTTTATCTGATTTGAATACTTCTATACCGTTAAACTTGAAAACGGCAGATATCAACCATTAAAAATTATTAATTTTGAATCCTTTCGATCACTAGGTAAATGATATCAAAAAATCGTAAAAATTATTTTCTAGAAACTTCAAATACCCTAGATCAAGTCTAACGGAGCCGATCGTCGATTCGAAAATTCCATCATCGAAAACGGCTCAGAAGCACAGAGGCCTCCGTGCTCCTAAGAGCACAGCGGCCCTGCTCTCTCTCTCTCTCTCTCTCTCTCTCTCTCTCTCTCTCTCTTTCTCTCTCTCTCTCTCTCTATATATATATATATATATAGTGAGGCTACTATACTTTTGGAAGCACGGAGCCTTCCGCGCTTCCAGGTCGTTTTCTATATTGCGACTTTCGAATCGTCGATCAGCTCCATTAACTTGATCTAGAATATTTGAAATACCTAGAAAATAAATTATGCGATTTTTCGATATTATTTACCTAGTGAACGAAGGGGCTCAAAATCAACGGCTGAAAATAAAAATCTTACAAAACATGATAATATGACATTAAAATTTTAGATCAAAGATATTGATCTTGTTTAATATAGTATAAAGAATTTTTATCAAAATTTCACGTGATTTGGATATTTCTACACCGTTAAACTTGTAAACGGCTCACTACGGCCATTAAAATTATTGATTTTGAGCCCCTTCGATCACTAGGCAAATGATATAGAAAAATCATAAAATTTATTTTCTAGGTACTTCAAATACTCTAGATCAACTCTAACGAAGCCGATCGACGATTTGAAAGTCGCAACATCGAAAACGACCTGGAAGCACGGAGGGCTCTGTGCTTCCAGAAATATAGTAGCCTCACTCTATATATATATATAGTGGGCTGGTATGCTTCTGGAATGTAACACATTGGACCTGTGCAAATTGCGAGGTTCGAGTGTTTGATATGGATTCCGAACTTTTCCACACTTGGTGGAAGGTCGTAGATGGTATTTCGACCTAAAAATTCGATTTCTGGAGTTTTGGCATTGTCCTGAGAGTTTTCACTCTCGGGGATAGGTCCCTGGTGGAAGAGACTGGTCCTCTCGGAACAGTGTTGCGGCAGTCTGTGAAGCAACCGGTCCCTGGCGCATGAGACCGGTCCCCGAGCGCGACTACGAGGGGAGAGATCGGTCCCATGCGGGGAGAGACCGGTTCCCGAATATTGGATTTTCGAGGCATGCTGAGAGACCGGTCCCAGGTTGGGGAGACCGATCCCTCAGTCTGAAAACTGCCCAGACCCGGGCAGTGCATGGGTTGCTTTGTTGGAGGGCCTGATGACTACCATGTATAGTTATGTAATTTGGGGACAATAAAACTTGATGTGATGCCTGATAGCACATCCAGATTTTTGTTTTTTTTATTCCTTTGGGTAAAATCAGTGGAGACCTATATTGCAAGTTTCACATTGGCCTTTAGAAATTCCAAAATCTATACACCATTGATCTGTGAACAAAGTGATAGATATCACATAACAGAACACAGAGAATGAGGCAAAGTGATGAAATGTGGTTGTTTAAAGGCATAATAAATTAGCTCAATATTTCAGGGAGGGGGAGCGAAGGCTTACAGTGGTTTTATTGCAGCTTAGCACTGTCTTTTCGTATCTGTGCTTAAACTCGACAATGTTTACAGGCAATGTTCATGGACACAAAGCTGAACGAGATGCAGCACCTCGGTTGGTACGTTGAAGAAGCTTTGTCAAAGGTACCATGTGCGAGGAAAGCACTTCATTGCTTTATAGTGGAACTGAGTTAATGGATTGTTATTTTACCCCTTTTTGAATAGCCTTTATGATGATAATGTAACTTGCTTGCCACAGTAGGAATTGGATAGGGGCAGCTACGGCTGTGGATCAAAATATTGATTAATTAATCAGAACCGGCCTCGTCGCCGGCAGAGGGGTGGCTGCAGCTATGGATGGCGGCGGCGGCAGGGGCATCTATGACAGCGGCGACGGCGGCTATTGCAAGATAAAGAGGAAAGAAGAGGAGGATTATCCGGGACGATCAAACCATCCGGATAAGTTTCAACTGTTGTGGATAAAGCGAAGGCCGTTCCAACTAATTCGGTTAGGATATGAATTGAGATGGTTCCAACTATTTCAGTTAGTATAAGGATCGAGGTGGTTCCAACTACTTCTGTTAGGATAAGGATAAAGTTGTTATTTTTAAAATATTTTGTTCTTATCTTCTTGTAAGCCTTAAGACTATAAATAGGGGCCCTAATGGCTCATATAAAGTCACTCCAGTTTAGAGAGAATTAATGTACAGACTCTTCCACATAAAAATATTGTGTTCTTTTTTTTCTCTTTAATCTGGTTTCAGATATCCATCGGGGAGGCGCTGCGACATTGCTTTCTCCTCCGACGAATCAAGTGGTATTAGAGCATCTAACCCTAGTGTATGGTGCGAACCAAAAGTGTCTATAAAGCTACCGGTGAACAACTCTCCGTCTTCGACATCTTCTGCAAGCCACCGACGAGGAAAACGAAGAGCCCATCTACCATGTTTGCAGACGAGCAGATAGCGACGTCATCCGACTTTGCCGCCAAGGTCGCCACGCTGTCTGACGACATGAAGATCGTTCTAGATTGGATCAAGACCCAATCTGCAGCACCATCGACAATGCCGGTGGAGAAGAGCAGTCGACTCGCAGGAACTCCTCCTCCAAAGGTGCGTGTGACGCCGAAGAAGGGAGCTGCCGAGGATACCTTGGGTGCGCGAGATGACGACAACTCCGACGATGACGAAAGTATAGCTCCGTCGGTTGCAGAAGGGAGATCGAAACCGTTTAAGGTTGAGGCCAAGATCGAGATCCCCAACTACGACGGTATTGTCGACGTTACAAAGCTAGATGCCTGGATTGACCAACTGGAGACGTACTTCGACCTCTACAACTATAGCAATGCGGAAAAGGTAACTTTCACAAAACTAAAACTTGTAGGTCATGCTTTGACTTGATAAAAGGCCACTCTCCAAACTTCTGCCAATGAGTATTTCACCTGGAGTCAGTTTAAACGACTGATTCGCCAGGAGTTCTACCCTATAGTATATGAAGAAGAGCGATGGAAGCGCTAGCATGTCCTGTGCCAAAGACGTGACCAGACAATGCAGGACTACACCACCAACTTCCGGCGCCAAGCCTTGGCGCTTGGCATCTCCCTCGACGATCCACAGGTTATTCATAAATACACCACGGGCCTACAGGAGCGCATTAATGATGAGCTTTGTCTATTCAATGTTCGTGATATCGCCTCGGTGAGCCAAACAGTCATGACGATTGAACGAAAGAACAAACTATCTCGTGGGGAGAAGCCATCTGGAGAGTCTGCTGAGGACTTGAAAAAATTCAAAAAGAATGGCTCTAAAAAGAAGGGGTTCTCTGATCGTGATTTGTACTGTGATCATTATAAAGTCACAGGACATGTCAAGGATCGATGCTGGAAGCTCCATCCAGAGATGAGACCAAAGAAGAAGGACGATTGTGGTAAACGCACAACGACAACGGCAACGACATCGGCAAGATCGACAAGTGATGCTCCTACTTTAATCTGACGGATTGATCAAGCAGACACTAGCTTGTCTCTGATGGTTATGCCGAAGGAGACAAACCTATGCCCGTCAAATCCGACTGATAAGAGAGAGGGGTTGTTCACTTTTCCAGTTCAAGTCAAAAATGAGGTGATCAATGCCATCATCGATCCCGGCAGCCAAAAGAACTTGATCTCGAAAAACCTAGTTCAAAGGCTGGGTTTGTCGACTACACCACACCCACACCCATATCCATTATGGTGGATTAACAGTAACATCGAGATGAAGATCGATGGCCAGTGTAAGGTGAAGTTTGTAGTGACTAGCGTCTACATCGTCGAATTGCTGTGCGAGGTTGTGCCGTTGAACATTTGCAACCTCATCTTCGGTAGTCCCTATCTATGGGACCGTGACACTACCTTCTTCCATCGTCCTCAGCAATACCAATTTATTAAGGATAGACAAAAATTTTTGTTCACTACAGAGCCATTATCAACAACTATAGACCTGGTAATCGCTTGCCAGGCCAAGAGGATGATCAATGCATGTTAAAAGTTTGTCTTACTGGTCATTCGGCCAATTATATCTGAGAAGGCAAACAGCAAGATATTAAGCCTAGCATGCAAGAAAAATATTGATGATGTAGCTAAACTGATCGGCGAGCATCAGGATTTGTTTCAAGAAGTACAAGGACTGCCACCAAAGCGAGCCGTGGAATACGAGATCCAATTGATCAACGATGCTCCGTTACCGAATCTTGGCATGTACCGAAACTAGGTGGTGGAGAATAAGGAGAAAAAGTGACAGGTGATTGAGTTACTCGAGAGTGGTGCTATCAAACTGAGTAGCTCCCCCTATGGCTCCCCGGTCATGCTAGTGCCAAAGAAATACGGTGGGTGGCGAATGTGTATCGACTACCGCACTCTCAACAAAATCACTATCAAGAATCGCTACCCCTTACCGCGGATCGATGATCTCTTAGACCAACTGAAGCATGCTCTCTACTTCACCAACCTGGACCTGAAGTCCGGCTATCATCAGGTTCGAATCTGAGAGGATGACACCTAGAAGACCGCGTTCAAGACTCGATAAGGCCTATTTGAATGACTCGTCATGCCATTCGGCCTTTGCAATGCATAAGCTACTTTTATGCAACTAATGAACGACGTTCTACGCCCTTTCCTCAATGACTTCGTGATCGTCTAGCTCGACGACATCCTCATCTACAGTCGATCGTAGGAGAAGCATCTGGCGCATGTCAAGAAGGTTTTCATGCTACTCAAGGAACACCAACTCCGCTTAAACCCTAAAAAGTGTGAGTACAGCAAGCAAAGCCTGGTGTATCTCCGGTTCGTGGTAGGCGGCGGCGAGCTTCAAATCGACCCCGACAAGGTCAGGGCTATCAAGGAGTGGCCTAGGCCCAAAAATGTGCTGAAAGCGCGGAGCTTTATGGGCACTTGTGTCACGCCCCGGGACCGGCGAAGGCCCTCCCGGTAGCGTGCCCAGACCCGCCATATGTCAACACATATGAGGCGTCTACAATAAAAGCGAAAGTAAAAGCAAGAAATAGTACAAATAGAGCAGTAACAACTAGTGATATCAGAGCGAGCAAGGTTCTATCATCTAAGCAAGAGTAGAGAAAGCATAACTAAACAATAAGAGTAAACATAAGGTAGTACAAATAATATCTCCTCAACAGGAATACAAGGATCCAAAAGAATGGTGGTCTCTATACATAAACGGGTACAACTCACAACCTCTCACAAAATAAAACTACGAGAGGTAGANATCTAGAATTCCAGTTTTCGAACTTTTTAGGTCGGAAAACATTCTACGACCCTCCACCAAGTGTGGAAAAGCTCGAAACACATCCAAACACTCGAACCTCGCAATTTGCAAAGGTCCAGTGTGTTACAACTTGCCAATAAGTCCGAAAGCTTATCCGGCACTTTTCTGTCCTTGCTGCCCCCTCTACATGCACTAACGAAGGTCAACCCAAAGTTCGAATGGAGTTCGAAACAAGAGGACACGTTCTGACTTTTGCAACGAAAGATATGCGAGGCGCCTGTTCTTGCGCTACCAAATCTGCAACGACCCTTTGAGTTAGAGGCGGATGCGTCGGGATACGCCATAGGGGCAGTCTTGATGCAAGATGGTCGGCATCTTGCGTATTACTCGGAGATGTTACAAGGAGCTCAAAAGAACTACCAGACCTATGATAAGAAACTCTTGGCACTACACCAGGCGGTGAAGTATTGGCGGGTCTACCTCTTAGGAAAGGAGAAAGTGGTGCATACAAACCACCGTCCACTTCAGTACCTCCAAATGTAATCAAAATTGCAACAAGCACGTCATATGAAATGGATGACGTACTTACAGCAGTTCAATTTGGTGATCAAGTACAAGAAAGGCACTCACAACAAACTAGTTGATATGCTGTCACGACCACCATTGGCAGCACTTTGCTTGTCGATATTTATGCAAGTTCATCCGAATTTTCAAAAGTATGTAAGCTTATATGCAGAAGACTCAGATTTTCAAGGAGCACTGGCTGACATCGAAGTAAGACGACCTACTGAGTTTGTCTTGCAAGGCGGTCTACTACACAAAGGTGCACTACTATGTGTACCTAAAGATGGCAATCAAGTACAATGGATTCGAGAAGCTCATACCTCGAAGGTGGTAGGTCACTTCGGGGTGAACAAAACCTTACAAAATCTCCAGTGCTACGTCTATTAGCCTTACATGCAAAATGATATGGCGTGATTTATGAAGGAATATGTCCTGTGCTGTACATCCAAGCCCGCTAATCGGAAGGTGGGCCTCTATACCCCTCTTCCAGTGCCGACTCGTCCTTGGAAAAGTATTTCCATGGACTTCTTAGGAGGCCTCCCAAGGACCCGACGAGGACACGACTATCTTTACGTGGTGGTTGATCGATTCTCCAAGATGATAGTACTTGTGCCATGCAAGAAGGCAATCACCGGCGAGAAAACTGCGAGGTTATTCTTCCAACACGTTTGGACACATTTTGGACTACCAACCTTGATTGTATCTGACCGTGACAACCATTTTCTAAGCAACTTTTGGCGGTCTTTGTGGTCCATGATGAACACAAAGCTACAACGGAACACGGCTTTCCATCCTCAAAACGATGGTCAAACAGAAATGGTCAACCGGACAGTTGTATATCTGCTGTGAGGATATAATGCTCAACATCCTAAGGCTTGGGACGAGAGCCTTCCATACTTGCAGTTCACGTTCAATCGAGCTATACACAGTTCCACTGGCAAGACTCCTTTTGAGGTGTGCTTGGGTTATTTACCACCAAGTCTATTTGACTTGGCATTCACAGTCAAGCAACCGCATACCACCAAGGAGGAAAATGAAATGACAAAGGCACAGTGCTTCTTGGAGAATATTCAGAAAGTGTATAGCGAAGTGGAGCGACAACTACAAAAATCTCAACAGAAGTATAAAGAACGATATGACCGACATCGAGTGAAAGGTGATTTTCGAGAGAGTGATCTGATATGACTCCATCTCAACAAAGAGCGCTTAAAAGGCGAGCGTAAGAAACTTAAACATATTCGTTATAGACTTTTCAAGATCCTGAGCAGAATTGGTGAGAATGCTTATCAATTGGAGTTGCCCGCATACATGAAGATGTATTCGGTCGTCAATGTCGAAAACCTAAAGTCCTTCGAGCCATCAATGCTAGACGATAAGTCCGAAGAAGTACTGCCATCCGTGGAAGACTCGTGGTAGAACGCAAAAAGCAGCTAGCTGAGAATGCTATCCTAGAATGCAAGGTCACGACGACACGCAAATGTGAATGTGAATCCTTCCGTGTTGGACAGAAAGGTCAAAAGCCAAGTGCCGCTAAGTAGTTCACAAGAAAATTTGGGAAAACTCAGTTTCCTCACTTGCAGTTCTAGATCCAGTAGGTGCTAATTCCTCTCAAAAATTGGGGACCTATGATCTGGGGCGATCAAACCATCCGAATAAGTTTCAACCATTGCGGATAAGGCGAAGGCTGTTCCAACTAATTCGGTTAGGATATAAACTGAGATGGTTCCAACTATTTCGGTTAGGATAAGGATCGAGGTGGTTTCAACTACTTCGGTTAGGATAAGGATAAAGTTGTTATTTTTAAAATATTTTGCTCTTATCTTTTTGTAAGCCCGAAGGTTATAAATAGGGGCCGTAATGGCTCATGTAAAGTCACTCCAATTTAGAGAGAATTAATATATAGACTCTTTCACATAAAAATATTGTGTTCTTTTCTTTCTCTTTAATCTGGTTGTAGATATCTATTGGGGAGGCACTGCGACATTGCTTTCTTCTCCAACGGATCAGAGGAGAAGGAAGAGGAGGAAGAAGAAGAAAAAGAGAAATAGTGTAAAATTCACTCAAAAAGTACAACTTTCACCTAAAGAGTGTAACTCTCATCTCAAAGAGTGTAATTTTTGTCTCAAATAGTACAATTTTCATTTAAAACAGTGCAAAATTTTTTTTAAAATAGTATAACTTTATTTTAACAGTACAATTTCATTATCTTCTTCCTTATTCTATGATTTTTTATCTTTCCTGTAGGAAAAAAATATTTTTTTATTGTTATTTTTTATTACTCTTATTTTTTTTCTCTTTATAATTTTTTAGGAAAACTTCAAAAACCTTCTTGTGGTTTCGCACTTTTTCATTTTAGTACCCTGTGGTTTAAAGTGTATCAAATTATTACCCTATGGTTTCTCACTTTATCACTTTAGTACCCTATGATTTAATGTGTATCAAGTTAGTACCCTATGGTTTTATTTTTGTATCAAGTTAGTACCCTGTGGTTTTTAAACCACAGGGTACTAAAGTGATAAAGTGCGAAACCACAGGGTACTAACTTAATACACTTTAAACCACAGGGTACTAAAGTGAAAAAGTGCAAAACCACAGGATACTAACTTGATACACTTTAAACCACAGTGTACTAAATTAAGAAAAAGTGAAACCACAAGCGGGGTATTTGAAGTTTTCCCTAATTTTTTTGTGTCACAACCTCTCCCTTGCCCTCTATCGCAACCACTGCCCTCGTCGAAGTGTAACTATTTTTCTCCCTCTCCCTAGCTGGTGGAGGGCCGTCCTCGCTATCGTCACAAAGGGCCGCGAAAGCAGCGGAGGAGGGTCGGAAAGAAAAAAAAAAAAAGGGGCGTGGCGCGGCCTCAGCAAAATCAGAGGCGAAAAGGGTGGGGGGTGCATAGGCGAGGGCAAAGGCGAGACGATCGGCCATTTCTGCCTCCACCTCCGCCGCCTTCTTCGGAGAGGAAAAAAAATGAACGCGAGAAAAAAAAAAAAAGGAGAGAGAAAAATATATAAGGGTATTTTTGTTAGTTTGCTGAAAATCCGAACCGAATCTGTAAAATCAAAAATGGTGGTTTAGTTTTGCAAAAGTTCAAAACTTGTAAATTTTTTATGCAAATTGGCCATATTGAAAAGTTGAGGGGGGCCATGGCTCCGTCTGTGATGTCGGTGCAACACGTTTGTAAGTTCAAGAGAGAGAGAGAGAGAGAGAGAGGGAGGGGATAAGAATAGATAGCACTAGAATTTCAGATAATATTTAGAAATAATTTTGTCATTTTGAAAGAATACTTAAATGCCTCATATGTATTCTGGTTTTTTCTCGTCGCAAAAGCTCGGAGAAGCGAGCTTTTGTGGTAGCGCTACCCACCGTCACTCTTGATTGATTTCAAAACACACCCATATTTTCTAAACGAAAATATTTTTGAAAGCGTCTAGTTTTGTGTAGCAAAAACTGAGCCAAACATGTACAAAGTAGCTTAGGGCATGTTTGTTTACTCATAAGTCTATTTTATATTAAAAATAACTTTTGGTTAAACTGAAGCTTAAAAAATTCTTTTTAACTGCTATTTGTTTGGCATGAAGTCAATGAGTACAAAACTATTTATTGCTCTACTTTTTCTAATTTGTTCATTTTACTAAAAATTTTCACACCAACATGCAAGAGAATAGAAAAACTTTACAACAGCTAATTTTAAATTATTTTTTCTATTTATTTTTCTTTCGTAATTGACTTTAGCATCATCCAAGGCGAAACCAATTATGACATATTTAGAAACCGGAGATATAGTCAAATTTACTTTACGGCAAATCATAAAGGTGAACATTGCAATATTTTGGTGAAATAAATATGTCCATGTATAGTAAATAAACGTTTAAGATAAGAGAAAGGTGAATAGAGTTTTACAGATGCACTGGAATTTTACAGATGCACTGGAATTTGCCTCTTGTTGTTTTGGTAGAGAACACACATAAATTATTTTTTTGAGTAAAGTATATTAGAATTTTTAACGTCTAAATATCTTTTGCAAATGCGTTATGATTTAAGTCTTAATCTGCACACTTACACTTTTTTTTCTTTTTTGTAACTAGATTTTTTTTTTTTTTTTGATATAAGGACTTTAATAGGCTTTTGTTGCATACAAGACTTATAATTTTTAATTTTTAATTGTTTTCTAGAGTGGGATGATTTTACTAGTTACATTGATGTGATTACTAAAGAAGTCTCCGCCCTATGATGAGTAGAGTGTAAATCATACACCTCTTTAAGATGTATGAGTAGTATTGCTCTATTGCTCTAACTTAGAAGGAAATTTTTTTCACAATAATCTCTAAAAAATTGTATAATTCGTCAAATGACCTTATTAAAATTTTAATTGGCAAGTTCATTCTATTTTGGCAAATTTAGTGCCACATGAGGGAAAAAGTGAAAGATAGTAAATCATTCATTGTCTTAGTTTGAGGATCTTTGAGATTGTTAAAATTGTATATAAATTATTACGATTTTTTGTTTGATTATTAGAATTTATGTGCGTTTGTTAAAATTTCTTAGAATTATATATCATTGAAATTTTTGTGTAGCTATTAGAATTATATATAAAAAAAGAACAAAATAGTAAGTCAATTCACTTTTTTCTCTCCAAAGAGAAAACGAGTAAATGATTCATCGTTTTTTTAAGTTTTATTAAAGACTAAACAATTAATTATCTTCTAATTATTGTTTTATTCTAACGTTGAGTTGGACAAAGTAAAATTATTTGAACAAATAAATTTTTACCCAAATTATATAGCCAAATATATTTTTTTTAAGGTCTAATTTTTTTCTTAAAAAAAGTCCACCTAGAAGGCAATGGTAAAAACAAATACCGAATATACAATTTCTACCTTACAGAATTCAACACCGAAGCATATTCCATCACACAAGTCTTTCGTCTGGTACCTATTTCAAGTACATAATTATCGATCTAATTACAGATCGACAAATATACATACATAGCCTCTAAAAAGAGTATACAATCTAATTACATACTCCACATAAAATAATTTGTAATTTTTCTATCAGATGCATCTGTTCACACACGCCGATCTCCACATTAGAATTCACTCGGTGTGAATATTAAAGCACCTCAAGATGAATTCCAACAAAAAAAAGAAAAAGAAAAAAGAAAAAAGATTTGTCTTAAAAATTTTGTTTTCATCATTCCAGATGACATAGTTATTTGTAAAACACCTCGGAGCTGTTTTTTTTTTTCCTTTTAATTCACGAAAAACCATAACCCTTTGCTGCAATTATAGAGAATAACCGCGAATTATTTGCACACTGTAAATTGTTTTTATCCCTCCAAGCTCCCAATTAGGAAAGTGAGATTTTGTCGAAGCACATTCCCAATAGATGAACACGCAGGTATACGCATGCACAGAAGTAAATAACAAGAAAAACAGCAATGCTTAAGAGTTCATTTCCTGAAAATGAATAAAGCAGAGAGCGTGGTACCTTTCGCTCCTATAAAAAAAAAATAAATAAATAAATAATCTTGCTCCTACCAACCACGTTTAGAGAAGCCACCATCCACAACAAAATTCATTCTTTACACAAGGAAAAAAGAACCCTAATAAATGAAACATTCAAAAGACTGTTCTTTTCTTCCCTCAATGAAACTGAAAAATCACGTAAAATTATCCAGCTTTGAACACAAACTTTCCAAGTGGTGATCTGGAGAATGTAAAATACAGCAAGGGCAAACAACATAAAAGTCAGCAGATGATTGGAGAATTTGAATATCAAGTACCACCGTGCCGGTAAAGAAGCAACGACCGGTAAATAGCGGCAAGGTGGAGGAAAACAACGAGCAAAATAATCAGATCATCCAACAAGCCCACTAGGCCTAATACACCTGTACAAAATAGACCGTTGGAAATTGTAATTCGTAAAACATGCTAGTTAGACTGTTAGACTAGTACTGGGACATTACATGCGGAAAATTAGAAGTTACATCGCCTATACCTTCCGGAAGAATGTCGACAGGGCTCAGAACGTATATTGCACTAAGCACCATCTGCAAATATGAAGCTCCATTATTAATTAAAAACAACAGAAACTTAAAAATACTCTTTATTGCCATCCACATTTCTAAACCTGAAAGTAACTATGTTTGAAATCTTTTTCTTATAAATCGGTAAATAAGTAATAGAACAGAGCATGATAGTAAGAGTTTAACACTTAAACATTTCCAAATAGACTAACATTAAAGTCCAATAATTATATGCATTGGGGCATCCAGATTTCACGAGACTTGCTTTACTTAAAAATATGATCTTTGTGAATCTTGGAAAATACAAAGCTAGCATTCTGTGCCGTTCATTTTTCTTTAGTTTGACTTGTAAATGATTTTCTCTTTCTTCTTATTGGTGATGACTAATGGGACAAAGGGAGTAGTAGATCATCGATTTGGTCAGACATGCTCTGAATCATAAATACAATGAGCAAATGATTGAAGACACAGTGTATAGACAAAAAATAATTAGATTTAGACAAAACACAAAAAGGATGTCTTTGGTCACATATGATGGTAATAAAAAACCTGTTACCAGTTTAAATTCAATAGACTCAAGCAAAAGAGAATATCAAAGTTCAAGAGGCATTCCAAGCATAAAACCGGATCTTGTCATAAATCCTCTCATGTGGGAAGTCCATAAACAGGTGGTACGAGCATTGAACACTCAACAGTATGTATGGAAACCATCAGAACGCTCGAAAATAAAAACAAAGAAAAATGAAGATAAATACAGAATAAGAAAACTGCAAAGTTCTCACATGCTGATCAAAGTAAAGTAGGAATTTTTTTTTTTTTTTTTTTTCATCTTCTCATTCAAATCCAACTAGACAGATGTTTTTGCATTAAAAATACACAGGAAAAAAGGAGACCCAAAAAAAAAAGCAATAGCCTTCTTGAAATCTAACGCACAGATGGAGAAAACTGTTCCAGATTTTGCATATAAACTTACTGCAAAAATCATTCGCGCCCTGAAGACCAGTGGAAGTGTCCTCTGAGGATCCATCAGTTCTCTAAATAACCTTCGAATGAAAAATGGAAGATCCCACAACCTCTGTTGAGAGATGTAAGCATACAATGTTATAAATTTCATTCAAAAAATTATTAAAGCAGATTTGATATATTATAGAAAGTCCAGATAAAACTCCAATTCCAACCATATCACATACTCACCAAGACTGTTAAATACCAATGCTACTTCAATGTAGCGCCTTTCAGTTTCAGCCTTGAGAGTTTCTCTTTGAGCCTCAACAAAAATAACTAAAAGTTTCTAAAGATTAAATGTTTAAGAAACAAAACGAGAATGTTACAATGTCAAAATTGAATTTTGTTCAAACATTAGTATATGCTATATTGATTCTTTGTCCATTTCTTTTTCAAAAGGTAAATTGCCGAGTATCACTTTGGTCCTCAAACATTTAAAGTGGACATTCGATACCCCAAGCTTTTGGAAGTGCTTCATTTTAGTCTTTTTCTTCATCTACCATTACAGAAAAATTTCTCTCACCCAGTGCATCTGTACATCTACATCACAGTCATCAACCTTCGATTGCATTCATATTTCAATCACTCCTGCCATTAGAGTTGCAACCTTTCACTAGTTATAAATTACATGGGTAGATTGAAAGTAAGAGATGGATGAAAGGCCCATAAATTGGTAATGCATGGATGTATGGATGCACTAGGTGCACCTACTAAATTTGCCTCGAACACACAGGGTGATGGCAATTCTCTCTTCAAAAATAACAGTGTTAGCGTAGATCTATTTATGTTAACATAATGAGCACTAATAGTTATTCTATTTACATTATTTATTTGTCCTTATTTTGTTAACCCTAACTGTACATAGCTATTGTACTCTCTCTATATATTCAATACAAACCCTAAATGGGTTCTTGCGGTTTTATTAAAACTTTTATGATATCAGAGCCAAATACCCTCTAGGGTAAAATCAACGAACTGCCATCTTTTCTCTTCCTTGATATCACTACTAACATATGATCATTCTTCCTCTTCTCTCTCTTCGCTGTGGCGACGATCTCCTATCTTTTCTCTGCCACAATACCTGTGGCTATAGTACCATCACTACAGTTCCTCCACTACAATAATTTCAGCCTGCTTCAACTGTCATGGCAGCTAACATATCATCTTCTCTCTCGATTGTTAACATCAAAACCCTAATTCCCCTTGAACTTACTAGCAACACCTATCTTATTTGGAAACAAGTGTTTCTGACTGTGTTGGAGAGTTCTGGAGTTACATCTTACATGGGGTGGCACTGAGATCGTCCTTCCTCAATTCATTAGGTGACAGACAAAGAAGATTAAACCGAATCTAGCTTATTCCACTTGTTAAAAAGAGGATACTACAATTTTGTCTTTGGACCAATGCCACACATCTTTGAGCATCCTGCAGATGGTATCGCCCCTCACCAAAAACAGCATGCAAAGCCTGGATTGTGATCGAGACGTATTTTTTTGATAAAACAGCATCAACTATTTTTTTTTTTGTTTCCTTATAAGAACTGAGGAGCATAAAGAAGGGAACGATGAGCATGTCTAAGTACATGCCAGAAGTCAAATCTATTAGAGACGCCCTGCCAACAATTGGACAAGGTGAATCGAATCATAACCTTGTGAGACGGTTCTTTTGAGTCTCCCTGAAGAATATCAAGGGTTTGTGAGCGCACCGAACACACACTGAACGAAGCGTACATTCGAACAACTCCATCTACTCCTAGTGCAAGAGGAAACGGAAGTACAGCAAAGGAATGGTCACTTTTCTAACCCATTAATTGAAGGTGAAGCCCTATTTGTGACCTATCTGATTCCACTAAAAAGGTTTGGTATCTTGGTACTTGAGCCTCTAATCACATGACATTAAATTCAGGAATACTTTCAAATTCTAAGCCTTATGTAGGGAAAAATAAAATTTTTATTGGCGATGAAAATCTTCTTTCAATTGCTCAAGATTGGTGAAACAAATTTGAATGTATCTTTTGGATCTTATGCCCTTAAAAGATATTCTTATTTTTCCTCTATTAAAAGAAACTTGCTCTTTGTCTGTGAATTTTGTGTGAAAATAACTTATCTTTTGAGTTTGATTCTAAAGGTTTCTATGTGAAGAACAAGAAACCAGGAAAAGCTTCTCCCATGCAGTAGTTTGGGAACTTCTCTCTACACCTATCTTCAAATGTTACAGGTATAGGTAATAAGTCAATTTTTACTTTGGTCGCATTTAAGTCTAGCTGCGATCTTCGGCATAGAAGGTTAGGTCATCCGAGTTAAGGTGTTCTTTCAAAATTTATTAAAGGGAATAAAATATTTTTTGATTCAGAAATAAAGTGTCTCATTGCAATGCTTGTACTATTGGCAAACATATTAAACTTTCTTTTAATGAATCTGATTCTCGTTCTACCTTCTGTTTCACCTTATTCATTATAATGTGTGGCAAGTCACTGTTGATTCTGTTTCTAGATACAAATATTATGTTTTGTTTGTCAATGATTGCTCTCGTTATTCCTAGATTTATTTGATGAAATTTAACATGAAATGTTTGAAAAGTTTCTTGAATTTAAGACTTTAGTTGAAAATCGACAACAAATATTATTTTCGAATCTGATCAAGGAAAGGAATATGTCAATGAGAAACTCACAACTTTGTTTCAACATGTGGTATAATTCATCAGATTTCTCGTCGTCCCACACCACAATAAAACGGTGCAAGAGAACAACACAAACAACTCGGTAATGTTGCTCGAAGCCTCCTTTTTCAAAAATGCATGCCTGCATGTTTTTGGGACGATGCAATTCAAACCGCTGTTTTTCTCATAAATTGCACTCCTTTTGTTGTTTCAAAGGGTAAATCACCTCATCATGTTTTGCATGCTTATTCTGCATTTGACTTGCAACTTATGAAAGTATTTGGGTGTTTGTAAAATTATCGGGATCTATAGGACATCACAAGTCACAAACTCTCTCTCGGTCTCTCCATTGCATTTATCTAGAAATATCTGATGAACATAAGGGACTTTGATGCCTTCATCTAAGCACCGGTAAAGTTTATATTTCTCGCCATGTTGCCTTTGTAGAGTGTTTTGCATTTATCTTCTCCCAAAATCTTCAAAGCATTTAGATCCTTTCTGCTCTCTTTCAACTTTTAAAATGTTTCAAAATTTTGTCACATCCACCCTTGTTAGATAGTGATCCATCCACTCTTAAGGCGAATTCTAATTTTGACTTTCATTCACTCTAAGAGTTTAGCCTCACCTACATTTGTTGCACCTTCTATTTCTATTTCACCAATTTTTCAGCACTTGGAGGAGCATCCTGCCAATGAGAATTCTACTATCCCATTGCCTAGAATTGAAACACATGCCTCTACAGACAGTCAGAAGGAGCTTCGGATCTACACCAAACGACACTCTTCTAAAGAACCCATTGCACCTATTTCAACCTCCTCAAACACCTCTAACTGAGCCTATACGACGTTTAGCACCTTTATCCGACCATACTCTACCTAATATTCCTATCCATTCTACTTAGTCCAATCCACCTACTAGGTCACAAGGTTCTTAACCAAGCACAAGGATGTATCATCCTCTTTCCTAGCTTCAAAGAATTCTACTCTTCCTGCTGACCCTAACGTTTTTCCAGAAGTGTTTCAGAATGCAGGTTGGTAGAATGCCATGTACGAAGAATTTCAAGCCTTGCTTCAAATTCCACTTGATATCTTGTTCCTCCACCACCGTCTGTTAATCTCATTGGGTCCAAGTGAGTTTTTAACGTCAAGCAAAGGTGGATGGTTCCTTCGAACGTCTCAAAACTCATCTTGTAACTCAAGGCTACAAATAACAATATGACACCATTTTTCATGAGACCTCCCATGCTGTCAAACCTACTACTATCCGTACTGTTACTTCAGTGGATCTTTTGTCTAGATAGGACCTTCGACAATTAGATGTCAAAAATCTGTTCCTTCACAGTGTTCTTTCTGAGAAGGTATACATGAAACAACCACCAGCTTTCGTACATCCATCCTATCCTAATCACGTCTGCCGCAGAAGGTGATTTACGAACATAAACAGGCACCATGCGCTTGGTTCCAACACTTTACTTCTTTCTTATCCAAGTTGGGGTTCAGTACTACCGTTGATCCATATATGTTTGTTTCTTGGTCCTCACAAGGCATTCTTGTGCTTCTGTAATACGTTGACAACATCATTGAAACGGGCAGTTCCTCCTCATTATTGCACTCTTTAATCTCGACACTGCAATTAAAATCTGTCATTACTTTTTGGAAGTGAAAGTTACTACCTCTACTGATGGTCTTTCTTTAACACAACAGAAGTATGCTCCGACTGTCACGGCCAATCTTCGAGCAAACCTATTTCCAATCCTCCTCCTTAGCACTCAACTGTCTGTTCACAAGGATCGTTTGCTTGAGGATTCTTATACTTATCATCAACTGGTTGGGACCTTACAGTTACAGTATCTCACTTTTAATCGTCCCAACATTACCTGTGTTGTCAATTTGGTTGCCCAGTTCTTGCATAGGCCTTGTGAGTGGTCAAAAGCATTTTTTGTTACATTCGTGGCACCTTATAATATGGTCTCCAATTCTTCTGCTACATTAATGCCTCCTTATTGCCTGTCTTCGCGCTGCTGGTGCCTAGACACCCGCCATTCCACTTCCGGCTTTGGTATCTTTTTTGGACGTAACCTTATTTCTTGGTCTGCCAAGAAACAACCAACTATTTCTTCGTCAAGTTTGAAAGCTGATTATCATTTCGTTAGCTTTACTCTAGCTGAAACTATTTGGATTCATCGTCTTCTTTGTGATACTGATGGTACCACTACAGCGCCCAATCTCCAAATACTGACAATCTCAATACTACATATATTGCTACTAATCCAGTCCTACATGCACGCACCAAGCAAGTCGAGCTTGACCATCATTTCCTACCGAAGAAAGTTCAAGCAGGTGACCTTTCCCTGTTTCATATCTCATCTAAGTATCAACTTGCAGATCTTCACCAAATCATTGACCACTTCATGTTTTTCTGCACTTCATTTCCAATCTTCACATCTGGCTGCGAAATGCTCAAATTGCGAGGGAATATTAGCGTAGATTTATTTATGATAACATAATAAGCACTAATAGTTATTCTATCTACCTTATTTGTATATCCTTATTTTGTTAAAACATTAGTTGTACATAGCTGTTGTACTCTCTCTCTCTTATATATATATATAGAGTAGGTCTTGTGAGGCCTCCGTGCTCCTAAGCCGTTTTCAATAATGGGACTTTCGAATCGACGATCGGTTCCGTTAGACATAATCTAGCGTATTTAAAGTATCTAGAAACTAAATATTGCGATATTCCGATATCATTTACCTAGCGATCGAAAGGATTCAAAATCAACAATTTTTAATGGTTGATGTATATTGTTTGCAAGTTTAACGGTGTAGAAATATTCAAATCAGATGAAATTTTGATAAAAAAATTCTTTATACTATTTACTACAATATCAATATCTCTGATCGAAAATTTTAGTGCTATATCACCACTTTTTGTGAGATTTTTATTTTCAGCTGTTGATTTTGAACCCTTTCGATCGTTAGGTAAATGATATTGAGAAACCACAAAATTTATTTTCTAGATACTTCAAATACACTAGATCAAGTCTAATGAAGCCGATCATCGATTCGGAAGCTCCATCATAAAAAACGGCTTAGGAGCATGGAGGCCTCCATGCTCCTAATAGTACACAAGACCTATTATATATATATTCAATATAAACCCTAGATGGGTTCTTATGGTTTCACCAAAATGTTTAGTAAGATGAAAGGAAAAAAAAAGGAGGTGGTAAGGACTAAAGTGAAGCATTTCCAAAAGTTGGGGGAGTCAAATGTCTAACTTCATTCGAGAACCAAGCTGGACCTTCACTAGAAGTTGAGGGACTAACAATACCCTCCTCTAAACATGTTATTAATATACTTTGATATTTTTTAGATTAAGTTATGGTAACTTGCACAATTGACTCCCAAACAATGGGGCAGTTTGCACTGTGGTGCCCAAACTTTTATTCATCCAACCTGATGGCCCAAACTTCTGCAACTGTTGCAATATACTTCCATTGTAACATCCCATCACATCAAGACCACACCATTGCCACCACAACAGGATGGAGAGAGAAGCGGCAAGAAATTGCCAACAGCCAGTGCAACATGTGATTCATGCACCATAAGCAATATTTAAGTAGGCAGATCTTCATTCTGAAGTCTAATATGTTGAATATGGTAAGCAACGTCTAAAAGACCTATGTATCATCCCTGTTATCTTATATATAAGAGATCTACACAAGAACATGAAAATTCTACCGAAGTCAATAGACGACTTTTAAGTCTAGACAAACAAACAGCTTAATGCCAAAGCAACCGAAACACATAGAGGCCTATGTATTATGGAAAAACTAAATTTTTGACTGAAAATTTAAAAGTACTCCTAGTAAAATTGGATAATTAAAATTGAAATATCTTGTCTCTAGTTCAATAGTGACAATAGAAAAGAGAAGAGGAGAACAATTGACAGAGAAAGCACTCATCGACCAATGTAAGAAAGTTATGCCGATGGAGATGTAACAATGTAAACTACATTGTAGTTACTGAAATCCCACGATAAAAAGACATGATTTTGTGTACCAGCATCAAATTGTACATGAAATTTCTGAAGCATAGTAAAAGAAGAGTTATTTGTAAAGACTAGCGGCAAAAGTCCGACAAATTTAGGAAGACCAAGGAAAGGACATGAAGAACTTTTCAACTTAAATCTGCGAATCTCATAGAGCAGCAAGGAAACAAATAGTAAATTACAAAAAAGAAAATTGTCCATGTCTTCCACCAAATTTCCTTTAGGTGGTTTCCCGTTTCATAGATTTTCCATCCTAGGAAGAGGGACGAGTATCCCTAGTAGGAATTCTACTTCATAGTTTAAACCCATATTAAGTTTGGTTGGAGATAATGGGGTCTAGCAATAAAAATAGGCTACCCATGATGATACTGCAATTCTACCTATGTGATGGAATTGCCTTCCCTCAATGTGTTTGGTGGCGTAAGGGGACATATTTACCACAATCCTCCTCTCTCCCTTAACCCAGCACTACTTTAAAGGATTTAGAACCAACCACACTATCATGTCCACGTCCACATTGCAAATAGAAGATGAAACTGAAAGTGTCAGTAGCAATTAGATCAACAATCAGAAAGTGTAATTTTGGTGAAGGGCACCTCAGGGAATTCATGGAGTTAAATAAGCAGAATGAATTATAAACCTGAATAAGGCTACTTGGACCTCCACCATATCTTCGATTGTACTGAGCAATGTTTTCCAAAACTCGAATAGAATCTGGATCCCGGCGCTCATGTCGTGCAGCATCAGTAGGTATCAGCAGAGTTATAAAGCGGCGGCATATGGGGCATTTGCAGGGCTGAAGAGGAGACCCATGATGCCACACATTCAGAATGCACTGTCCTGAAATCCATAAACAGAGCCTTGAAGTGCAAATCAGCTTATAAATAAGCATTTTATCATAGAATCATATATTTAGGACTTGAAACAAGACATTGCTACTTCGGTAGATCATGGTACCAACTCATATTCTGCTATAGCGAGATATCACCTATTAGAGATATGAGAAACAGCGCCTTTAATAGACTCCTTCGTTCATAAAAATAATTTTGCCGGATGCTCAATTGTACAACACCCTTGCTTTGAGTATATGCAAACAACCAATCTTTTCAGGGATAGGAGTTGTTGGTATCATCCCATAGGTATTGAGGAATAGCGAGACAAAGTTTTGCTACAAAAACCTGGAGGTACAAGGAGACATGCAAATGATCTTTTCTGCGGTTTTCACATCATACCCATGAAAAGCCTACATTTCATTCCACAGAGTTATAAGAAAGGTGAGAGATATCAAAATAATGAAATCTCACAGTTCAAGGGTAAAATCTTATTAAGTTTCAATGTTTCAATGGTCGAGTGAAAATTACAAAATTCAAATTAGCTTCCTAAAATTTACTCATTCGTTTTCCATCCTTAGATTATCCTTTCAAGTTTTTTTTTTTTTCCTTTTGTCAACAAAATTTGCTCCAATAATCTTTTTTTTTTACCGCATCAACAAACTCATCTCATAAAAAGCACCAAAGTGCACCAAATGCAAGGTGGAAGGCTGTATTTAGAACTGAATCTACTGAAGATTAGAAAAGTAAAATATAATAAAATAAGAAAAGTTCCCTCTAAAGCCCAAAGTGATCTTCTGATAACTTATAGAACCCTAAATAGCGCACAACATTCTCCTAAATTCTAGTCTAATTAAGCCAATTATGAACCCTAAATCCACTCGGATGGATAGATCCCACTCCAATCAAAAGAACAGGCACACACACACACAAAAAAAAAAAACCTAACCTAATTTCCCTAATCCTTGGCCTCTAATTAAGCAATTAACAATGATAACCGATCGAACTTGGGGGAATCGCGTTCTTCTCACCGCAGAACCAATGGGAGCAATTGGCCTGGCACGGGACGTTGAAGTCGTCATGGCACACCGAGCAGCAGTCGTTCTCCGGGGGCGACTCCATTAACAATGACCAATTCCCTCCCTCTCTTTCTCTCTCTCTCTCTCTCTCTCTCTCTCTCTCTAGGATGCAGGAAGACGTGAATTGCACGGAAGTTCCTCGATGTTATTCCTGCGAGAGGTGAGCGGAAGAGACGACACGGATTCGTGGGACCGGAAGCGCAACGGGGCAGCAATAATTAGCTAATGGCTTCTGGGAAATTTTCGTAAAGATTCCTGGCCTTATATATTCTTTTCCTTTTCATATAAATCCGTAAATTTTAACGCCTTGGATTGGGTACAAAATAGGGTATTAGGGCCATATACACCATTTTGTACCCAAACACAAAATGGGTAAGTTCCCACCTTAGCAGGTTATCCCAAAGATAACCCGCTAACAGGTGGGAACAACAGTTCCCACACAGGGTTGGAACAAGCTCTGAAACAAACTTGTTCTAACCTACCCTTGAGAGAGAGAGAGAGAGAGAGGGGGGAGAAAGAGAGAGATCTTCTCGTGACGAGCGACCGAGCTATATGGGATCTTCGCACGAGCACGAGGATCTTCGCACAGCGAACGAGCGGCTGAGATCTTCTCGCATCGTACGAGAATCTTCGCAGTGGAGCTCCGCGCGGCGCCCCCGCCGTGGGCCACGGCAGAGCCAAAGGAGAAGTTGCTGTAGGGAGTGTCATGCCCCGGGACCGCCGATTTGGTCGGTTCGGCTCGTCAACAGACGCCGAACAGACAGCACCCTCCCTGCCCGCCCAAGGCTCAACACAAGTATCAACATGTATATAAATTTGCGCAAGCGGAAATAGAAATATACATGGCTTGCACGAAGGCAAGCAACAACCCAAGTGAAAGTTCTACAATTACTATATCCATACAAGTACTATGATTACTTTTAATCACATACATGCATATTAAAATTTACATTCTTTCAATCTCTTCTTTATACTACATATGATCATCCAAAACCCAAGTCTTTTACATTTATACATCTTTTATACATTTGCTCATCATAAACAAAAGATGACAACAATAAGGTGTGAACTATACTCAGGTAGTCACTAGCTAGGGTGCGATACCCTTACCATAGTCCTTGACCGCCTCGGTCGGACCTAGATCTGGAAAAAATAGTGAGGTGAGAACTGCAACAAAGTTTTCAGTAGGTTCGGCCGCCACCTAGATCTGGAAAAAATAGTGGGGTGAGAACTACAACAAAGTTTTCAGTGGGTTCGGCCGTCGACCCCGCCAACTTTCCCACTAGGTCTAAATCAGGCATAAATAGAAGAAACAAGTAGATAGATAACCATACTAAATAAATGCAACTACTATGCCTGAACAAGAATGCTAACAATACATGATGCATGCCAATTTTTATTCACAATACCCAATCCTCTTGGCTAATCCATAGGTTTCGCCCAAAACAACTCACCAACTTAAATCTTACTATCGGGAAGAAACTCCTACAACCCGACGGGACCGTCCTCTGGGGAAACTACAACCCAGTGATGACCACTCCGGAGCTCATCGCTCGAGGGGGAGCGACCGCCCTCAAGCCAAGACTTACAGGTGAGTATGATCCAATTCTCAACTATGAGGATGCCATGTTCAATCCAATCCTTAACTATAAGGATGTCATGTTCAATCAAATCCTTAACTATAAGGATGTCATTTTCACAATGCCACAACACACTATGTGTTTTATTCTCTACCATTCATTATGCTCACTAATGCCACACACGCAAAGTGTCTCATTCTTTAGCATTCATTATGCTCACTAACGCCACAAGGTGCTATTTCACTCACTTGTCATAATGTCACCATGTTCCTTACCTCCATTAGGTTCATATCTCAATTCATACATATATAGGGTTCACAATTTGCTCAATATCTCATTCTTGACTCATATGCATTTTTATACTAAAAGCATGCAAGGGATATACACATATATACATTCTCTCAATTTAACCCTATAATGTATGAATCCTACATATACACACATGCTCAATGGGTGACATTTAGACATAAAAGGAGATTCGATGATTTCGGATAGCACCACCCACCTCGTAGGGATGCCGGAAGGCTACGACTCAAGTCTCGCAATTTATGATCGCCAATTCCCCTCGACCACGGCAAACGAAGCCGTAACGGGGTTTTCCCTCGATTTCTTTGCATAGACTCGTCGGAACTTCAATCCGAGTCTCCCAACGCGTCAGCTTACTCGTCAATTAGGGCTACAAGACTATCACGCCCGATATGATAGCATCTGTACTGGGGATGGCAGCTCGTACTGATAGAGTTGAGTACTTGCAGGCCGGTTTTGACTCGTTTCGGGATTGGACGCGTGTTGTGAATGCGATTTGCATGCCGGGAACAGAATCAAATGGACTTATGGTATTATCTAAAGATTTTAAGATGGAGTATCGGTTTTTGAACTTCGTGGTTTGTTATAACATTTTGCCCTTGGCAAACACGAAGATTTTGCGTTGGGATCGTATTCTTTACATGTATTTGTTGGGCAACCCGGAGGTTGTTAGGGCAAAGAACATCAATATGAACATCCCCTTTCTGATTTGGCGGAGAATGGCGAAGGATATTAAGACTTCGGGTCAGAATGAGCGGTTGCGCTTCCCATTGACCATCATGAGGATTTTGTGACTTTATGATGTGGATACACGTTGTACATCCTATGAGCATAGTCTGGGACGGATCAGTGAGACGACGTTTGTTAAGTCATTAGTGCAGCTTCGTACTCCGTCTCAGCGACCTTCTTCACCTACTGCTGCTCAACCTCCTGCTGCTCCTACTTCTTCACGTCCTTCTATGGAGATTTCTGAGGAGGATGTCTCGGTGTCATCAGTTTATCATGAGCAATAGTGATTATCTGAAGAGCTTCAGAAACTATCAGTGGATCAGGCTTAGATAAGAAAGGATGTGAGCAAGATTAAGCGTTTAATGAAGGCGATCTTTGATAAATTGGGTTGTTGTAGCTCAGATCTTCATCCGCAGGGTGATGACTCAGATTGAGTGGTGCAGGGTTCCTCTTTTTGTTGTTTTGGCGTTTTCTTGACAAAAAGGGGGAGATGATGATGATGCATGATGATGCATGCATGATGCTGATATTTTGATGCTTTTTAGATGATGTATTTAGATGGTGATGATGGTGATGTATTTAGATGATGGTTGATGGTTTTCTAACGTTTTTTTTAACAACTCTTAACTATATGACTGTTTATGTATGACTGTTTATGTTTGATCTTTAATGAAAACTCTTGGATCTTGACTGCGTTTTGAGAATGTTTTTTGCAGGAACTTTCAAGACTTCAATACTTCATGTCTAAGTCATAGAGTTTGTATTAGGATTGCGAGAAAAATGTAATTTTTATTTTATTGGATCGATCATGCAGGAGATTGTCGTTTGGTGATTGCGATGATCTTCTTTTTATTGTTTCTGAGTTGTGTTCGAGCGTTGTATTATGTTTTGTCACGAAATCGCCAAAGGGAGAGATTGTTAAGGATTTTCTATGTTCGTGGATTTCGTGAAGTCGAATGGAGTCTTGAAGAGTTGATCGCGGAGGTTTGAAGAGAAGATTCACTTTGAAGAATCAAAGACCTATTCGGAAAGCTCGACACCTCAGGTATGAATGTTAGATCATTTGTGGTGTGTTTAAACTACCTAAATATAAGTTTAGAAGACTTGAATTGCTATAGAAAATACAAACTAAAGTTTTCAATGTGCTGGGACCGGTCCCCTAAGATGAGAGACCGGTTCCCGAGAGTCCTCTCTGCGTGAAAGTCCAAGGCAACCGGTCTCCTGATCTGAGGGACCGGTCTCCAGGACGAGGCAACCGGTCTCTAGCACAAGAGACTGGTTCCCAAACGTTGGGATTTTTGACTCACAGCAAGAGACCGGTCTCTGGTACGAGAGACTGGTTCCCGAACGTTGTATTTTCTGTCACGCAGCGAGGGACCGGTCTCCCACCCAAGGGACCGGTCTCTAACAGACCGGTCTCGTCGAGAGGACCGGTCCTTGAGGACGACACCAGTTTTTAAAATAGACTTTTTGTAATCCTAGTCCACTTCTAAGTCTTCTAAACCTATAAATAAGCCATGGGGGTTATCATATAAGTTGAGGCTTAGAATTTCTACTGTTCTAAAACCGTAGAAACTTGTTTTCATGTTCTTATAATTTTATTCACATAACGAGTTTCGTATAATCAACGATCGACTTGATTCTTAAGTTTTAACTCGAGATTTTCTTCGAGAATCAAGAAGATGATTGATTAGAAGGTGAACCCTTATTGCTTATGGTATTTTAAGTCTTAATCACCACAAATCATCAATTCTACGAGCTCCGGAAGGAGGTTCGGCGCGTGGATCTAGCGTGAAGCCGAGGATTCGGTGGACGCTTCGAGGAGTTGAGGCGTTGACGCGGCAAGGAATTGCAGCAGGGTCGATTGGAGGATTCCTATCGATCAAGGACCGGCGAAGACAATCGACAACGAGAATTCGATAAATTGAGTCATGTATTTTGGTTAAATCACTTGTACTCAAGTTTTCTTATTGGATTTTCTTCGTGTGATCGGTCCCGTAGGTTTTTTACTCCGGATTGGAGTGTTCCCACGTTAAATCTCGGTGTGTTGTTTTTATTTTTCGCTATTTCTTTTATTTGCATCGAGAGGTTTGGTTTTTGTCGTTTACACCTATTCCCCCCCCCTTTATGTGTTATTTACCTTTTAGATCCTTGGGATCCATATCTTTCAGCGACTATAAATTGTAGTACTCGGATTCTAGCACCCTAGCGACCCTACGAGGTGAGTGATACTATCCGAAACAGTTGGATTTCTCTTTATGTCTAATGTCGCCCATTGAGCATGTATGTGTATATAGGATTCATGCATTGTAGGGTTAAATGAAAACATGTGAATATTTCTTGTATGCTTTTAGTATAAAGATGCATATGAGTTGGTAATGAGACATTGGATGGTTGTGAACCCTATAGATGTATGAATTGAGACATGAACCTAGTTGAGGTAGAGAACATGGTGACGTTATGACAAGTGAGTGAAATAGCACCTTGTGGTATTGAATGCTAGAGAATGAGACACTTTGTGTGTTGTGGCATTAGTGGACATGGCATCCTCATAGTTGTGGATTGGATCATACTCACCTGTAAGTCTGTGCTTGAGGGCGGTCGCTCCCCCTTGAGCGATGAGCTCCGGAGTAGTCATCACTGGGTCGTAGCGAGTATCTCCCAAGAAGACGGTCCCGTCGGGTTGTAGCGAGTATCTCCCCGATAGTAGGGATTTGAGTTGGTGAGTTTTTGGGAGAAACCTATGGGTTAGCCAAGAGGATTGGGTATTGAGAATGGCAATTAGTATGCATCATGAGCATCATATATTGGTTATTATTCTTGTTCAGGCATAGTAGCTGCATTTGAGTAGAAATGGTTATCTATCTGTTTTTTCTTCTACTTATACCTGGTTAGACCTAGTGGGAATGTCCGCGGAGTCGGCGGCCGAACCCACTAAGAACTTTCTTATAGTTCTCACCCCACCATTTTTACAGATCCAGGTCCGAGCAAGGCGGTTGAGGATCGCGGCAAGGGCATAGCGCCCTAAGTAGCTGACACCGTGCATTAGTGGTACCCTTATGTCATCTTTTGGTTATGATGAAAAGTGTAATGAGATAATGATGTATAAATGGCATAAGTTTTTGGGAAAGTGAATGTAAATTATTATATGCTTGTATTTGATTTCATGTAATCAAGATATATGTATGAATGTGATGATAGTTGTAGAACTTTCACTTATTGGTTGTTGCTTGCCTTCATGCAAGCTATGTATATCTGAGTTTTCGCTTGCGCAAATTGTATACATGATAATACTTGTGTTGAGCCTTGGGCGGACAGAGGAGGTGCTGTCCGTTCGGCGCCTGTTGACATGCCCGAACCGACCAAATCGGTGGTCCCGAGGCGTGACAGATAAGATGGTATCAGAGACTAGAAATGTGAAAGTTTAGGATGGATCTAGAAACCCTTAGGATAGAAACCTTAAGGATCTAGGGACGTGAGCGACGTGGGATTGAATTATAGCGAAAGCTTTGTGGATTAGGTTAGTGTTAATATGTCTCTAATAGTAATTAGGGACTAATCCAAGTTGATATTTGTTCTCAGCTCCAGGGGTTATGTTGGGTGGCCGACAACATGATGCCTAGGGATGAGAATGGATTCACTTATATCCTTTCGCCTGATTTGGTTTTGTTTGAGTATGTTGTAGCAGCGTATTAGCGTCGTGGGTCAAGTAACTAATGTGGTTGTTACGTTTCAGGAAGCGATGCCTCATGGTAGACCTCGAACAAGGTCGGCACCCGAGGAACCGAGTTTGGCTCCCGAGCAATCCGGAGCGAGTGGCGATGGGGAGCTCCGAGAGCAGGTGTCCGCATTGGTGGGAATGGTGCGACAACAAGTAGAGTCGGTGCAACGCTAGGGGAAGCAAATCCAGCGACTCTAGAAGGCTTGGGCACAACAGCAGGCGACGACGGCTCAAGCGTGCATCGAACGACCTGCGCCCCCTGTCGTAATACCGAGTGCGACCGAGGGTGTGGCCGCGGCGGCTATACCTGTCGCGGCGGTGGCGGCTGGTTCAAGAACCTCAAATCCCGAGGGTGCGGCGATGGAAGCGGAGAGAGAGCGTGCACTCGCGGCTCTCGTAATGTTTAAGAAGTTCAATCCGCTTGTGTTTGAAGGAGAAAATGTGGAACCATGGATGGTGGAGTCGTGGGTCGACTTGATGGAAACACTCTTCAAGGATATTTATACCTTGGAGAAAGATAAGGTGCACATCGCCATGCACTGTTTAGAGAAGGCAACGAAGGTATGGTGGAAGACGGTGAAGCGGGATTGACTCTCTAACCTTCCGCCTATGGTTTGGGAGGAGTTTCGGGGATTAATGTTCACAAATTACTTCCCCGATAGTGAGAAGAAGAAGCTTCAAGATCAATTTCGAAAGCTTAGATAGGGGAACCGTTCTGTCACGCCCCGCGACCACAACCAATTTGGCTCGGCCCGGGCGCGTCGAACAGACGCCGGGCCGACAGGACCTCCCCTGTNGCTTGCCGCTCCACAACTTCTTGGAGTTGCTCAAACCGAGCCTCCTGGCGCTGCATCGCGCCCAGCATTGCAGCGACCTGCTCCCCCAGCTCCTGCACCTCTTCTGATCTTGGCTGCTCGGGCTCCGCAGAAGGCGGTACCGGAGCAGACCTACGCGCATAACGCCTTGGGGACATTTGCTCCTGAAAAGCAACAACTCAGTTAGTTATCTCAATCCGATAACTTCGCAACGTTCGCAAAATTAAGCGACTCGACAAAGAAATCGGGCGGAAGCTCACAAGTGCTCCAGTTCTGGACTCTTAGCGTCGCGTCGTCGGCCGCCGACACAACCACTACGAGCCAAGAACTAGTATCACTTGGATCCGTCTCTATTCACAGCTAGAGACACAACATCAACTTTGACCCAATCAATCAACTCCCGCCACCGCCATGGGTTCACGTTCACTCACGTCCCTATAACCTTAGGGTTTGCCAACCTAGGGTCTCCTAGGTCATCCTAGACTCTCTCTTTACTTGCTCTTAATTGCTCTGATACCACTTTATCTATCACGCCCCGCGACCACAACCAATTTGGCTCGGCCCGGGCGCGTCGAACAGACGCCGGGCGGACAGGACCTCCCATGTCCGTCCAAGGCTAACCAACGGATCATGTATAAGAATTTACCCAGGAATCAATTCATAAATACACGATCAAGAAGCACCATTAGTGCAATGACCAAGAGCAAGATACGAGTATAGAAAACATACAAGTACACAAGAGAGAAGAGCTATCTATTGCATTCAGTTGACATAATATACATGCTTAATTACATCATTTACTTTCTTCCAAGAAAACATAAATACAATCATTTGAGCCTCACCCTATACATCATCTACTCTCAAGTACAAAAAGGGGTGATAGCTAATACAAAAGGGAGGTAGCTAATGCGACTAGAACGCCGGGCCCTTACCGCGATCCTCACGCTCACCGGGGACACCCGAACTGGAACCTGTAGTAAAATGGGGGTGAGAACTAACTTCCTTAGTTCCCAGTGGGTTCGGCCGCCGACTCCGCCGATCTCCCCACTGGTCCAAGCGGGCACAAGTAGAAATACCAATAGATAGATAATAAGAAAAGCTGTAAATAACGGAAATGAAGCTACGCTACTATGCCCAATCATAATATATGAATGCATGTACAAGGAAATAGATAAACCACTAACCCCTTATCATGTCCAAAGGTAGAGCTATTTACTCGTTCATCAATCTTATTTATTTATTTCTCAATCTCGTGGCTTCCCTGAAGGAGCCTACTGCTCACTAGCCATCTCGAAGGTAGGGAGGGTCAACTCGCACTACGAACCGAGACCGTCTGCCGGGGCCTAAATAGGCAAACCCTTGGGACCCAAAATAGGCAATCCCACGTGACCAACATCCGGAGCGCACTACTTGTGTGGGGCTTCCATCACAAGATTTAGAAACAGACCGTGAGCATGATCCAATCCTCGTCTCGAGAATACCCTATCCTCTAGGGTTACAATCAATATATAGTCCATAGGTTTCACATACACTATTAACTAGATTACCAATCGTCCGTTTGTTCGCTATCGACTAGATGCCACTCGTTCATAGTTTACTATTGACTAGATGCCACTCGTTCATTGTTCATCATTTTCTCTACATTATAGGATTCACAAGACTCGACCCAATCCTCTCCAATCTTCTACATCCAGTATTCAATACATGCTACGATATCATCAAGGAAGGCATAAGGAAAGGCAATGCATAATAATCCTATAATGCAATAATACAAGATGTAGAATCGAAATGTACTAAGACATAGGAGGGAGCCCGATTGTTTCGGGATGGACACCACCCACCTCTTGGCGATGCCGCGATAGTAGAAAGCTCGACGTTGCGGTCTTGCACGCCGCTTAAACTCCTCGGGGCAAAGCGAGCCCCCGAGTACCCGATTCGGCGACAACTCCGCACCCGCTCGTCGGATCGGCAAACCGTCTTCGCCGACGCGTTCAGAGACCTAGCAATTAGGTTAGCGACCCAACAAATTAGATCAAAACCCTAGATTTGCCAAAATCCCAATTCTAAACCCTAGGTCTCAACAACGGAGAAATCCGTGGTGCGAGCTTCGATTTCGAGCTCGAACCTTCTATTTATCCCCAATAGGTTCCATTTGAACCAATTCTAAACCATAAAAACCCAAAACCCTAGAATTTCCATTAAAGGGTTGGAAGCTTACCTCTAACCTAAGCTCCAAGCTTGAGGGAGAGGGAGAGAAGATGACTTTCCTCTTCTTCTTAGTCTTCTCCTTCTCTTTCTTCTTCTTTCTTCCCTTCTTCTCCTTCCTCTTCTTCTTCTCCTTCTTCTCTTTCTTTTCTTTTCCTTCCTAGAGAGAGAGAATAGTGAGAGAGAGAGAGGAAGAGAGCAACTGAGGGAGAGAGAGGGGTCCCCAAGCCCTATTAAAGGCCATTTTGCAAATAGCCCCCTCAACTTTTCATCTTTAGAATCAGCCCTCTTTGGGCATTTTCGCAGTGAGGGACCGGTCCCAGCTCGGGAAGACCGGTCCCCGAAGGCTGCCACTTCGAGCAGAGGGATTTTTGCGTTCGGGAACCGGTTCTTGCTTGAGAGACCGGTCCCCGGGAGACCGGTCCTTGTCCGAGAGACCGGTTCCCGAAAGCTGAGTTTTCGGGACTTAGCCAATTTTCGGCTATTTTTGCTGGGCCAACGTTCGGGAACCGGTCCCTGCCTGCCAGGGACCGGTCTCATCAGAGACCCCCCCGCAGCCCAGCCTGATGGAACCGGTCCCTCCCTGCCAGGGACCGGTCCCCGAGAGCATTTCTGCTCCAGTGCAAGTTTTGCACTGGTGCTCCCGCGGACCCTTCCTTAATGCACTTTATGCATTAAAACACCTTCGGACTTCCCGAAGCCTACGCACTCGACGAATAGTCGATTCTAATCGAAGTCTAATCCTCGAGTTTCGAGAATTCACTTCCTTACACGTTCGGTGGGAGAGTATGAGCCAGAGTTCTCCCACATCATAGACTGTGTCCCGGATGTAGTTCGGGATGACAAGGATAGGGCCGATTGGTTCATGCTGGGACTTCGGCCGGAAATTTATAAGGCGGTGCATATCCTCAAGCTCACGACCTTTGCTGAGGTATTTGATCGAGCATTGTGGGCGGAGCATGGCAATGCTTATGCGCGTGGGGAACGCGAGTCTATGGAAAAGGAAAGGGATAAAGGAATGAAGCGGACTGCGAGTGGTATCGAGGGTCGGTCGAGTCCTAATAGGCCTCCTCGATATCCACGACGGCAGTCGAAGAACTAGAGACCTACCCGATGTGTTACCTGCAGCGGTGATCATCGACCGCCGGTCTGCCCACAGCGTGAAGGGAGGTGTTTTAAATGTGGCCAAGCTGGACACATTATCTGGGAGTGCCCGAGGTGGACATCGCCTGCCCCGACGGCTGCATCAGTTCAGTACACCCCGAGGCAGCTTGCTGGACTGCCACCTGCTATGTCGGCTGGACGCTCATCAGTGCCACGTCAACCAGAGGGATCTCAGGCGGCGCCGAGTGGTCGAGTTTTCGCTGCACAGGTCGAGGAGCCTGCCGTACCCGATGATGTTGTGGCAGGTATTATTTTAATTAATGACACTAGAGCTAGAGCATTGTTTGACACTGGTGCATCCAACTCATTCATTAGCATGTCATTTGATAGAGCTCATGATATTGAGATTTCGGATAGTCCGGATGCTTGGTGGGTCTATGCACCTGAGCATACTTTTAGTGTCAAGGAGGAGTGTGCGGCTTGTCCAGTGCAAATTGGCGATTGGATTATGCCGACGGACTTGCTTGTTTTGAGCCGAACGTGGGGCTTCGACGTAATCCTTGGAATTGATTGGCTCTCGAAGTATTATGCCGTCATTGGTTGCGAAAACAAGAAAATCGCTTTTCGTGAACCCAGTCAGGAGGAAGTTGTTTACCATGAGTGTAAAAGTTCGCATTT
>NC_033621.1:19130019-19177155 GCF_001540865.1 Ananas comosus
CGGGCGGCCCGCGGCCCGCCCGGCCCGGCACGAGAGTGGGCCGGGCCAGGCACGGCACGAGTACTGTAGCATGCCGTGCCGGCCCGGCCCGGCCAGTTAAATCGGGCCGTGCTGGGCCTTGCTCCCACGGCCCGATGGCCCGGCACGGCCCGACACGACATAGGCCTGGGCCGTGCCGGGCCTAGAGGGTACCCAGGCCTGGCCCGGCACGGCACGGCCCGGCCCGTGTGGCCAGGCCCTCCCGAGCCGGGCCCAGGCAGGGACTTGGGTACAACCCAACTCCCAAGGCCCTGCATCACCCAACTCCCAATGAGTTGGGCTGTTGCTTTGGGACTCCCAACAGTTAAAGAGTTGGGCTGTGGCTTTGGGAGTTGGGCTTGGACTAAAATGCCCTTCCCAACAGTCAAAAATTTGACTGTTGGGAGGATATTTTGGTCCAAAAAATTTAAAATTTTAAAATAATTTAAAATTTTAATATTTTTATAAATATATTTTAAAATTTTAATTTTTTTTTGCTGATATATTATTTTTTAAAAAATTAATATTTTTATTTTTATTTTTTAAAAAATTTAAATATTTTTAAATAAAATTAATAAAATAAAAAAGATCTGGCCTGAAGCCCGGCCCGGCCCGGCACGGCCCATGCAGTCCGGGCCGGGGGGGCATGCTGGGTAGGGTTCCAAGAACTTTGGCCCGGCACGGCACGGGCCGTGCCGTGTCGGGCTGGCCCGCGGCCCGAAAAATGTGGGCCGTGCCGGCCCAGCATAGCCCACATTACATGCCTACTTATGCACGGCCCACATTACATCCCTACTTATAATACAACTGACTTAAGTTGCATATACTTTCTTTAAGAGAAACTCTTAATATAGAGTCAGCGACTGCAATGATACTAAATGAATTCGACATAATAATTTTAATATTTTGGTTTTATGGAATATCTATAAATACTAATTAAATGTATTATACTTAGATTTTTTATAACGTATATAAGAATACTCTAATGGGCATTTTTAAGTGATGTATTTCTTTATTTATAACTTCTTCAATATTTAATTTTTAATAATAATATATAATAATTAATTAAAATAATATTTACCCACTAAGAATGTAAGGACTGAGATTTTTGACAGTGCAACTAAACTCTCTGTTGATGATGTTTATGTGTGTAATTTAATTACATAAGCACTCGTCAAGTTTTAGGAGAAAATGAGCTTAAACGGAGAAGTTACGCGATTATTAGTTTTCACTTAAGTGAATAGTAACTCCGGTTTTCCGGAGAAGCCACGGAGTAGAGTTGGCTTCTGGTGCGTATCGGACTCCGTTCATATCAGTCCAATAGCTCGTTTCGACCGGTTCGGCTGTTCTGGAACTTGTGGCGCTAATGGATTTTGAGTTTGACGCACGAATTTCGAGAAAATCCAAAAATACATGTTTTATATGTATTTGTGCGTGAGTGTTTCCTTCTATTGGAAGAAGGTTGGATTTTGTCGTGAATCCGTGGTCGATCGAGATGAATCGAAGGTGTAGCTTTGTTGTCTCCGAGGTGCTGATCGCACTGGTGCAATCCGTTCGCAAATCTGACGGACGGATCTGCGGAGATCGCGCGTTGATCGAGGAGAGGTCGGTGTTGGCAAAACGGTAGTTTCGCAAAAGTCGCGACATTTTATGTACCGTTTCGCGTGAAATCGCACGTAGAGGGGTATTCGCGCGTTTTACTTGTGCTGTGAGGGACTGGGTAAGAAATACCAAGCTTCGGTGGACTTTTGTGCAAAATTGCACTTAGTATACAATGTGCATCTAGGGTTTCTATGCACGAAACCCTAGATCTGGCCGACCCTGTCTCCCAGCTGTGCCCTAACCGCCATCTGCAGGTCCATGCCCTAGCAGTGCGCGCAGTCCGGCCGCCGGCAAGCTTCCCCGGCCGCCGGAAACCTGGATCGGTCTCTCCTCTACCATCTTCTCCACCTAGCCACCACATTCGTTGGTCTTCGAGCTCGTGAGGGAACATGGCCATGTGCCGAACGACATAGCCATGTTCCGGTTTGGGCACCCGTGGTTGGAGGACAGCGCGTAGGACTTGGCCATGTCTGCCTGGGAACATGGCCATGTCGTTCGCTGAAGGGTGCCACCAACATGGCCATGTCTGGTTGGGAACATGGCCATGTCGTCTCATTTTTAAGACGTTAAAGCGTCTAAAATTGTGTCTTTCTACTGGAGTGCAGCGTGTCTCAGGCAAAGCGCAGATAAACTGCGGTTGCGTTGAGCTCGAACAGAGCTGTGAGAGGTCTCGACAGCTGTTCAGGGGTGACTGTCTTTGACCCAGAGTGTAGGCCGCTGACACCCTTCGTGTACTCGCTGTGCTTCAAGTCGGTGCATCGCGCGTGTCGCGGATTTAGTGTAGATTGTGCGTTTGGCCCCTTGGCAACTGGGGCTGCCTCCACTCTTGCTACGAGTCGTGCCTCATTGCTACTAGCACGAGTGAAGGTGACAGTAGCCCCATGGAAGCCTAACGGGCTTTCCACTGGCCTTGGGATTTGATGTCACGACCTTGAATTTTGTCATCGTATGGCCTCACGTCCCTCGATCCCAACCGGCGGCCGCCGGCCTGCCGCCCGCGAGGCCGGCCCCTTCCCACGCCGTGCAGCCTCCCCAGGCCCCGTTCACGACCGGCCGCCGCCCACCGCCGGCCACCGCGCCGCCTCCTCTAGGTTAGGAGCTGAACGAGAGCCCAAGTTCCCAAGGGCCGCCGCGCCGCCGCCGGCCTTCTCCAGCCCCACCGCTGCTTGGCCGCCGCCTCCGGCTCCTCTTCCGCCACGTTGGGGGCCAACCGCCGCCGCCGCGAACCTTCGGCTCGCCCGGGCTGGAGCCGGGCGTACCCAGACCCGCCGGCGTCCACTGGAGTCGCCGCTGGCCGCCGCGCGCCCCTGCCGCCCCCTGCTCGCGCGGCCCAACGGCCTCCAGCGGCCCCAGCTGTCCTCCCGCCGCAACGGTTTCTCTCCGCAGCCGCCGAGCCCCTATGGCTCTAGTGGGTCCGAGCCGGACCCACTGACGCCCACCGGCGTCCATCGACCCCGCCGCGGCCGCCGCGCACGTCCGCCACTGCCGGCCGTCCCTGCCGCGGCCCCTCAAGGCCCTCCCACTGCGAAGGGTAGGGCTCGCCGTCGTCCCGCTCCTCCTCCTCCAGGGTGCCGGAGCCGGTCTAGACGAGTCTAGACCGGCGTAGATCGGTCCCGCCGCCACCGCCGCGAGGCCCCGCCGGCCCTGCCGCCGCCGGCCGCCGCTTCTACGACCTCCTCCCAGAGCCGGTCTCCCACGTCAGAGCTGCACCTACCAGTGGGGANGTATATGTACTTTTGGACAGTCACTACAGTTGTGATACTTCGTTGATGGTTGAGATTTTGGGATTGTATACTCTTTGTTCTTTTGTTGATATATCGACTTGTACATTGCTCTGATATCAGGATAGGACTCTCCTTGTTTTACTTCCTATCGACTTGTTTTTTTTTCGTAGACGCCTTATATACTGCAGGTGTATGGCGGGTCTGTGCACGTACCGGATATGCTTCCGCTGGTACCCGGGCGTGACACAAACAAATAACAATGAGCGGGTGCTCGCAAGCGAGCCATCCAAACTTCTGCTTACTCCGAAACACAGCTTTCCTTCCTTGCCTATTATCATTGCCACTGCTATTAAAAAAAAAAACTAATGCCAAAATCAAGAAAATAAAACATGTAGTGAAAATTAGAAAAAAAAAAATATTAGCAAATCTCAGTGGAAAACTTAGGTTAAAATAATATAACAACATAAGTTTCACCATGGTAAGAAAATAGCAGTAGCAGGAATGCATTGCTGAGAAAACAAAAAGCAGAAAAAAGTTTAATCAGTACAGATAGAGATTTAAATATACTTGTGCCGAAACCGAGCTAATCAAACAAACAATAGTGAGTAGTTGCTTGTGAGTGGGCTGACCAAACTTTGAAATTTTTGCTTGCTGCAACTCATAGTTTTTTTCTTCGCTTACTGTTACTGCTTGGGATACCAAAGACAGATAAAAAAAAAAACTTTAAAATATATCGGGAACAAGAAAGCATTTAGCAAATACAGATTAAATTATTTAAATCGATATAACCTAGTATAAGAATAAATCTTTAGAACATTATGTGTACAGAAAACAATCACATTATACACAATGGAAGAAAAAAATAGAAAAAAAGAAAAAGAAAAAGAGTTTTACACATATTTGAACATACGGTGAAAATCAGAAAAATAAAACATGTATTGAAAATCATGAAGACACATTAGAAAATCTTGGTGCAAAAACGAACACAGCAAACAAATTAGGAAGATTCAGATATAACCACAGATCTCTCTCTTATAAAATTCTATAAAATCTTTTCCTCTCTCCTACTACTCTCTCTCTTATCCCTCCCTTGTTGGATCGCTCAATCATATCATATCATATCTATCTATACATCACATTATCTGACACTCCTAAGAAAGCCACCTGTGCTCTCTCATGACGCTTCTCTCTCCCTCCTCCCTCTTTTTATCTCTTATAAAATCCTATAAAATCTTACAGATCTTCTCATCTCCCTTCCACTCCATACTCTCTCTCCTTTACCCTCCCCCAATCTTTTTTTAACAAAATTCTATAAAATCTTACAAACTCTTCTCATTTCTCTCATACTACTCTCTCTTATCTCTCATTCTTACTAAGTCTCTCAATCATATCATGTCCTATAAAGTTTTATAAAATTTTCTTTTCTCCCTCCTGCTACTTTCTCTCTCTCTTACTGGATCTCTCAATCATATCCTATAAAGTTTATAAAATCTTCTCATTCTCGATCTCTTACTGGGTCTCTCAATTATATCATATCATATCTTAAACGATCTTCTCAAAATCCTTCTAATATTTTCTTTGTTTTGACGAGAACGGGGATGAGAAGATCTCGCATGCAGAGCTGCAGAGTTGCATGCGGAGCAGCATCAGGGACGAGCTGTCGGCCGGGGCGGAAAAAGTAGTGGTAACAATTTATTACTAATGTAGATATTTGTGTTGGTTTTTTTAATAAATCAATAGGCTTATAATTAGGGGTGTAAAACGGGCCGGGCGGCCCGCGGCCCGCCCGGCACGGCACGAGAGTGGGCCGGGCCAGGCACGGCACGAGTACTGTAGCATGCCGTGCCGGCCCGGCCCGGCCAGTTAAATCGGGCCGTGCTGGGCCTTGCTCCTGCTGCCCGATGGCCTAGCATGGCCCGGCACGACATAGGCCTGGGCTGTGCCTGGCCTAAAGGGTACCCAGGCCTGGCCTGGCACGGCACTGCCCGGCCCGTGTGGCCAGGCCCTCCCGAGCCGGGCCCAGGCAGGGACTTGGGTACAACCCAACTCCCAAGGCCCTGCATCACCCAACTCCCAATGCTTTGGGAGTTGGGCTGTTGCTTTGGGACTCCCAACAGTTAAAAGAGTTGGGCTGTGGCTTTGGGAGTTGGGCTTGGACTAAAATGCCCTTCCCAACAGTCAAAAATTTGACTGTTGGGAGGATATTTTGGTCCAAAAAATTTAAAATTTTAAAATAATTTAAAATTTTAATATTTTTATAAATATATTTTAAAATTTTATTTTTTTTGCTGATTTTATTTTTAAAAAATTAATATTTTATTTTTTATTTTAAAAAATTTAAATATGTTTTAATAAAATTAATAAAATAAAAAGAGGCGGCCTGAAGCCGGCCCGGCCCGGGCACGGGCCCGTGTCAGACTCCGGGCGCGGGGGCATGGCTGGGTGGGTTCCAAGACTTTAGGCCCGGCCGCAACGCACGGGCCGTGCGTGCCGGGCTGGCCCGCGACCCGTTCGGCCCGAAAAATGTGGGCGGGCCGCCCGGCACAGCCGCACTTTACATCCCCTACTTATGCACGGCCCAATTACATCCCTATTTATAATACAACTGACTTAAGTTGCATATACTTTCTTTAAGAGAAACTCTTAATATAGAGTCAGCGACTGCAATGATACTAAATGAATTCGACATAATAATTTTAATATTTTGGTTTTATGGAATATCTATAAATACTAATTAAATGTATTATACTTAGATTTTTTATAACGTATATAAGAATACTCTAATGGGCATTTTTAAGTGATGTATTTCTTTATTTATAACTTCTTCAATATTTAATTTTTAATAATAATATATAATAATTAATTAAAATAATATTTACCCACTAAGAATCGGGGGCCTATACTAATATAATATAATATAATGGTAGCGCTAGTAGTTGCTGCAGTACTACTACTAATAATAAGATATTTAATATTATATTATAATTATTATTATAAGATATTTTAATATATCTAAAATTAATAAGCTAAGCATAACATAAGAATAACTTTATTCCTATTACCGACTGCCCCTAGAGCAAGTGGCAAAAGACTTAGTAGTTGGTATCCGAGACCCAAGTTCGAATCCTAGTTGATTCACATTTCTAGCTAAGTCTATTTCTAAATGAAATAAACGAAGCGGTAGCGTGGTACCTATCTCTCAAAAAAACTTTATTCCTATTAAAAAGTTAGAATATTTATTTCCAGATTACTCTAGAATTATCTAGAATAATTCAGTTTGACTATGGAATAGCTATTTTTGTACACTATTTTGGCGGAAAAAGAATTCTAAATTTTTTTGTCCTCGGTTTTTTCTAAAACCAAATAAAGCTTCAGAAAAATTATTTCTTCAAAAAAATGTTTTCCATAGAAAATGCTTTTTTTCAGAGTTTTCATTTTTTGGATAAAAAGTTGAAAAATGAATACACTTGATTTTCATAAAATTTAGAATTCTTTTTCTAGAAAATTATTTTTTTAAAAACCAAACGTAGAAAACAGTATTTTCCAATCCAAAATGTATTTTCTTATTAGATATTTTCGTAGAATTGAACTCCCTACATGTAAATCAGTAAATTACACTTTGGCTCGTCAAACTATACGGTGACTGATACTTTTGTTTCTAAATCTTTAATTTATTATACTTTTTGCTTAAATCTTTTAAAATTATTATAACCAAGTCCCACTGTTGGATAAAATTAATTAAATACTCAAAAATCAATCGTCGCAAAAATCACATAAATTTTTACATACCTCTTTCTGGTGCGGAATTGATGTTGTGATTATCAGGATCTGATCTCGTCTTGTTTTACGAACTCGTTGATCCGCCAACGTCCTGTCTCAATTTGTTGCACGTTGTTCTTACTCGTTGCAATCCGGCTACTAGAGTCGATCACCGCACACCGCCCAAATTCCTAGGGTTTATGATGGTGCCCTAGAGCGAACCCGAGAGAGAGAGAATTTTGGTGGAGAGATGATTCTTATTTTTTTCGTTATCTTGTATGTGGTCAATACCTCATGTATTTATAGGCCATAAGGGGGACGTTAATCCTAATCATATTCTGACTAAATCTCACATAGATAGAGATTTAAACAGATTAGGATTTATCAGTTAGATTTATTCTTTATCCAAGTGGACTAGAAATATAACAGATAATTATAAATATTTATTTCTTATCCCATATGGATTAGAAATATTTTAGATAAGTCCCAATATGGACGAATCGTAATATCTCCCACTCGTACACACTTGGTACTTATTCATACTTTCTCATCCCAAATATATTCTTATCTCGTTCTGCTCTTCATACGAGAAATGGTTGGTGCGATCAATAACGAGAAGAATCATAAGTGAGGAGTGTTATATTAAGCCACCATCCGAACTAACATAACACTACAACTCCAAATCTCGTCTATACCCCAAATCACTGAACTACACCAGATCATAGCATCTCTGATCCCTTAGAGCAAACTAGATCTCTCTCATTAATGTATTTGTTCTCATGATTATATTGACAACAAATATCAACATAATCGCCCAGGCAATGAGTAACAAATCATAGGTATATTATCAAATGATTTTTCATTAGATGCCCCATGTCAATCCATTTCAACTTGACTGCTTTCCTAGACATGTTCCGCTGGACCGAATCAATCATGACCCTTGAATATCATGCTAAAGTAGCATCATCAAGTATCCACTTCATAACATGGTTCTAAGTCCCAAAGGGTATGCAAAGCTCACACAGCGACGAAACGGGAATCAATTTCGTCACTTTCTAAAACATAGTGATCGATCTTGCACATACAGTATGAACGTATGCTATGGTGGAGCTACCTCTAAGGACATGTCACGCTCAAAACACCATACGAATGTCGATTTTGTTGTAACTTAAGACAACAAACCTCAAGACAGTCACCCACATAGTGTCTTCTTTACATTCGGCTTCATACAGGCCGAGTAGAGTCGTGGACCATCTCTACTATCGACTTCGTACAGTCTCATCTTAGCTTATCTAAGGCGACATTTAAAGTTTAAACACTCGCCAGCTCTTATAGTGCAAAGTGGATCACCTGCATTACTAACTACATTTATGTGATCTTATTTGTCTCATCCTGCTCGCTCTCCTAGCGACAGGGCGATCACCCGTGTGAGAGGGCTGATCAATGGCCTGGTAACATTCATTCTCACAAGGATATTGTGCACTAATTTAAAATTAAATAAACATGTATATGAATGAAAAAAGATATCAAAAATATTTATTAGCAAAATTATTAATACAAGATATATGAGAGTCAAGCCCTACACAAACCCAATCCTCTAACATGTTTATGAAAAACATTTCTAACAAGGGGTTTGGTAAAAGGATCTGCTATCATATCATCAATAGATGCAAATTTAATTACAATCTGTCCCTATGCAATTATATCTCTAATGAAGTGATATCTAGTCTCAATGTGTTTAGATCTTCCATGATACTTTGGATCCTTGGCATAAGCTATTGCTGCTTTGTTGTCACAATAGATAATAACAGCATCATCAGCATGAGCTGTTACACTCAAATTTATCATAAATCTCCTTAGCCAAACAGCCTCTTGTATTGCTACTGTACATGCAATGTACTCCGATTCCATAGTTGATAAGGAGACACATGGTTGTTTCTTGCTACACCATGAAATAGCAGCTCCTCCAAGTATAAACGCATATACCGAGATAGATTTGCGTTCATCTCTATCTGCGAATCCATCAGCGTCGGTGTATCCCGTCAATCTAAGCTCTCCTTCATGATAGCATAGAGCAAGGTTCACAGTACCTCGCAGATATCTGAAAATCCTTTTAACTGCTTGCCAATGTGCTGCACTAGGATTACTCTGATATCGACTAACCATACCAACAGCGAAACATATGTCTGGTCGAGTACATATCATTGCATACATCAAGCTGCCGACTGCACTCGCATATGGGACTTTTTTCATCTGCTTTCTCTCTTCTTCTATTTTAGGGCATTGTTCAAGGCTAAGATAATGACCCTTTTCCATTAGAGTGTCAATAGGTTTCGAATTATGCATTCGGAATCGCTCCAAAATTCTTTTAATATAAGTCTCTTGAGACAAACTTAAGAATTTTCGAGATCGATCCCTATGGATCTTGACTCCCAATACATAATCTGCTTGTCCCATGTCCTTCATCTCAAAAGTTGAGGACAACCACTTCTGTGTGGTGATTGTTAACTCCATATTATTTCTGACTAACAAGATATCATCTACATATAGTGAAAGAATAAGAAAACATTTTTCTTCCCTTTTAACGTACACGCAATGGTCTTCTTCGATCATCACAAAGCCTATTGATATAATTGCTCTATGAAAACGTTGATACCATTGCCTAGACGATTGTTTCAAGCCGTAAATGGAACGTTTTAAGCGGCACACTTTGCGCTCTTGTCCTTCGGCTATAAAACCAGGAGGTTGATTCATATAAATCTCCTCGTCTAGTTCTCCATTGAGAAATGCAGTCTTCACATCCATTTGGAACAGTTCCAAATCTAAATGTGCGACGATAGCCAGAATCAGGCGAATTGAGACAAACCTCACCACTGGGGAGAATGTCTATTCATAGTCTACTCCTTTTTTTTGGGTGTATCCTTTCGCCACTAATCGGGCTTTATATTTGTCAATTGATCCATCCGCCTTACGTTTTATTTTAAAGATCCATTTATTTCCAATAGTTTTTCGTCCAGACGTAAGATCAACTAACTCCCACACATTATTCTTAGCCATAGAACTCATCTCATTCTCCATAGCAGCTAGCCATATATCACAAACTGGTGAACTCATAGCTTCAGCATAAGAAGCCGGCTCATCAACATCCGTAGAAGCACACATGAACGATTCCCCTTCAATCTCAAATCGACGACGGGGAACACCTCCACGTTTACTTCTTCGTAATGATGGACTTTGTGAGCCATGGTCAATCGGCACACTCCCACTGACCATAGGATCACTCCCACTGTTTTGGGCTATTTCTTCATGTGGCCTCAGTGCCTCATTCTCGCCTAACAATGGGACATTTTCATTAGGTTCTTGCAACTCGTATAGTGCAAGATCCTTTTTAATCTCACCAATGTCTGAAAAATCATTCTCAAGAAAATCCATATCACGCGACTTTATCTCAGTCATTACTCCATCAGGATGCTTGCCATACATCACATAGCCTTTCGAGCAATCAGAATATCTAATAAAAATTTATTTATTTGCTCTAGGGCCTAACTTTCCATATTTATGGGAAGTATTATGCACATATCCTGCCGATCCCCATGGTCGTAAGCCTTTCAAATTTGGCTTTATTCCATGCCATAACTCATAGGGAGTTGAAGGAACTGATTTAGAGGGCACTCGGTTAAGTATATAGGCAGCAGTCAACAACGCATCACCCCAAAAACTAATTGGGAGGTTGGCTTGCGCCATCATTGACCTAACCATTTCCAAAAGTGTCCTATTTCTCCTCTCTGCAACACTATTTTGTTTCGGAGTACCAGGAATAGTTAACTGTCTGCGTATTCCCTTTTCCTCACATAGTTCCCTGAACTGGTCTGATAAATACTCTCGTCCTCTATCAGTACGTAGAACTTTTAGAGTTCTTTCTGTTTGGTTCTCAACCTCCACTAAGAAGCGTTTAAAATAATCTAAAGCTTCTGAACGGTGAGACAACAGATATACCGAACTATAACGGGAGTAGTCATCAATAAAAGTGAGGAAATAGTACGCGCCATGACGTGCTCTTACATTCATAGGTCCGCATATGTCTGAATGAACTAGCTCCAATGGATGAGTTGCTCTACGTGCCTTACCAAAAGGCTTTATGCAGGCTTTTCCTGCTAAACATGGTTCACAAGGAGGTAGGCTAAGCTTAGCGAGTGACCCCAATAGGCCTTCTCTAGCTAGTCGAGCCATCCTTTCTTGTCCAATGTGACCCAATCTCGCATGCCATTTGATAGAATCAGATACAATATCAAAAGAAACTAATAAAGCAGAATTATTGTTATGATTAATAAAATCCAAGTCCAAATCTAAAACAAAGAAATCATTCTTTAAATAACCATTACCATAAAAGTCCTTGCCCAAATAAATAGCTAACTGAGTATCCGTAAATTGAAAAGAAAAACCTAATCTAAGTAACGCTAAAACTGATAGTAGATTACATCGGATGTTCGGTGCATACAGCACATCATGTAATATCAAATAACGATCATTGCACAATCTAAGTTGGTATGCGCCAATTCCAAGGACTTCTTCCTCAGTGCCGTTTTCCATCATGACATAATGGCTGCTAGCAGATACCCGACGATAATCCACATATCCCGCTCGATCTCTCATTACATGCTTTGTTGCTCCTGTGTCTATAATCCAATCAGAGAGAGCGTGAGCAACAAAAACGTGCGACCATACATAAATAAGAGAGTCAGGATTGGGATTTACCTTTTTTGGCTTAGTGCAATCACGAGCGAAGTGTCCCATGTCTCCACAGTTATAGCATTTCACCTCATTTAAATTTTTTTTTCCGCGCCTGCCTTTTCGGCGCTTCTTAATTCCGCCCTCATTCGTCGCGCGGTTCCCAGTCTTTGCATATTTATTTTCTCCATTTCGGCACTTGTGCTTAGGCCACTTGCCTCTGCGCTGTCCACCGTGGGCAACGAGTGCATTGGCACGGTTTGCCTCTCTGCGCCCCGCTTCCAACTCAAGATGTCGAGCTATATTGTTGAAGGTCTTGATACCTTCATTATGAGTCAGCACAACCTTGATTTGATCCCAAGATGAATCTTGTAAGGACCTTATAACTGATTGAACCTGTTGTTCATCAGTGAACTCGCAACCGGCTACTTTAAGCTCTCTTATCATAGCAGACATCACCCTTAAGTGCTCTGTTATAGAATGCTTCGGGTCCAACAAGTATTGATTGAATTTGAGATTCAAGGCACGAAGTCTTGTGGTCAATGTGCCCCCATATTTCACTTTGAGCTGCTCCTACATATTTTTAGTAGTCTCATAATTCTCAAATTCTTTGATCAAATCATCGTGCATACAGCTCAACATTGTATAGCGTGCAATGCGATCTTTCTCAAGTCACTCGTTATAGGCTTGTAAATCGCGACGGTGCTGAGCCGTCGTGCCTTTTTCAGGCTGAACCATACTGTTGGTTAGATGGCTAAATATCCCTTTCTCATTAAGAAGATATTGAATTTTTCTATACCACATGTTATAATTTGCTCCATCAAGCTTATTTTGATTTAACGAATCCGCGATAGAAAAATTTTTTAAAGCCATTTATCACTACAATAATGCACATAATTTTAAATTAGGCACAAATATCCACAATATTATTCTTAATCTAATTTGATAATAATCTCATCCAATGCAGATAAAAAAAGATATCAAATTAATTACGAATAAATCCACGTCACAAAATAAATGATGAACATTATGCAATAACACATTGCAACTTGAAAAATATCATCACATGTATCATAGCAAGAAACAATATATAATAATAGCGATTGCATATCATAATATTATATATAAATGAAAGACATGCATAATTTACATAAAAACTTGTTAGTCAGGATGGATAAGAACCAGTGGTTTGAAGTTCAAGTTGTCGGTTCCATTATATATATATATATATATATATTATTCTCTTTTATAAAATCATGCAAGCCCATGGGTTGAGGTCGGGTTGGGCTTAGGCCTATATGACGTGGACTTAGAGAGCCTACAGGCCCAGTCCTACGAGGGGGCTAGCCAGGAAGCCCGCAGGTCCATCCAGGGCGGGCCGCCCAGCAAGCCCAGCGCGGGCGGCTTCACAAGGCCACAGGCCCTGTGTATGCGGGCCCCTGCAGGCCCTGCACTAGCAGTCCTTCCAAGCCCAGAGCGGGCAGATCCCGCAAGCCCACATGCATACGGTTTGCCTCATGTGATTCATTTTATTTTAACAAATTAAAAATATATATGATGTTAAAAAAAATGAATTATTCGAGCGAAAACAAGCACTATAAGGCTCTGATACCACTGTTGGATAAAATTAATTAAATACCCAAAAATCAATCGTCGCAAAAATCACATAAATTTTTACATACCTTTTTTCTGGTACGGAATTGATGTTGTGATTAGCAGGATCTGATCTCATCTTGTTTTAAAAATTCGTTGATCCGTCAACGTCCTGTCTCAATTTGTTGCACGTTATTCTTACTCGTTGCAATCCGGCTACTAGAGTCGATCGCCGCACACCGCCCAAATCCTTAGGGTTTATGATGGTGCCCTAGAGCGAACCCAAGAGAGAAAATTTTGGTGGAGAGATGATTTTTTTTTTTTGTTATCTTGTATGTGTCAATACCTCATGTATTTATAGGCCATAAGGGAGACGTTAATCCTAATCATATTCGGACTAAATCTCACATGGATAGAGATTTAAACAGATTAGGATTTATCTGTTAGATTTATTCTTTATCTCCAGTGGATTAGAAATATAACAGATAATTATAAATATTTATTTCTTATCCCGTATAGAAAAAAAAAAAAAAAAAAAAAATCAAATATGGAGTTATTTGGGGTACACTCTAGGGTTCGCACAGCAGTACTCCGAAGAAAAAGACACACACAACACGCGCATATATCAAAAAGCACGGCTCCTTCCCCTGCATATTCTCTTCCCATATCTCTCTCTCCAATTGAGTAAAAAAACCCCTCACGCACACTCTCTCTCTCTCTCTCTCTCTCTCTACCCCAAACCTCTTTTCCACTCCCTCTCCCAAATTCAAACCTCACAGAAGCCGCTCACACCATCCCCCAAATCCCAATCCCTCCTCCTCCCTCTCAAAGATTCAATCTTTCTCCCCTTCTCCATCTCCTCTCTCCTCTTTTCCCTTCAATTCCCTCTTCTTCTTCATCTTTATACGCCCAAGATCCAAGTTTTCCTCTTCCTCCCCACTCCCCACCCTAATTTTCCCCTTGCCCATCTCTTGTTTTGGGGTTTCTTTGGCGATTTGTAGAGGTTTGTTGTGTGCTTTTGCCCCCTTTGGATCTGTGGGGGCCATGTTTGTGGCGCCCCGGTCGTTCTTGAAACCCTAGGCGGCGGAGGGGGCGGAATTAGGGTTTCGGAGGAGATGTTGGAGGAGGAGAGGAAGTGTAATGGGGCGGCGGTGAAGGTCGAGGATTCGGCCAGGGAGGAGGGGCTTATCACTTACAAGAGGCGGAAGCGCCCAAGGCCGAGTCCCGATGATGGAGGGGTTAGGCGAAAGATATCATTTTTCCTCTTCTTTTTGTCTTTTGTTGCTTCTGCTTATATAGGTTTTTCTTTTTTTCTTCTTTTTTGTGATATTTGTTGTTAATTAAAGGCCATAATTGGGTTTAACTATCCACTTGGTGCTTAAGTTTAATAAATTGCCAAGGTTACTTCTTGATGCAAGAAATGGGAAAATGCTTCTTGATGCAAGAAATGGGAAAAAGAGATTCCGGGGAAAAATGATAATTTCTATGTAGTCAATTACGACTATTGGTAAATTAAGCTTCGTTTTTGCCTTCACATTTAGTAATTGTGCTACACACACACACGAATACGCTGGAATCTTGATTCTTGTAAACGTATACGAAAATATACACTGGAATCTTGATTCTTGTAGCAATAATGATTTAATTGTTTTGACATTACTTTTCTGTGTAATAGTAATCTCAGGCATGTCTTGTTTGTTCTATCTTAATGAGGAAACAGAGCTGCTTATTAAGTTATCTGATACGTGGGAATTGTATTTTTATAAAGGTATATTTTTTTGTCTTGATGGGAGTGTAATAGTAAGCTTGTACGTTTAGGACCGAGCTGAACATCTTATTATTATTTTAAGTGGTTGTAATATCTAAAAGATGCTGAAATCATGGTGTGCTTTCATATTTGTTTAGAATAGTTAGTGATTGCTATGGAGTTGTTTGTCATTTGATCAAACATTATTGTATGGAATGTTTGGTGAAACTGAAATCTGATGATGATGTAGTGAGAAATCTAACATAGTTTGTTGTCCGTTGGGGAAATTATCAACCAAAACTACAAATATATGTAAAGCATGTTCTAGTTAGTTAAGCTATATTTTTAATGATACTACAGAATTGTTATTGAAAATGATTTTGGATGTGTTTTTCTTTGAGAATATTCATCTTCCTGAGTGATATTATCATAAGAAATTTGTTTTTCACCTTATATGTTGTGCGGACTTGTAGGCCTCTGACAATTCCAACAGAAAGAGGGAAAGGGATATTGGGTGGGACCATGCGATGATGGTCGATGGAAACAGATTGCACTGGCAATGCAATTGGTGTGGACTAACACGATACAATGGGGGTGTCTCTCGACTGAAGTGGCATCTCGCTGGTGGCTTCGCGGTTCGTAAGTGCCCGAATGTTCCGGAAGAAGTTTCTAGAATGATAAAGAACAATCTCTTTATGAAACGGAGGTCCAAGAAAAGGAGATTGGATATATCCGGTGGTACAGATAATATGACAATATTAAATTGTTGCAATGGCGATGCCGCGAATGATGAAAATCATTTGCCTGTTGACCTAGAGTTGCAGGTGGAAAGTACTGCTAGGGTTTCAAAGGGAGCCACTAGACAATCCGAGGCTGACCATGATCCAACTACTAAGGTATTAGATTTGTTCTAACTAGTTTTCTCCTTAATGCTTGATCTTTGGTTTTTATGCTGCACTCTCACTAGTATGATGTTAATGCCCAATCTATCTTTTATTTTTCTTTTGGCTCGATGCATCACCTTGAAGAAATCATGGTGTAATCTCACTAATTCTGTTCATTTCTGAGTAATAATATGCTTAATTTTGTGCTGCAGGGTATGGAAGATATTACTGGCACAGTATTATCAAAATGCCCTTACGAGCAAAATGTTAATGGTAGAACAAATAGTATATGGAGCCACTGGAGAGATGTTTTGAAAAACATGCTGCAATTACCATCAATAAGTGATGGTGATGGTATAAAAAGCTGCATAGATGATGCTCTTAAGTGTGGTCCTTCAGGATTCACCATGAAGCCTAACACAGCTAATGGACCTAGGGTCATAGAGAATCAACAGGTATCGGGAAATTGTTTTACTTTGATGCGTAATTCTCTATTCTATGCCTGTTTGGCCTTGCTTCTAGAGTGGCTTCTTTGACTTGAAAAGCCACAACTACTTGTTTAGCAAAAACTTCTAGAGATTTCGTTTGGCGGGAAGCTGAAACGAGCCTTTAAGTCATACAAGTAGAAGCTCCAATTTGAAGTTCTTCTTCAGCTTATTGAGAAGCTTTCGGAGGGTTTATTACAACTTTATTATAACTTGGCCTAACCATCCTACTCAAACAGTACTTAGTTGAAGCTCCAGCAAGGCCAATAACAGGACCTTCGTGAATTTAAATCCGGAAGTTTCTCATAATCATTCTTATTTTCATGACTATCAGGATAGGTATGAGGGGCATTGTGAAGTAAAAACGAATTCCGAAAGGCTAAATAGTTCCATTAGTTCTGCCTCAGATGGATCAAGAGATGGCAATCAAGTAGATGCTAATGCTAATACTAATACTACAAAGTGCAAGAATGCTTTTGAAGATATATTACGTTCGGAGAAGTTTGTCTTATTATGTGATTTTCTTTACAAAGTTTTCCCAGATAGCAAAAGCAAAACATACTTTGATTTTAGCCTAATCAATTCAAAGATGAAAAATGGGGATTACGGGCGATCACCAGAATCATTCAATCAAGATATCCAAAAGGTAATTGTTAACATCCGCCTCATGTTATCTTTCTTCTTCTCTTAGTTCTTTTTCGTTTTTTCCCCTTTAAATCTCTATTTTGTGCTTTTTTGTAGCTCTATTTAGTATGTATGCGTTACAGCTCGAGATGCCCTTAAAGTGTCCTTGTTGTTATTGAGGGAGCAATATAAGTATAGTTCGGCAGCAAAAGAGTTCTGTTTGCTCTAGATTCATGGTTTCTGCCTCTTTTTTTTCCCGTAGAAGGTTTGCACATATTTTTGGGTTTGAATTAAAGATATCAACTGTAGGGTCAATTTAGCTTTCAAATACAAGTTGAATTTGCACGTAGCGGGAAAAACTTCTCTTCCTTATTCTAACAAAAAAAAATAAAAATCGAACTATATTTGATGGATCTTGCAAGTTAAGAATTGTTGAGAGTTTAAGAGAAGTGCTGAGATTTCAAAATTATTTCATGTTGCTTGATTATAACTGGTAAGAACTCTGTACAATTCAACCAAATTGAAATCAGTTAATCTTGTTGGATAAGACATGTATAAGCTTTCTTACATATTCCACATTATAAGTTTTAATGTCCTTCTGTGCTTTTCCACTTTCCTCTCAGCCATGCATAGTTTGAAATGTCCTCTTATTGCCATGAAAGATGTAATGGACCATCATTTTTTTTTTTTTTTTTTCTATTTGAGTTTCCTGGTTTTGTTTGCTCTCCAGGGCTCTTAATCATCAGGAAACTTAATATACAAACCACGTTTTAATCTATTCATCTGTATCAATTAAAATGTAACAAATTGACGTGCCTCTTTAAATATTCCTGCAGGTCTGGGAGGAAATGCAAAAAGCTGGTCAGAACATAATTCATCTAACAAGCAGCCTCTCAAGTGTGTCGAGGGCTTCTTATCAGAAGCAGGTACTATCTGTGGTCCTCTCATATTAAATTTTTCTTATCAGCTTGATCCGTTTGTGAATTCTGAATACCCCCTGCAAATGCGCAAATTTGTGCAAATACCTCTGCTAAGTTGGTATTTGCATATGAGCCATTGGAAAACTTGTTTATTTACACATACAGGGGTATCTATGAAAAAATGATTTTTGTGTTTATGTCCCTCACCAGCATGAATGCAGATAAGTATGGTGTCAAAGTTACGCATGCAAATACCTCTCTGCCTGGATATTCAAGCAATTTCCCATGTTTCCAAGGGTATATATGCAAAAAAAAAAAATCTTGAATTTGAGAAAACGATGAGGATCCTTATAGGTCCTGAAGTTTTTATTTATTACCTATCTTCTGTTAAAATTCACACCTTTGAATGTGATGATCTTTGTAATCATGCCTCTATGTGGGCTGATCCAAGCTAAATCTGTATAGATTGATGGAGATTTGGAACTTGGGGCGGGTGAACACAAGTCCAAGGCAAGTGACATTTACTCATGTTTTGTGAATTTTTGGCATATTTAACCCTGCAGATATGCGGGATTGCATAAGTAAACTTTATCTGCAGGAATTGCATAATTAAACTTACAAAGTTAGTAGACGGATGCATGCCCCTGGAATCTGTATGTTTGCATTCATGTCCCTGCTAGGGTATATATGTAAAAAAAACCAAATTTCCTTTTGTACATCAATGGGGTCGCATCTTCAAATAAGCAAGCGTTTTAGGCTGGGTTGCACACTTAAATAACAATTTTACAGGGGTATAGGTGAAATCTCATAAAATTGCAGGGTTGTATAATTGAAAATCCATATTTTGGTCGATATCATGTGCTTAATTTATTTATTAGAGTGTTCTTTACTCAATATTACATTATTAATGCAGGAGAACTGTGTTGTTGATTTGGAACCGAAGAACTCCTTGGAGTCACACACGACCGTGCAGTTCACTTCCTGCAATTCAGACCCATCCACTAAGCTGGATCAAACTGATGCCTCCGTCCCGTATAAAATTTTCTCATGCAAACACTGTGGTCGAGAAGCTAATGGTGAGCAAACCCTCATGTGTGATGGGTGTGAAGAGATGTACCATTTATCATGCATTCAGCCCCCAATCAAACCAATCCCGACCCGTAGTTGGTACTGCATGGTCTGCCGCACTAATAGTATACAGTTCAAGTCCTGCAATGTGGACCCATCTACAAAACCAGATCAAACTGAGGCCTCCGGCCTATACAAAATTTTGCCGTGCAAACAGTGTGGCCAAGAAGCTAATGGCGATCGGAGGCTTATTTGTGATGGATGCGAAGCAATGTACCATTTCTCATGCCTCCAACCGACTGTCAAATCAATCCCGACTAGGAGTTGGTACTGCACCACCTGTCGTCCTGTTCAGAAGGAATCGCCCAAATCTCATCAAGACAGCTTGCATGAGAATTGTGTGGTTTGTGATCGCCTTGAGGTCTCCGAAACTGTGGAAGCCAATGAGAATGGAAGCGTGAGAGAGGGCTCAGAACACTCTAGTTTGGAGTCCAAGGACCCTCCGGGACTTTCTAGAAATGCTCTCTCTCGCTTGTGCAAGCTATGCGGAGCGTGTGAAGACGACGACAAGAGATTTCTAATCTGTGGCCACGTTCACTGTCCTTACAGGTACTACCACATAAGATGCCTAAAGACTTCCCAAATTGCTAGCGAGGCGCAACGAAATAAGCCCTGTTGGTATTGCCCTTCTTGCCTATGCCGAGCTTGTCTCTCTGATAAAGATGACGATAAGATTGTGTTATGTGATGGTTGTGATGAGGCGTACCACATATATTGCATGGAACCACCTCGGAGTTCTGTGCCCAAGGGGCTATGGTATTGTATTCCGTGCAACGTGGCAAGGGCAAAGGAGGGGATGAGGAAGTATGAACAGATGATTTTACAGCAACATAGAAAGAATGATTTTAATAAGGTAGGTTACGAGACTAACGGGTCGGTGGATTTGCTGCTTAGTGCTGCGGAGAAGTTGAAGTTTGAGGAGCACATCAATGGCAAGTAGAGATTTAAGGTGGGTACTAAGGCCTGAAACATTGCTGTTTAAGTCCGATAAAACTGGAGGATTTTTTGATTGGATTAGGCTGAGTTTTGTCTCACCTTTTCCATGTACTAATATTGTACAATGTTGGTAAGGTAATGGTGTATGGTGGGAGAAGAATATGCAGCTGGATAAAATCTCTGAAGAATCTTGGCAGAATTTGTATTTTGTGTATTCATTTTACCAAAAATGTTAGAAAGCAGAGTAGAAAGTTGCAGGTGTTTCTTCCTTTTTTTTTTTCCTCTTATTTCTTTTGGGTTTAATTTTGCTAGTGCTGTTCATCAGTTGTAATGCCCTTGAAGCAACATTTTGTTAGGGCATTTCCCCTTATGAAATTCCCAGTGTATTATGTGTTTCTTTATGAGAAAGAATTACTGGTCATGTACCTCCTGGTCACCATGCTGTAGCATTACTACTACTACATACATTCATCACGGATGTACAAATAATTCAATTTTGTTGTGAAAGTATGTGACCGCATTATGTTCCTTTTTACCAATGTTCATGGTGCTCTTGGTTTGAGCTTTGATATGTGGTTTTATGTTTTAGGACATGCAAAAGGTTTCTGTAATATGTGTGATGATGTAAGAGAATCGGAAAATTTGAAAGTTTTATTCCTTGAGAATCGTGCAATCATGAAATCAATTTTGTATTTCCTATAAGGACTGATCTCTGATTTGCAAGTTAAGAAATAGATTTTGAAATTATGCTTCTTTAACTAGTTGTTTGCTGGTGTGTGTCAAATTCAATTGTAAAAGCAATTAAACAATTAACTTCGATATTCGGGGCATTTATATGCTGATTTTGTACATTGGATTCACTTTGGAGTCTGCAGTTGCTGTCTTAAAGATGCGCAGGCATGTTTTTGTTTTACAATAAATGCATTTCTGCGTACTTGGAAAATAAAAAGAAATCGACAAAACACATTTTACAAACAGTTTTAATTCGAACTGAATTAAGGTTCAATCCAAAAATATATGTGGCGCTTGCAACTTTTCTGATTTCTGTAATCAGATCCCTTGATAAATTCCAACCTGGAATCTGTGACTTCGTGAGATGTTCGTACAATATTAAAGGGGTATCAGATCGCTACTGCACGCAATTGTATCACAATTTTTCGTAGTCTTTTAGACTCATGAAAAGAAAAGGTATCCTAATGGTATTGATCACTGTATTAATCATCCTTCTAATTTCCGAATCAATGCATTTGGTCTAGAACTTGAACAAGTATATAGAAAAAAAATTCTGTAAAGCAGGAGCATCTAATCTCTCTGTTAGTTATTAACCTTTTGGAACAATGCTGTAAAAGGAAATCATCATATTCATCTTTGATAATTGATTGCATCAAAGAATTTTACTAAGCACGACTGAATTGTATAGATGGATTTTCGAACTACCGACTGGCTTATCGATCCAGGAAGTTCAAAGCCTCGATATCCCGACCTACTACACTCAAATGGCCAGGACGGGCGGCTGTACATTTCTAGAACACGCTCAAAATGCATGAGCGCTTCTTCACAGTTTACTTTTGTGTTGTATGAAAGCATTCTAACAGAAACAAAAGCAACTGCACTCAGTTTATTTTTCAACTCCAAATTGCAGGATCTAATTAAGAAATTGGAGCACATATTTTATCTCCTTTATTCCTCCAGCAAACAGCTTTTTGTCAGAATAGGAATAGTACCATGACACACAATTTGTTTTCAAGCTAAATGCTAGCTCTGCATACATGCATAGCATAGACGATAACACCCAGTACCATCCTGGCAAATCTTTTGCAAGAACCGTAGCACATCTTTGTTTTCAAGTACCTTTTTAGCCTAGCTTCGATACAAAGTGCTGTTTAGTTAAGTTGTTTCTATTTAAACATATTGCTTGCTAAGTTTTGGATATATATATATATATAGAACTAGGCTACTATGCTATTAATAGCACCAGGATATTGTTGCTACCAAGTTTTTGGCCATTGGATTAAGAGATGTGCGGTTGGGATGATGTGGGCCCCCTAGGTTTGAGTGGGTGGTTGGTTGAATAGTATGATCTAACGGATGAAAATGATCAAAAGGGTAGATCTAACGGCGGAAAACTTGGTAGCACCAAGTGCTTCGTACTATTAATAGCATAGTAGCCGGACTCTATATATATATATATATATATATATATATATATAATTAGAACCAATCCTAAGCTCCACCCACGCATTATGTGAGATCTGAAGGTTCGATCCCCATCTTCAATATTTAACATGTTATCTTTCTATATTATATTTTAGGGTTAATTTCATACAGATTCCTATAAATATAGTAATGACAGATATACCCATATAAAGTTCAACTTTCATATCTTGTTCTTACAAAAGTCATGATATTTTCAAATATGTCCATACCGTTAGAATCCGTTAGAAAAATTTAGTTAATCATTGGTTAAATATTTTACCCGGATTCATTTTTGACATTTTTATCCCTCTTATATTACATTGTTATGACTTTTGGAAGGACATATTTGTGACGGTAAAATTAGAAATATAAACAATTCTCTAATGGTTCTCTAATGGCAACAAACAGAGGAACATATTTGAAAATATTAGAATTTTTGTAGAAACAATATGAAAGTTGAACTTTGTATGGATATATTCCTGATTCACTATATTTGCAAGGACCTGTATGAAATTAACCCTATATTTAATAGGTCAAATGACTATCTCTAATTTACTTGTTAATTTCAGTCTTTTAAATTCATTCGTATTTAGAAGGGATGTTAAAGATTTTTCTAAACTATTTGAATGTGTGTATATATATATATAGTCCAGCTACTATACTATCAATGGCAACTAACATTTGGTACTATCAAGTTTTCTGTCGTTAGATCTACTACTTTGATCATTTTTACCCATTAGGTCATACCATTCAACCAATCACTCACTCAATCCTAGAGACTACTATTATCCTAAACGCACATTCTTTCATTCAATGGCCGAAAATCTAATGACACTAATGACTTGATACTAGTGATAGTTTCTATATATATATATATATAGAGTAGGGCTGCTGTGCTCTCAGGAGCACGAAGGCCTCCGTGCTCTTGAGCCGTTTTCGATGATGGAATTTTCGAATCGACGTTCGGCTCCGTTAGACTTGATCTAGTGTATTTGAAGTTTCTAGAAAATAATTTTTGCGAATTTTTGATATCATTTACCTAGTGATCGAAATGATTCAAAATCAATAATTTTTAATGGTTGATATCTGCCGTTTTCAAGTTTAACGGTGTAGAAGTATTCAAATCAGATGAAATTTTGATACAAAATTCTTTATACTATCTACAATAAGATCAACATTTCTGATAAAAAATTTTAGTGCTATATCACCAGTTTTTATAGAATTTTTATTTTCAGCCGTTAAAAATTATTGAGTTTGAATCCTATCGATTGCTAGGTAAATGATATCAAAAAATCCGATAAAAAATTTCTCATAAAACTTCAATACGGCTTTAGGATTCAAGTTGCTACAGAGGTGGCCGAATATCGATTCTCGCCAATTCCGCGCTGGCTGGGTCATCGGGGGGAAAACGGGGGGCGGGTGGGGGCGAGGCTCGAAGGGGGGCACCGAAGGGGGCTCTCGCAAGCGGTGGGGTTGAGGGCAGGGCGGGGAGCCCTTACGTTCTCTTCGTTCTGCCTTCTGTCCTCTGGTTACCATTATCGTTCTGACCTAGCATAATTACAGCTTAACTCTCCTTTGCTGATACAACTCAATGGAAGAAAAATAACATATATCGAAATAAAAAGAAAAAAAGAAGAAGAGTTTGTATACTCACATATTTGAGTACATGTTAATCTAGGTTGGAAATAATCAAGAAATAATAAATTATGTTATTGAATAGAATCTATGATTGAGACATACATAATTGTGAGAAGCATTATAGGCTTTGGTGTGCGATAAAACTGAACACAGCGAATATACAAATCTATGGAAGAGTTCTCAGAGGTATAGGCCACTATGATCCTCTCTACTGTGAGTAAGAGCATCTCTTATATAATCCTCCTACAATTTCCTTTCTCTTTTTCCACTGATGCGCTATTTCCACTCTCCTCGTCTTCATCGATGCTCTCCTGTCGTTTTACGTATATTGGCTTGTGATATTCGTCACTTATTTTGACAATATATTTTTTGAATAAAACACTCCACTTCTTTATAAATTTTACCTCTCAGGGGGTAGGTACGTCACATGGAGGGGTGGTGAGGGCGAATGCGTGAGAGAAAAGCCACCTGGGTGGCTCTTCTGCGATGAGCGCGTTCTGTGCGTGCCGCGTGCCTGGCCGCGGTGGTTTGTTATCGTGCGTGGTATGAAATATCTATAAGAATGGTTGACAGAGGTGCGTGTGAGTCTGCCGGTCCAGGCGTGCGGGGCATGACTCTGTCGGTTCGCGGTGTTGAGCCTGGGCGCGCAATGCTTTTGTAACAGAGATTCGTATAACAGATCTTACGAGAACGGTTTCTCATGTGCTCTCAGTTTACTTACTCTCTCTGTAGTCTTCTCGATATAATTCGTAGTATAAGTGGTCTCCTCTCTCACACATACAAATATGAGATGTTCCTAGTTTGAGGGTTATTGGATAGGAGGAGGATTTTTCTTTTGTCATGACACTCCGTATATGATAGATACTCTAAACTCTCCTCATACATGAAGTTGAATGCTGTTTGAATTACATAACACCTTGAATTTATAAGTAAGAGTATCGCCTGATTTAATTTTTTGAGTTAATTACATGAATCTTTATCTCTTCGAGATTACGTCAGAAGCAAGAATTCTTTTTCGCTTTATGAGCAGAGTGCTTTTCTGTCATAATCACGAGAATTTTTTAGGTCAGTATACATTTATTTCTTTAAAACACGACTCTGAAATTCTTTTACTCAACGCATATCACATCCCTATCTTTAAATATTTAATTCTATTCTTGTAGAATCTCTTTCTTGAGATACGAGATAGGGATGAGTGAGAAATGGTCGCAGTCTCGAATATTCGAGATTATAGGTTCTCAAATACTTTTATTGGTGATAGAGAATCAAGTTCTTAGGGCAGATGCCGGAGCAGCATCAGGACGACGCGGCGATCCGTCAAGTTGAAAGCGCGACCATTGAAACCAAACTGTAGCACGGAGGCGGGGCGTAGCTACCGTGTATACCAGCCTAGCTCCTATATACGTGTATTAGTATATATATAGTAGTATAATAGGTGTATATGTCCGGCTATATGCTATTTAATAAGCACGAGTGTTTGGGTGGCTACCACTTTTCCGGCCGTTAATCTACGTATTTTGATCATTTTCACCGTTAGAGACGCTACTATTCAACCAACCACACTCAACCCCTAGGGCCCACATCATGTACCGCACATCTCTTAATCAAGGACAAAAATTGGGTAGAGCCCCAATGATTGGTGTATTAATAGGGACATAGAGACTAGTTCTCATCTTCTGCTCCGGGTAACTGATATATAATACCTTCTCTTCTCTCTTCTTCTCTGGCTCTCTCTCTATATATAGGTGGGTGTATATATTATAAGAGAGTGCGAGAGGAGAGACGGAGAGAGACGAGAGAGAGAGCACTAGGCTTGGAATACATCAATAGCACCAAGTGTTAGTGCTATTAGTGTTTTTAGTTATTGGATTGAGAATGTATGCGAGTGTGTGTGTGGGCACCTGGGTTGAGATGGGTGTGTGTGTGTGATAGTCGTGTGCTAACGGTAAAAATAATCAAAGGTTAAATCTAATGGTGGAAAAACTTGATTAGCCACCAAATCCTTGGTGCTATCATAGTATCTCAGCCGGACTAATATAGTAAATATAGTATAGTAGTATATATAGGTTATATCTATAGTACTATATATTAGTGTGGGGTATTATATAGTAAAGTGATTAATAGTGTCATATATCGTTTTATGGCTATTAATAGCACGAACACTGTTGCTACAAGTTTTTCCGCCATTAGATTACCATTTTGATCATTTTCACCCGTTAGATCATACTATTCAATCAACCACCCACTCAACCCTAGGGGGCCCACATCATCCTAACCGCACATCTCTTAATCCAATGGCTAAAAACTTGGTAGCACTAATGACTTGGTGCTATTAATAGCATAGTAGCCTAGTTCTATATATATATGTCACGCCCCGAGCCCGATCCTTTTGGCCGGTTCGAGTGCGTCGAACAGACGCCGAACGGACAGAGTCTCCCCTGTCCGCCCAAGGCTCAACATTCTGTACAAATAGAGTATGAATTTTGCACAAAACGGAAGCATACACACAATGGCTTGCACGAGGGCAAGCGATAGCTAATAGTTAAAGTAATAAACTACACTTAGAAAATTGTTTACATTTTTGTATCATTTCTTCTCTTTTACATTACATGATCTCAAAATATAAGTTCTAGCATTAAAATATAAAATATCTTTTACATCATTCATATTCTTTTTCTTTAACATCTATAGTCATCAAAATACAAAAAGGCGATGTATAAAGGTATGCAACTATAAAATGGAAACCCCTTCGGGAGGTCTCTATCTAGGGCGCGATGCCCTTACCCCGATCATCCGCTGGCTCGGTCGGTCCGGGCTCTGTGGAAATAGTACAGCGAGAACTACAACAAAGTTTCCAGTGGGTTCGGCAACCGACCACGCCGACTTTCCCACTAGGTCTAAATTAGGCATAATAGAAGAATAAATAAATAGTAACCAAGCTAAAGCAAATACAGCTAATATGCTTAAACAATAAATAATGCTATGCTCAATAAAGTACTCATGATGAATGCAAGGTTACTGCTCAGAACCCAATCTCTAGGCTAGCCCGTAGGTTTCGCCCACAATAGACTCACCAACTCAAATCCCAAAAATCGGAGAGACTACTACACCCAGTGATGACAACTCTGGAGCACATCGCCGGAGGGGGAGTTACCACCCTCGAGTAAGGACTTACAGGTGAGTATGATCCAATCATTAACTATAAGGATGTCAAGTTCAATCCATTCCTTAACTATAAGGAAATAATGCACATATGACTCTTAACTCTGAGGTTGAAATTGTCATAATGTCACTATCACACCTTTACTTGCATTCTTTTCTTTCACTAGCGTCATATACACTGCTATATTCTTGTACACATGCCACGCTTGTTTTCTAAGTGTTCCAATTCTAGCATTCTCGACTCTTCAATGTCACTTTCTACTTCTATATCAAGATGTCACATTTATTTACTGAGTCCACTAAGTTCTTGTCACTTGTTATGCATAAATAGGGTTTATAAAATTCTTACATTCTTGCTAGTAATTCACATGCATTTGTACTCACAACATGCAATGAAATGCTCATATATAACCCTACTATGCAATTTTTATGCTCAATACACATATGCTCAAATAGGACACTTTAGACATAAAAGGAATTCCAAGGTCTTCGGAGTGCACCGCCCACCTTATATGGTTGCAAAGGTGCTACAATGAATTTCTTGAAATTTTTTGAAGCCCTATTCCTTCGCCTGCGGCAAAATGAAGCCAAATTAGGCTTTTTCTCAATAACTTTATCTAAACCTTTTTATAACGTCAAACGGAGTTGTCCCACACGTCGGGAATACCCCTAATTAGGTTTCCAAGAGGTCAATTTACCTCGAAAACAACCGGAGGTAAAAGCCTCAAAATTCATGCCCTAACAATGCCATATAGGGTTTTCTCCTTGATTGATCTCATTCCTAAGTAAAAACTAGCTTAGAATCAATTAGCAAGCATTCTAATATCATCACTAAGTTATTCCAAGCACCCCTAGGGCATTTACTTTAAACCTTAGTTGTTCACCATTAGAGCATCTTGGGAAAACCATGGTTTCATGGTGAACAAAGCTCAACAAAGCTTCTAATCATGAGAGAAGCTCAAAACTCTAGTTCTATAGTGAAAATCCAAACCCTAGATGAGTTTTTACCCTAAACTCACCTTAGCCAAAAGCTATCTCCAAGTCCACCTTGTAGGAGAGTCCTAAATCTTCTCCAAGCCACCAAAATCGAAGTTTCTCCTTCAAATCTTCTCCAAATCCACTTTTTGGAGAGCTCTCTAGAGAGAGAAAATAAAATAAATGAGAGGGAGGGGGTGAATGGCTGTGGGAGAGAGAGAGAAGGGGTATTGGGGTCTTAACATGTTGTAACAATTACAACAAAACCCTCCAAAAAGTCTTATTTGCAGCAGTTCAATTCTTTGCTGCCAAACCAAAGTGTACCGGTACACGGGTTCTTGTACCGGTACATTTTTTGCTCAGAGGCAACCCGAGAGCAAACTTCTCAGATTTTACCAAAGTGTACCGGTACACACCAGGGGTGTACCGGTACATATTCGCAAAAAATCAAACCCGAGAGTATACTCTTCTCGGGCTGCAGGGCTGTATCGGTGACAACTCGATGGTTGTTCCGGTACACTTTGCTCAGAATATTAGTTTTGTGCCATTTTCGATTCTATTTCGCGTCAATCGATGCTAAAACCTTTCTAACATCTCTTAAACTCATTTTTAGCTTTTCCAACCTTATTGGAATGCTAAACGGAACTTGTCCATCAATTTCTCTCTGTACTTTAACCAATTTGGCTAAAGTTTGATAATCGCTATCGAGATTTCAATAGGTTACAATATATATATATATNCCATTTTGTACCCTATACTCAAATTCTCCTGCGCTTTGGATCTTTTACAGCTCTTGTTTGCCTGAGACTTGTACTTGGACATCTAAATCTTTCTTATTGTAGCATATGATGGATCATTAGTTGATACGGATACTAGTTTGAATTTGGTTGATGCTTGATTTTGTGTGGGTACGAGTCCATATTTCTGAGAAATATCTTCATCTTTTAGCTCTTGTTTATGTAGTGATTATCTTTCTACCGGACTTGTTTCTTAATTAAACAAAGAGATATACTGAACAAAATACCCATGCATCCAAATACGCTTTGAGCCTTTATATCCTAGTAGCACTTCACATGTAAGCAACACTTCCATTCGATTTAGTCAAACTGGTCTATTACTGACTCTGTTCTGCGTTTGTAGTTTTCTGTTTCTAGTTCTTTTCTTAAAATCTCCCCTTTCCATTCCAGTCCCTATGTCAGCATTGGTAAGGTGAAAACATGTTTGGAAAGTATAATTTATCTAGAAGCTCTAATGTGTAAGCATATCAAAGTCAGGAGGTTAGGCTCGGCACGTAAAATTGGTTTCAACTTGGCTGGGATTTTTAGGCATATGAATATCAGGATATGTTGTATTTTCCTCTGTTCTTAGCAATTTTTGGTGCTAAATAGGGTTCTAGTACTTGCAGCTACAATGCTTCGCAGATAGGTGGATGTATGGCTCACGCGTTATTATGCCTCTTAATTTTCTAAAATTTAATTTTCTTTCTTCTGAAAGGGACTACTATGGAACCATCAATTTCATTGGTATTTCACCCAGGAACTTTTCTCCATGATTTGGCCTTTGACTCTCTTTTTTATAGTGATTTGAATTTTTTTTTTTACTTTTTGTTATTTAGCAGTATATGAAAGTGGAACTTGGGAAAATAAATATTTAATGTGTGATTTGTTTGTTTGCTTAGAAATTTTATGATCGAATGCTTAGGATTATGACTGCTTTTGTGAATAATGCAGTCATAATCCTAGTTCTTGATTGCATAGGAGCAAGACTATACAAGTCAATAGTCTTTAAAGAAAATATCGAATGCTTAGCAAATGTGTACGTAGTTAGAGGATGGACATGAATTGTCCAAATATGGAAGGGGAGTTAATGCACAACCATAAGAAAATCCCTAGTCTTTGACAAAGTTGCAAAATGGCCCTTCATTTACTTCATATTTAGGAAATGTAGGGATTGGGAGCATATCTGGAGAAGATATCAAGGTGAACAAGTGTTGGCATTAGGGCTAGAAGAGTTATTGCATGGGAACATGATGTCATATATGGTTTTCACCTTGAGTGAATCTTTTAGGGTGGTATAGCCAATTCAGTGGGCTCCATGGATGTATTTGGAAACTTTTTTTTATTTTTTTAAAATATATTTTGTTGAAAATGTGAAGTAACTAGGCTTTGAATTTTGAATTCCTAGCACCAACCATCAAACTCTTTAATTTTCACTTACGGTGGGGATGATTGTTTACGTTTTCATATATTGTGTTTGTTTGGTGGGCCTATTTTGGCCCATAAAGGGCTTGTGAATTTTCATATAGGCTTGTTTTCGAAAGTGAGGCTTAGAAGTGTGCAACTGTACAATTCCCATAATGATTTTCTTTTTCCAGAAACTTGCTCTTGAGAACATTAATGTATTTTTGATGATTTGTTATTAACCTCTAAAACAAAAGGATAATATCTCATAAAGAAAATAATCAAGTAAATAATTATTTGAATTAGAAAGCAGCAGCTCAAATGCGTGATATACCATATATAAAAATGAAGCGAAGCATATTCACGTTCATTAACAAAAGAGATAATAAAATAGATAGCTACTGAAATAAACTCACTTAACGATGGATATGTTAAATGATGTATTCATTTGGAAAATTTACATAGAACTTGTCTAAATTATTAGCTACTTTGATCCATCTAACCTTTAATAAGTTTTGATTTTGCTTTCTATTTTTTAGATTTAAGTGATTTGAGTTGTTCAACTGCTTTTCAATTTGTGAATTTAAGCTTATCTAATTTGATTGGAGTGCTTTATATGATTCTTGAAATATTTATTTCTCATATATAGATGCTTGTTTCTTCTTTTTGCAGCTCTTAATGCCAGTTGAACCGAATATCCAAGACATAGGTGGTATTGAAAAATTCGAAAAGAAATACTTCAGGTTCGGCTAACTTTGGTACTAACTCAAAGCTTAAAAGGCCTATGCGCTCTAAGGAAATTGTAAGTTCTTTTTTTCTTGCTTAAATTTATATTTGTTTGCTTCGTGGCTTCAATGCTGAGCAACTTCCACTTCCTTTTCCTTTCGATTTGTGTGTTCTCTCAAATTGGAGAATTTTTAAAATGTTACAAATCATGAACCAAACAAGCCCAAAGGGTGAATCTTCATGCTTTAGTGTTCGGCATTTGGTATATTGATTAGATTTATTAGCTTTGATTTGGTCAAATGGTTGAATAGGCATGGAATTGGACGATTTCTATTGATAATAGGATAATTTGCAATAGTTGAAATAGGATAAAGTTACAAATCATTATCGATCAAATCGTTATTAAATTAAGATGGATTCGGATATTCATTTCTAAGGACGTGATCTTTGGATGATGCATTTGTGATCGAAATCGTTTAGGTTTTATTGGTTTCGTTTTAGCTCATTCTTGATTTGATAATTGGGGTTTTGCTGTGTGGATTGTATCTAATTTGGTAAAATTGAAACAATTGAATACGAGATTATTGGGTCCAAAATAGGTTTTGGCTGTAATATTTTGTGTACTTAGTGTAGTGGTTTTATTACATTATTTGTTGATTGCAACTTTGGTGCTTAAAGACAACTTTTTTTTTCTTTTTTTTTTTTTTTCTGTTCCTTAACAAGTTAATACCTTTTTGGTTTTTAAGTTTTCAGTTGCAGTATTAGTGTATGGAGGAACATGCTATTGCTAGTATTAATGCTATTAAGGCTTATGAACTGCAAAGAATATATTCTCATGAGTTATGGCATAAATTTGGTGTATTATATTGTATTATTGATTATATGTAAGGCAAGGATTAGAAACCACTTAAAATTTGCAGCATCTCTTTGTTCTTTTGCTTCCTCTTTGTTCTTCTCTTAATCAAAATCTGATTAATTGCTTTCAGCTCTAACTTAATTGATTTCATATTTTTCATCCATTGTTAAGTGAATTGATATTTTGGGGCAATCTCTTTTGTCCTTTTGAACCATAAAATGTAGGATATTTTAGGGCAATTTCTCTTGTCGTTTTGAATGATAAAACTTGTCCCAAAAAAGAGTTCACCAATCTTAGGAAAATTCCTAAGTTCGTATATGGTGGGGGCGGACCAAAACTTTTGTTGTTTCTGGTAAAATGATACAATATGAAATGATGCAATGTGTCCTCACTTTTTTGGCTCTTTTGTTGTTCTTTTTTTATTGGTGGTGGGTTCATTAATCAGTGCTATATGCTTCACGAGTTGTGGTAAATTATTAAGTGCAATAGATTGGGGAGCCACCATCTTAATTACTACTTGTATATGAAATGGAGATGCATATATTAAATTGCATTTTGAGTATGATAATCTGTCACTTAAATAATGTCTTGCTCATTGTCAAATAATACCTTTTTTAAGATGAAATGATTATCTAATACTAGAAAATTTATTTGTTTAGATTTCAAACGCATCTAGCGTTCGTAATATTCATCCACAACCTCATTGCCCTTCAGGTAAAATTAAACTTATACTAATTGATTTTTATGTTAAAAGATTGTTTGACTAATCTTTTATTAACTTCAGTATTGTTTAATTTGTAGGTTCAACATCTTAATTGCCGAGCTCACTACGACTGGATCTGATATGATATTATTAGCTTTTGTTTTTATTTCTCTTTTTCTTGGGTTGAAAAGCTAGAAATTGTTGGTACTGTGTTTTAGTGACTAAATACTCGTTTAAAGATATATGGATACTACTTTGAGACATTTTGGTATTAATTAGTGTAACTACAAAACTTCTTTTATATGCTTTCTTTGTTAATGCAAATCAAGGCGAATAAAATTAAAGATATACTTAATGATAATCATCGTGGAGTGGTATTATATTTTAAAAAGTGTGATGCATCAAGAAAAATTTGGATATTTAAAGAAAATGGGACAGTTATAAAGTGTCGCTTAAATTCAAAAAAAGTGTTGCTAGAATATTATTTTGCATCACTTTTATGTACTGCTAAAAGCTTAAATAAGTGTCGGTATATTAGTAGCACTCTTTTTAGATTATACCGACACTCTTAAAAAGTGTCACTATATACCTAGTGACGCCACATATAGCAACACTTTTTAAAAGTGTCGGTAATTTAGCCAGCAGTACTTTTTTTGACATATACCGACATTTAAAAGTGTCGTTATATACCGTTTTTGTTGTAGTGGGGTATCAGATCGCTACTGCACGCAATTGTATCACAATTTTTCGTAGTCTTTTAGACTCATGAAAAGAAAAGGTATCCTAATGGTATTGATCACTGTATTAATCATCCTTCTAATTTCCGAATCAATGCATTTGGTCTAGAACTTGAACAAGTATATAGAAAAAAAATTCTGTAAAGCAGAAGCATCTAATCTCTCGGTTAGTTATTAACCTTTTAGAACAATGCTATAAAAGGAAATCATCATATTCGTCTTTGATAATCTGATTGCATCAAAGAATTTTACTAAGCACGACTGAATTGTATAGATGGATTTTCGAACTACCGACTGGCTTATCGATACAGGAAGTTCAAAGCCTCAATATCCCGACCTACTACACTCAAATGGCCAGGACGGGCGGCTGTACATTTCTAGAACACGCTCAAAATGCATGAGCGCTTCTTCACAGTTTACTTTTGTGTTGTATGAAAGCATTCTAACAGAAACAAAAGCAACTGCACTCAGTTTATTTTTCAACTCAAAATTGCAGGATCTAATTAAGAAATTGGAGCACATATTTTCTCTCCTTTATTCCTCCAGCAAACAGCTTTTTGTCAGAATAGAAATAGTACCATGACACACAATTTGTTTTCAAGCTAAATGCTAGCTCTGCATACATGCATAGCATAGACGATAACACCCAGTACCATCCTGGCAAATCTTTTGCAAGAACCGTAGCACATCTTTGTTTTCAAGTACCTTTTTAGCCTAGCTTCGATACAAAGTGCTGTTTAATTAAGTTGTTTCTATTTAAACATATTGCTTGCTAAGTTTTGGATATATATATATATATAATTAGAACCAATCCTAAGCTCCACCCACGTATTATGTGAGATCTGAAGGTTCGATCCCCATCTTCAATATTTAACATGTTATCTTTCTATATTATATTTTAGGGTTAATTTCATACAGATTTCTATAAATATAGTAATGACAGATATACCCATACAAAGTTCAACTTTCATATCTTGTTCTTGCAAAAGTTATGATATTTTCAAATATGTCCATACTGTTAGAATCCGTTAGAAAAATTTAGTTAACCATTGGTTAAATATTTTACCCGGATTCATTTTTGACATTTTTATCCCTCTTATATTACATTGTTATGACTTTTGGAAGGACATATTTGTGACGGTAAAATTAGAAATATAAACAATTCTCCAACGGTTCTCTAATGGCAACAAAACAGAGGAACATATTTGAAAATATTAGAATTTTTGTAGAAACAATATGAAAGTTAAACTTTGTATGGATATATTCCTGATTCACTATATTTGCAAGGACCTGTATGAAATTAACCCTATATTTTAATAGGTCAAATGACTATCTCTAATTTACCTGTTAATTTCAGTCTTTTAAATTCATTCGTATTTAGAAGGGATGTTAAAGATTTTTCTAAACTATATGAATGTGTGTGTATATATATATAGTCCAGCTACTATACTATCAATGGCAACTAACATTTGGTACTATCAAGTTTTCTGTCGTTAGATTTACTACTTTGATCATTTTTACCCATTAGGTCATACCATTCAACCAATCACTCACTCAATCCTAGAGACCACTATTATCCTAAACGCACATTCTTTCATTCAATGGCCGAAAATCTAATGACACTAATGACTTGATACTAGTGATAGTTTCTATATATATATATATATAGAGTAGGGCTGCTGTGCTCTCAGGAGCACGAAGGCCTCCGTGCTCTTGAGCCGTTTTCGATGATGGAATTTTCGAATCGACGTTCGGCTCCGTTAGACTTGATCTAGTGTATTTGAAGTTTCTAGAAAATAATTTTTGCGAATTTTTGATATCATTTACCTAGTGATCGAAATGATTCAAAATCAATAATTTTTAATGGTTGATATCTGCCGTTTTCAAGTTTAACGGTGTAGAAGTATTCAAATCAGATGAAATTTTGATACAAAATTCTTTATACTATCTACAATAAGATCAACATTTCTGATAAAAAATTTTAGTGCTATATCACCAGTTTTTATAGAATTTTTATTTTCAGCCGTTAAAAATTATTGAGTTTGAATCCTATCGATTGCTAGGTAAATGATATCAAAAAATCGCAAAAAATATTTTCTATAAACTTCAAATACGCTAGATCAAGTCTAACGGAGCCGATCGTCGATTCGGAAATTACATCATCGAAAACGGCTCAGGAGCACGGAGGCCTCCGTGCTCCTGAGAGCACAGCAGCCCTATTCTCTCTCTCTCTCTCTCTCTCTCTCTCTCTCTCTCTCTCTCTCTCTCTCTCTATATATATATATATATATATATATAGTCCCGGCTACTATGCTATTAATAACACGAAGCACTTGGTGCTACCAAGTTTTCCGCCGTTAGATCTACCATTTTGATCATTTTCACCCGTTAGACCATACTATTCAACCAACCATCCACTCAACCCTAGGGGGCCCACATCATCCTAACCGCACATCTCTTAATCCAATGGCCAAAAACTTGGTAGCACCAATGACTTGGTGCTATTAATAGCATAGTAGCTAGTTCTCTTTCTCTCTCTCTCTCTCTATATATATATATATATATATATATATAGAGAGAGAGAGAGAGAGAGAGAGAACTAGGCTGGAATACTATCAATAGCACCAAGCTGTTAGTGCTATTAGTTTTTTAGTTATTGGATTGAGAAATGTGCGGTTAGGATGATGTGGGCCCCCTAGGGTTGAGTGGGTGGTTGGTTGAATAGTATAATCTAACGGATAAAAATAATCAAAGGTTAAATCTAACGGTGGAAAACTCGATAGCACCAAATCCTTGGTGCTATCAATAGTATCCCAGCCGGATTATATATATATATATATATATATATATGCTTTTATGCTATTAATAGCACGAAGCACTTGGTGCTACCAAGTTTTCCGCCGTTAGATCTACCATTTTGATCATTTTCACCCGTTAGATCATACTATTCAACCAACCACCCACTCAACCCTAGGGGGCCCACATCATCCTAACCGCACATCTCTTAATCCAATGGCTAAAAACTTGGTAGCACCAATGACTTGGTGCTATTAATAGCATAGTAGCCTAGTTCTATATATATATATGTCACGCCTCGAGCCCGATACTTTTGGCCTGTTCGAGCGCATCGAACAAACGTCGAATGGACAGAGTCTTCCCTGTCCGCCCAAGGCTCAACATCCTGTACAAATAGAGTATGAATTTTGCACAAAACAGAAGCATACATAATGGCTTGCACGAGGGCAAGCGATAGCCAACAGTGAAAGTAATAAACTACACTTAGAAAATTGTTTATATTTTTGCATCATTTCTTCTCTTTTATATCACATGATCTCAAAATATAAGTTTGTCTGCCACCACGAATGACGCACCTCGCACGGGGAATTTTTATCTTTGATTTCTCCCGTGGGGTAGTATTCATGATGTAGATTAAAGTATGTGTAAGTATGGTTATCAGGTATTGCGGATCCATGGCTTCCAATAAACGCAAGCATTTATTGTTAATTACCCCTACAAAGTGTTAGGGTACCTTCGATTAAGAGACCTTTGAAATGCTGAAGATTGAATAAAAGATGAACGAAGTTCAGTGGATTGAGTTTGATTCTGAACCGGGGTGTATATAACCCTAATGTGAATTGGGATTCGATCAGGTTCAAATTGGACTTAAATATATGATAAAGTCCAATCAAGCTCTGTATGTTTAGAGCTCAATTGTGTTCACCATAAGACAAAATCCTAATTATATATATTAGGATTAGTCATCATTTGTCTTAAATTAGACTCTAAGTGTATGTATTAGAGCCCAATTTGGTTTCACGTGAGCCAAATCCTAATTATATATATTAGGATTAGTCAAAATGTAGTTGACATTAAACTCTAAGTATAGGTATTAGAGTCTAATTTGGTCTCATAAGGGTTCACCCTAAGGTGGTTTATAGGCCGAATCCTAATTATATGGGTTAGGATTAGCCGAAGATTAAACTCTAAGTGTATGTATTAGAGCTTAATCAAGAGATGAAATTTAAACTCCAAGTGTATGTATTAGAGTTTAAATTAGTGAACTCTGAGTGGATATATCAGAGTTCAATTGCATATGATTTGATCAATTCTAATCAGGTATTTTAGAATTTGATCGAATTTTAAATAGGTCAGGATTCTAACTCTAGTTGTATGTGCTAGAGAAGAGATTTGATTTGGATTTGACATAGGATCAAGGGGATTTGAATTTGGGTTCAAAAAGGGGCTCATTTGAATTTTGGACTCCTTTTGGACTTAATTTGGATTTGATATGAAAATTTGGGTTTTATATGGGAATTGGGCTCAAAATGGGCTCAATTTGGATTTGGTATGGAAATTGAGCTTAAAATGGGCTCAAAATGGGAATTTGAGTTTCATATGGAAATTGAGCTTAAAATGAGCTCAATTTGGATTTGATACGAAAATTTGAGTTTTATATGGGAATTGGGCTCAAAGTGGGCTCAGTCTGGATTTGATATGGTAATTGGGCTCAAAGCTGGCTCAATTTGGATTTGACATGGATAAATAGGTTCAATTTGGGTTTGATTTGGATTTCATTTGGACTGGGTATGAGAATTTGGATTTTATATGGTAATTGGGCTCAAAATGGGCTCAATTCATATGTAGATTTTGGGCTCAAAATGGGCTCAGTTCATATGTGGATTTTGGGCTCATTTTGGGCTCAATTTGGATTTGATATGGGGATTTCGATTTGATGTTGGGTTGAGATGTGGATTTGATATGAGATTTGGATTTGGGTTGATATGGGGTTTGAATTTGGATTCAATATGGGATTTAGGCTTTGATTTAGGATTTTGGACTTAGGTTTAATTTAGGCTTTGGGCTTATTTTGGGTTTTGGGTTTAATTTAGGTTCGGGCTTTGGACTCAATTTGGGTTTATGGATTCGGGTATGGGCTATATTCAGGCCCGTATAGTATGGACTCAGGTTGAGGCCTGAAATTAAGTTCTGGATGCGGGCCTAGGCTCAGTTTAGGCCCGTGTGGCTTAAACCTATATTTTCCTTTAGGCAAGCTACAGAATTGGGCTCAGATTCAAGTTTGGACTGGATTCACATTTGGACTGAGCTTGAGTTATGTAATTTGAGGTAGGTATGGGCTCGTTCCAGATGAGATTTTTAGATAGAAATTGTTCAGAATTTGAGATCAAAATATATGGTTCAGGATCAAATTCATCATTTAGAAAATTTCTAATGCATTTTTTATTTGTTAAATTCTTGATCATAAATCACATAAAAATGTCTAATGTGATTAAATTTCAATTTGGTCTAATTTGACCAAATAGAAAGACTCAACTTGGATAGAATCAATGTTCAATTATTTTCGAACATTGCATTGTTCTTCCAATAAAAGGACGATCAAAAGAATATTAATCGGTAATCCGACTAATTTTCTTTTGTCTCCTCACATTTTTTCTTTATCTCTTTTATCTCTTTTACATCCATGGGACAACTGAGATGGGATAAATTCCTTACTTGCCTCCCTAACAAAGCTCCCTCTCTCTTTCATAAGTAGAGAAGTAATATCTCTCTTTTTCTCTTTTTTTTTTTTTTGCAAAGAGAAGAGCACCGCTCTCTCTCTCAGATTCGCTGTCGAATACTTGGCGGGCGGCTTCGTTTGAGAGGAGATCACCGCTCTCTCTCTCAGGTTCGCTGTCGAATACTTGGCGGGCGGCTTCGTTTGAGAGGAGAGCACCGCTCTCTCTCTCAGGTTCGCTGTCAAATACTTGGCGGGCGGCTTCGTTTGAGAGCAGAGCACCGCTCTCCTTCTCAGATTCGCCGTCGAGCACTTGGCGGCTTTGTTGATGACGGAGCTCCGCTGGGGCTGTGACCTGACAGTGGAGCCACGGATTTGAGACTGCGACGGAGGAGGACCGTGACGGCGACTTTGACGGAGCTTCTGCGTGGCTTTGGGCGGACCTGCCGCGGGTGGCGCGGCTTCAGGAAGGTCAGCAGTGGACTTTCGAAGTATAGCTTCGGAGTGGTGAAGGCATGGTCGAGCTCTGGAACAAGCTCGACGGCGGTGCGGTGTGGCTCGGCTGCAGTGTGGACAGCCTTGGGTTCGGAGAGGCGCTGAGTCGAACAGGTGGCGGGCATCGAGTCGAAGCATGTTCAGGCGCGGGATCGGCATGTGTCCGAGCAGGGGTGCGACTCGGGCGGCCTCGACTTCGGATTGGGCCGTGCCCGGTCGGAGGGGGACGATGCGGACGGCGGTCGCCGCGCCTCGAAGCTTCAAGGCGGACTTGGGCATCACGGCGTCGGGTGCGAGATCGGCGTGTACCCGAGCGGGGGGTGCGGCTTAAGGCAGATCGGCCGCGGGTGGCGCGGCTTCAAGTCGAGGACGCGGGGAAGCGCGTCGCGAGGATCGGCCGGGGCGCGCTGGAGCTCGTTGGATGCTCGACGGAGTGATTTCGGGCTGCTGTTTGGTTTGGGACTTTCGCCGAACAGGTGGCGGGGTGCAGAGAGGAAACTCATAGATGGAAGTCTTTGCGGAAGTCGTTGAAGATGCGGCGGAGCTCGGTGGGTGCTCGACGGAGGCGCGGCGGAGACACGGCGGAAGGGCTCAGCCAACTCCATGCGGAGCTTGGTGGAGCTTTGTGGGTGCTCAGCGGAGCTTCGGCGGAAGCGCGGGGAGCGCGTCGCGGCTCGATCGGCAGAGGAGGCGGGGGAGCGCCTCGACGCGGAGAGAGGCATCGTCGAAGACGGGGACGCGGGGAGGTCGAGGAGGCGCTCAGCGGAGTTGAGGCAGAGACGCGGAGAAGGAGGCCGGAGCGCGCGTCGGTGGAGCGCCTCAGCGCGGAGAGCTCAAGGAGCTCGAGCGCGCGGAGATATCGAGGAGGCGGCGAGGGCGACGTCGTCGAGGGCAGGGGCTCGGCGGAGGCGCTCGGCGTCTCCGGCGTAGAAGAGGAAGAAGATGAGCGGCGGAGGAGGCCGGAGCGCCCGTTGGTGGAGCGCCTCGGCGCGGAGAGCTCGAGCGCGCGGAGATATCGAGGAGCTTGGCGCGGAGAGATCGAAAGGCTCGGGCGCAGGGAAGCTGAGGAGGTGGCAGGGGGGAGGCGCGTCGCGACTCGTGCGCAGGGAAACGATGGAGCGCGGGGGAGCGCGTCGCGGCTCGTGTGCAGGGAAGCCGAGGAGGAGGCAGGGGAGCGGCGGAAGAAGCCTCGGTGGGTGCTTGAGAGAGAGAGAGAGAGAGAGAGAGAAAAAGATCTGAGATCTCTTTTTTTATTCTCTTTTTCTTCTTTCTCTTTTTTTTTTTTTTTTTTTTTTTTTTTTTTTTTTTTTTTTTAGCGAGAGAGATAGAGAGAGCTTTGTTTTCTTTTTTTCTTTTTTTTTTCTTTTTTTTTTGAACGGGAGAAAGAGATAATATATATATTTTTTTACCTTTTTTTTTTTTTGCGATCGACAGAATGGGGTGGGTATTTTTTGATTAGATTTCGAAGATTCAAAAAGCTCTTCCCGTTTGATTTTTTCGAAGGGTATTTATGGGGGTGGTTGTAACCAACTTGAGGGAAACGTGCGAGTGAATTGCGGGACGTGGGATCGTGGGCGGTTAGGGGATCGTGGGGTGATCGTAATGGGATCGTGGGATGTGGGTAGTTGAGAGGAGATTGTGGGATAGATTTTGGACGGCAGCGATGGGATTGTGTGATAATGGATGGTTATGATGGAATCGTAGAGATATTGGGTGGTTAAGATGGGATTGCGGGAATATTGTGAATTAGTCCTTTCCCTTTGATCATATTACACCTTAATCAAAATATCATATGATTAAGGTAGGGCATTTTGTAAATATACAAAAGGGAATAGACTAATATGCTATTTTATATACCCGTGCGTATTATTTTTTCGCAATCCGGTGCATGAGATATTTTCAAAATTTAAATTTTATCCATGCACCTGGTGCATGGATGATCTCATAAACCATCTCTATTTTTATTTCTTTCTCTCCCATTTTTTCTTTTTCCTCTTTTATTCCTCTCTCTTTTTTTTTTTATGCTTCAACAAATGCCCCCCACCTTTTCAAGCTTGTGATTTAAACAAGGTGGAAAAAGGTGCCGATCTCCTTTTACAATTCCGACCTTCATATCGCCATCGAAGGTTTGATCATTAAAGATATCAGGTATTTATATATATATATTTTTTATACCGATTGATCTCTTTTGATGTTATATATACATATCTATATACATGTTTGAGATCTGTACGAGATATATTTGACCCATGAATAGATTGATCATGATATCTCTGACTTCAAAACATCTTATCTTAGATCGTAGATTTTACTCATACGTTTTATATTGTAATCCTTTTTCTAGATCATGGGAAAAACGAGCGAGCCATTAATTCATCCCGATGATAAAACTTTAGGCGTATTTAGAGGACTTTCTTTAACGCGTTCACCTCCGGTATTTGGACGTTCTGCTGAACCCGCAATTCCTTATGAGACGCCTATGTTAAAAGAATGGGCGATATTTAAACAGAAACAGTTGTTGGGTCGTTTCGGGGTTGACTATTATGCTCCTGATGGTGACGGCGATGTTATATTATTACCCCCATTAGGTCCTCCGAAAGAAAGAGACACGTTACAATCTCTCGGGTATAAAATACTTAATAATCATCCTGGATGGTGTGGAATGAGTAGGATTTTAGGGGATAGCATTGAGGTAGAGGGTTTAATTGAATGGGGAAATCATATCATCTCTCATTACACCACACAGTTACGTCGTGCTGGCATTTTAGGGGGTATCGTAGCTTCACGAGGGAGATACAATAAGAATATGAATATCATCAAGGCATTGGTAGAGCTGTGGTGTTCGGAGACAAACACTTTTCATCTTCCATTTGGTGAAGTTGGGATTTCTTTATGGGAAATTAGAGAACTCGGTGGGCTTCCGATTATCGGTGACATGTACGACGAATATATCCCTCCAAATTCTGAACTTTATAGTAAGAACAATTATCCCAGTTGTGTTAGGGAGCTTTTTGATGTTTATCAATGGCTCATGGCTCGGTCTTCTAACAAGCGTGTGCGGTATGATTTATGGGTAGATTTCTTTTACACAAGCTGTAAGAAGTTGACTAAGTCTAAGTCTCGGAGTATAAGCAATAGAGAGCTCGCCCCCTCATATACAGAAGACGCGACCCGAGCGGCTTTCATTTCTTTATGGTTATGCAACTTTGTAATGCCTTCTGGATTAGACCATTTCATCAGGCCAGAGACGTTTATTATGGCTTCTAAGCTGGCATTAGGTGAGAAAGTTGCTTTAGCCCCTGCCATTCTTTGTGCGATCCATGCTGGTTTATCTTTTATGAGTGATCACCCTGAAGGACCTGCGCATCCTGGACCTCAATTTCCGGTTAATTTTCTATATGTGTGGATCGGTCTTCACTTTGAACAGACTTATTCTAGAAAGGTGATTAGCGAGAATATCAAGAATATCGTCGGCTTACGAAGTCCTCCTCAAATGATATTTTTTATGGACGCGGCGGCTTCTCCTTTTAATGCTAAGCGAGCACGGATTCACCTCAGGTTGAGTGCTCATTTTGTTTGGCGTCCTCTACCATATTCTTATTCTTTTGTTGATGACGGTTGGCTTTACGATGCGAAATTGGCTCCAGGAGAGTGTAAATATCCGAGAGAGGTTTATGAGTATATAATTTCTATCAGACAGAGTGTGCTTCCACTTCGTTTGGGGAATAAATTACACACCCAGTCATATAATCCTCATCGTTTTGCTCGACAATTTGGCTTTGATCAGTCTTTTCCTGAAAGTATCACTGTTTCCCGATTAGCGAGCCATCTTGGGATACTTGCTGGATGTTGGAATCATTTCATTCGCTATGGGACTTTTATTAATTATTTCATACCGAAGAAGGACCGGATTGGGAAACCAACTTTGCATTATGCGCGCTGGTGGTCTAATAGCGTGCATTCGAGCTTCAAACACGGAGTAGGCTATCTACTGAGTGCAGATGATCCCCGCAAGAAGAAGAAAGGTGTTGCTATTGTTGGTAAAGATTCTGATTTTGAGGAGAGATTAACCTCGTCAAATGTTAGAGATGAAAGGGTTCTGAATATTCCAGAACCAAAGGGAAAAGAACTGGACTTATTTCCAGAATATGATCATATTCAAGCTGATCTTTCAGATGACTCCCCTCAACGTGAAGTTCTTGGCCTCAGTTTTCCAATTCATGAAGACAAGAAATCTGAGGTATGTTCATTAACATTTTCAACTATCTCTTTTTTTATTTTGCATACTGACCTTCTTTTTTTTTTTTGTATACAGGAAGTGTTTGTTACAGGTTCGCCTGCCAGGGATAAAATACACTTGCAGGACCCTTTAATGAAGTCAAAGGTATGACGTAGCATCCATATGATTCGAATTTTGTTTGATTCATTCTGACACCCTTTCTTTTTATATAGGCATGCGATGTGGAACCGTCAAGAAGCTCAGAAAATCCACGCTTGGATGTTTCAACTAAAGTGGCTCGTGGAAAACTTCCCATTACTGTGTCTTCAATGATAGGTGATCTTCATTCGTATTCTGCTTATAATTAATTCCACATGATGTTGCCGCACTCATCCTTTGTTTTTTTAATTCACAGAATCACAAGCCGGCGGGAGTGGATCCATTGAGGATGACGTGCCTTCAGATGATGAGTGGTTCTGACGCCTTCGCCACCACAGGTATTTTATTTTCTAGTTGAATCCATGTCCCTTCTTCTGGTTTCAAATTAAGAATTTGATTCTCAACTAAAGAAGGAGGTAAAATATGGATAATAATGTGTAATTTTTCGTTAGAAATCTGTAGCCACAAAAATTTCGCAAATCGGAGTTAAAACGAAAATGTTATGGCCCGTTTACACTTTGGTCCCTGTATTTACGAAACAGTCCCTGCGGGCAGTTTCATTTCAGTCCTTGCAGTTTTATTTTAGTCCCTGCAGCTTCATTTCCCTTGCTTTTTGATGCAGAAAATTACTTTCAAGGAATTTTATGGCTATAACGATGCACATTTTGGGATTAAAATATTATAACCCCTTTCATAATATATTCGTTATTCCTTGTTTTTACAAAATGGTCCTTGTAGCATATATCGATATGTGATTCTTTTTGTCACAGGATCCGCTCACCGATGCTGCTGATATTGGAGCGTCATCTTTCAAGGAGGCTTGCTCGACTCATCATGAAGTATATTTGTATTTATTATCCCAACTTTCATTTTATATCGCTCATGTTTACACCTCAATTTTATTGTGTAGGATGAGGGTGCTGAAGGAGATGACGATATAGTAGAAGATGGCAAAAATGAAGTCTTGCCGGGATCGTCTTTACTTGGTAAAAGAGAACGAGTCGATGATATTCCGGCTACAGAGGTGCATAAAAGAGCTTGTTTGGAGGCTGATTCAAAATCAACCGGTAAAATCCTCCCCTCTTTTCTTTAAAAGACAGTATCTTTTACATATTTATTATTTCTTTTCATATGCAGACCTTCTGGTAGAGTCAAAATTGGATGATGATCTGATAGACGCTTTATCACCTTATGGCGACGAAGTGGACTACGAGCCTACACCTTCACCACCTGAAGCTCCTGATATGGTAAGATTTAAATATCTTCTTCTTTTCTTTTCTTTCTCGTTTTTCATTCTTTTCATTCTCTTTTTATAGGGCGTACCACTTGACGAGGACGTCGGCATTAACGTGAGTAGCGGTACAGGAGGTTTCCAGAGTGAGGTGCCTATTGCGGTCAGATCATTTTTGATTGACCGCACAACGGATATCATGAAGACGTTCGACCGTCGACGATTCAGATCAGCTCGAGAGGAAGTGTCCAAGTATTGTCAGTGCATTTCCTCACTTGGAATTGATGTATTTGAATTGGATGGGCGTATAAAATCCGTGTTTGATCATGCCGAGGTCATTGAAGAATTAGAGTCAAGTCCGAGTTTCGCTTCAGCTGTTCGGCTCGTGAATGCTGATGAGGATCTGGCGCTAAAGAAAAGGAAGCTTGCTTCTCACATCAGCACAAAAAGTTCTATTCTCAAAGCTTCAGAAGGTGTCTCTTTGGAGCTTCAACAGACTAGAGAGAAAATAAGAGAGCTTGAGGAGCACATTTTGCAGTTAAAGAGTACAGAAGCAGAGTTGTCAGTTAAACTCGAAGTGGCCAACGACTCTTTAAAGAAATTAACGCCGACTGAAGAAGAACTGCAGAAGGACGTTGCTGATGCGGAGAGGGAATATGCTGCAGCCACTGAAGATTGTAAAGCTTCCAAAGAATCCGCCGGTCTCCGAGGATTGATAGAGCTATTTGAGGAGCGTCGTCAGATATTTGAGATTTGATTTTCCTTTACTTTTCTCTTTTTGGATGTTTATCGTGGATGTTATCTTTATTTGTCACTAGTATGAGACAGTATTTGATAATTTGAATGACTTTGATTGTGCTTGAATGTTCGATCTCTTCCTCCTGTTTTTATCTCATACTGCATTGTAACGATGATTGTCTTGCGAGAATGGTTTGTTCCTTTTGCCTTGATTCTCACGTACAATCAACTCTAAATTGAGTCATCACTCAGTTGTCTGGGCAAATATGCTATCTTCTCAGCGCTCTTGTAGCGATAACATGTACACTGCCCCCCCCTTTTTATTTTTTATTTTTTATTTTTTATTTTTTATATGCTCAGTTTAACGACATGGCGGTCAAATTACATCAAAATGCCAAATTACATCAAAATGCTCAGTTTAACGACATGGCGGTCAAATTACATCAAAATGCTCAGTTTAACGACATGGCGGTCAAATTACATCAAAATGCTCAGTTTAACGACATGGCGGTCAAATTACATCAAAATGCTCAGTTTAACGACATGGCGGTCAAATTATATTAGAATGCTCAGTTTAACGACATGGCGGTCAAATTATATCAAATGCTCAGTTTAACGACATGGCGGTCAAATTACATCAAAATGCTCAGTTTAACGACATGGCGGTCAAATTACATCAAAATGCTCAGTTTAATGACATGACGGTCAAATTACATCAAAATGCTCAGTTTAACGACATGGCAGTCGAATTACATCAGAATGCTCAGTTTAACGACATGGCGGTCAAATTATATTTGAATGCTCAGTTTAATGACATGGCGGTCAAATTACATCAAAATGCTCAGTCTAACGACATGGCGGTCAACTTACATCAAAATGCTCAGTTTAACGACATGGCAGTCGAATTACATCAGAATGCTCAGTTTAACGACATGGCGGTCAAATTATATTTGAATGCTCTTTTGAAAGCAATCGAAATTGCTACACATAACTGACCCTAAGGCGAGTTAGTGGAAAAAATACATTTTGGGTAATAGGAGACATGGTTTGGTTTTTTTTTTTTTATTTTGCCTCAAGAAGCAATCGAAATTGCCGCATAACTGACCCTAAGGTGAGTTAGCATTCCGTCATAGGCAAAATATATTTTGGGTAATAGGAGACATGGTTTGATTTGGTTTTATTTTGCCTCGAGAAGCAATCGAAATTGCCGCATAACTGACCCTAAGGTGAGTTAGCATTCCGTCATAGGCAAAATATATTTTGGGTAATAGGAGACATGGTTTGATTTGGTTTTATTTTGCCTCGAGAAGCAATCGAAATTGCCGCATAACTGACCCTAAGGTGAGTTAGCATTCCGTCATAGGCAAAATATATTTTGGGTGATCTGGCGCCCATATGGGTTTTCACCAGATACCTTCCCCTAACTTTTGCCTGTGAGCCTCGAAAGGTTTTCTCACAGCG